>NC_141153.1:61158924-61471781 GCF_053477565.2 Lygodium microphyllum
ACAAATTTTAAAATGAATTTTCTATATTTTTTGGTAATTTAGGGGTAATTTTAGGAAAGATGGATTTTTCTAAAATTATAGGGAAGGCAATTCCTAGCAGACAATGGTCCAAAAATTGGCAAAAGACAGAATGAATTTTTAGAAATTTTTTGAAATTTTTTAAGGGAAAAATTAATGTTGTGATTAATTAAGTCACATTAATCACATTAGTCACATTAGTCACTTAAGTCAGGTTAATCATGTTAGTCAAGTAAATCTACCTAGGTTAGTTAAGTCTAACTAAGTTAGTTAAGTTAAGTTGTAACTAAGTTAGTTTAATTAGGTTTTAACTAAGGGAGTTTAGTTAGGTGTTAACTTAGGTTAGTTAGTGGCTAACCTAAGTGGAGGTGGAGGTTGGAGGTGGAGGTGAAGGAGAAGGGGGAGTCGGCGACGGGCGGCGCTGCGGCGACGAGGTGGCGGCGACAGCGGACGGGGCGACGGCGACGGCCGGACGGCGGCGACTGCGCTGGGTGCTGGAGGCGACGGCGTCAACGACAGCGGGGGCGCTGGAAGGCGGCGACGGCGGGGAGAGGAGGCGACGACGTCAACGACAGCGGGGGCGCTGGAAGGCGGCGACGGCGGGGAGAGGAGGGCAAGTCGCTGGGCAGAAGGGCGGAGGGTAGAGGGGAAGGAAAGGAGGAGCACAGAGAGGAGAAGGAAGGGAGGGAGTGAGAAGAGGGAGAAGGAAGGGGAGGAAGAGGAGGCGTGAGGCGAGAGGAGCAAAGAAGGAGGAGGGGAGAGGAGAAGGAGAAAAAGAGAGAGGAGGTGGAGATGGAAGAAGAAGGGAGAGGGAGGAGAAAGAAGGAAGAAGGGAGAGAGAGGAGAAAGAAGGAAGAAGGGAGAGAGAGGAGAGAAACGCACAGAGAGGGAGAGAGAGAGGAGAGAGAGAAAGAAGGAGAAAGAGAGAGAAGAGAGAGCAAGAAAGAAGGTGGTTGAGAGTCGGGGGGGAGGGAAGGGTGTCCGTTGGGTGGGTTTTTTTTTTAAAAAAAAATTAATTAATTATGAGTGAGTTGTTTTTTTTTTTTTTTTAAATAAAAGGTGGGCAGGGGTAAGGGAAGATGGGTGGGGTCAAGAGGGGACGGATCCTCGTCCCGCGCACGTGCGCGGGGCGGGGTAAAAAAAATTTGCTGTGACGGGATTGAAACGACGCGGGGATGACGGTACGGGGTACGCAGACACGACCGAGGCGCGTGGAGACGCGTTAAATCGAAAAAGGGCGCGTTCACGCGCAAAACGGGCGCGAGAAAAAACGTAAAAATAAAGAAAAATTAACAACTCCCAATCCGGATGTCAAAACGAAATATCGTAAAAAGGAAAAGTGGGCAGGACGACAGGGAGGAAACAGGAAAAATACGGGACGGGGGTTCCGGGAGGGGTAAAGGGCGTTCACGTGCAAAAAACACAAAAAACGAACCAAAAACGCAATTTAAAAATTAATATCGAAAGATCAGTGCATCGGAATGAAGTGCAGCAAAAAGGAAAACGGTGCAGAAAGATGTGCCCGACAATCCTATCATGTCAAAACAGAATTCCGACTGAGATAAGACGCGTTCACATGGAAAAAACCCAAAAAACAAACCCGAAAATGGGATCGGAAATTAATATCGGACGAACCATTCACCGGAATGACATGCAGTAAGAAGAAAAAATGTCCGCAGGAAGGGGTGGCACAAGGTTATCACGTTAAAACGCAGTTCCGGCGGAAGTAGGAGGGGTTCACATGCGAAAAACTCCAAAAATACTCCCGAAAAGTCATTTAAAAATTAATAAGTAAAAATCCAGAAGTCGAAAAAGGGTAGAGGAAAAAGGAAAAAGGGAGGGGAAGGCACAGGGAACACGGCTGTCAAATCAAATTGGAATTCCGATGCAAACAAGGCAGGTTCACATGGAAAAATGTCAAAAATACACACGAAAAAGTCGTGAAAACTCGGAAAATTAAGAACGAACAAACCATGTATCGGAATGATGCGGAATAAAAAAAGAAAAATGTCAGGGGAAAAGTGGTTGGTAGGACTATGACGTCAGATCACGGTTTGGAAGCAAGAAAAGCGCGTTCACATGGAAAACCGTCCAAATTTGGTAAAATGGTTCAAAAATTAATAACTCAAAAACCGTGCACCGGAACAGGGGTAGGTAAAAAGGAAAAATGGACCGTTCAATGGGAGGAACAAGGCGATAAGGTTGGATTTGGATTTAAGTGAACGTAGGGTGCATTCACATAGCAGGACCTCAAAATCAGGGAATGAAGGAAAACTGCAAGGGAACAGCCCCAAGGGTGGGTGGAACATAACCGGGTGGGTGGGAAGGGTCCCCATTAGGGTAAAAGCAAGGCAAGGCATTCATGCATGAGCAAGATAAGGCATATGCAGATGAGTATGCAATGTAGACGCGCAGGGACGCGTCCCTACACTTAAGACCTTAACGGATAGGGTTAACCGAACATTAGGGACCTAGGACCATGCCACAGACCATCCACTAACTTCCCCACACTTAAAACATGACCGTCACTAAGAAACAGAAATGAGAGGGTTAGAAAAACTTGGCCCATTTCGTCAAAAATCAAGGTTGAGTGTCAACGGCACGTCCACAGTTGTTGTCGGCGCTAGAGGGACCAAGGCATCTTCTCGGCACACGTTCGTCATGGCAGGGACCACGCGGCAGCACCCAGGGAGGTAACTGATGGAAGGAATCGCAGGAAATTCGTCGATGATGAGGGATACTACACTCAACTCACAGTCACTCAATTGGAATGAAGGAACAGTCACTCGCCCCATGACTAATATCACTCGCAGAAGAATAATTAAAACCCATATCGCATACCCGGTTGAGGAATGGACAAGGGGGAAATGGTGTAGAAAGGAGTATGCCAGTGTGCACAGTTGATGGTGCATTAGTGCATCCCGCCCGTCTGGCATAAGTGCAAGGAGGAAGGCAAGGGAGCCTTACAGTGCAGTGTACAGAATAGGGTGATGTGTCTTGTGATGACGGTAAAAACCCATCCCGTGGGTGCACAGGGAAACAGGAACATACCTGACTCCAAGTGTCGTAACGTCCCTCAATTTCACCTCTCGGTAATTGATTGAAGAAACTCCAGTCAAACTCAACCCACCCTCTGTCTCACGCTCTGTTGATAAATACAGGAGGGCAGCCTTTTCCTAAAACCCATTGATGTAATCCTCACAATCACTTGTGCAAAGGGTGTATGCCTTGTGCGCAGTTGATTGGTGCAACTGTGCATCCAGCCCTGTGCCGGCATACGGTGCGAGAAGGAAGGCCAGGGAGCCTTATGGTGCAGTGCACAGAACAAATCGTGCTTTGTGCTTTGAGAGGCCCATCCCGTGCGTGCAACACTTCATTCACACTTCTCACCTCTCATTTGATTTGAAGGGAAAAGACTGGTCTCTCGCCCCACCCTCTGTCTCACTCTCTGTTGATAGATACAGAGGGCAACCATACTCACTTCCCCATCCGGTTAGGATGAAAGCTCACATCACTCAAGGGGTTGTCGATGAAGATCGCGTCATCAATTGTTGAAGAGGCGTACCCAGGGAGGTAGCCATCAAATCGAACATTGTGTTGGATAGGAACATGTCGTCTGCTAGAGGACAGTTAGTCACTTTGCAAAGAGACCCATGACACAGCGTACCAAGGGAGGCAGCGTCGGAATTGGATCCTAGGGATATCAATTAATGAATCCACTTTCTGGACTACTGGGTGTTACCACCTTTTCCACAGCCAGCTTCCCGCCCAAGGGTGTTTACCACCTGTTCTTGGAACGAGGCCTGCTATGACAGGGAATTGCTTCCTTTTCTCTCATAACAGATTTGTTTTGTTTTTTTTTTCTTTTTTTTCTATTCCCGAGGGTATTTTCACCTTTTCTCGAAGGATAGGTCGGCATGACAGGGATCTAAGTCCTTTTCTCCCATGACCGATATGTTTTGGTTTTTTTTTTTCTCTCTTTTCTTCAAATTGAACAAGGGAATGGTAGAAAGACCATGTGTCAGAACCCACCTCGCCACTGTCGCTGGTGGAAAATAGAGGATAAGAGATCAAGGCTGAAAGGAGGTTTTGAGGGAACAGAGGGTTGCATCCACTTCAGCAGGAGTGATTGAAGAACGGCTATCAGAAGTAACATCATAAGAAGTACAGTGCCGCGCCAACGAGGGAAAAGATCAAGTGTCCGTAATTGTCAAGATCCCCAAGGAGGAAAGTACTTCTTCAGGCGATATCCATTGATCAGAAAGGGATCATCAGAGGCATCAACGGTCTGTACTTGGACAGAGCCATTAGGGTTGACTGCAAGTACCTTATAGGGGCCCATCCACCGCTGTTGGAGCTTGCCAGGAAACTTGCCAAATCGTGAATCATAGGCTAGGACCAACTCACCTTCTTTGAACTCCTTGTGCTTGATGAAACTGTCATGGTAAGCCTTACGTCGAGCTTGCGTGGCTTCCATGCACTGTAGAGCCATCCGACGAATTTCATCCAAACATTCCAAGTGCAGGAGACGGCGTTGCAGTGAATCATCATCCCCCAAACGCTCTTTGATAGCCACTCTCAAAGAGGGTAATTCTAGTTCAACAGGAAAAATAGCTTCTGTTCCATACACCAACTGGAAAGGTGGATGTCCCGTTGCTGCTTTATGAGAGGTTCTGTACGCCCAGAGGGCCTCTGTAAGTCGATCATCCCAATCACGACGATGTGCGGTAATTGTTCTTGTCAGAATCGAGCAGAGGATGCGATTGGTGACTTCGACTTGGCCGTTGGCTCTGGGGTAATAAGGAGTGGACTTGCGATGGCGGATCTTATACAACTCTGTCAACTCTTCCATGACTTTGTTGAGGAAATGAGTGCCTCTGTCACTTACCAGCTCTAAGGGACTGCCAAAACGGGTGATGACATTCTCGTACATGAACAGGGCCACGCTGTTACCATCGTCCCTCTTTAGGGCTTTAGCTTCACACCACTTTGTGACATAATCCGTACATACGAGGATGTATCGGTTCTGTTTCCTTCTAGTGGGAGGATCGATTGGACCTACGAAGTCAATGCCCCACTTCTCAAATGGCTTCAAAGGAAGGATAGGTTGCAATGGCATGGCACTTGTCCTGGTGGGTTTCCCCATTCTTTGACAAGCATCACATCTTTTACAGTAATCATAGGAATCTTTGTGGATGGTAGGCCACCAATAACCTGCTAGTAGAGCCTTCCTGGCTGTAGCTTCTCCTGCAAAGTGACCTCCACATGGCTCGTCGTGGCAAGCCTTCAGAACAATCCCAATCTCATCTCCTGCAACACATCTTCTGAGCACTTCATCTTTGCCCTTCTTGTACAGTGCACCGCCGAGCAGGGTATAGAGGGCTGATTCTAGCATGAGCTTCTTCCTTTCCCGACTAGAAATACCGGGAGGGTACTGTTGGGTTGCCAGCAGATTGGCAATGTCCGCATACCAGGGAGTGAAAGTTTCTACCAAGAATAGGGAAGCATCAGGGAGGTCTGGATCATCCTGCTCCTCGTCTGCAGTTTGTGGGATACACGACATATGATCAGCCAGAACATGGGAACGACCAGGCTTAGTAATCACCTCAAAGTCGAACTCCTGGAATAAAAGGAGCCATCTCATAATTCGTCCTTTCACATCTGCTTTGTTCATTAAGAAGGACAGGGCCTCATGATCCACATAAAATTTAAAGTGGGTAGATAGGAGGTAATGGCGAAACTTCTCCAGGGCAAACACCATTGCCAAGCACTCCAGCTCTGTCACTGTATAGTTCCGTTCCCTATCAGTGACTTTTCGGCTTGCATAATAGATCGGTTGATCCAACTTCGAGGAGCCCTTTTGGCAAAGGACAGCACCTAAACCTTCAATGGAGGCATCAGCGTGTACATGGAACTCTTTCGTCCAATCAGGAGGTTGCAGGATGGGTGCCTCTATCAGACACTGCTTCAGAGTGTGGAAGGCTTTATCACATTCTTCTGTCCAAGTAAACTCTGCATCTTTCCTCAGAAGCTTGTGCAAGGAGGTTGCCTTTGTCGCAAAATGGGCTATGAACCTTCTGTAGTAACCCACATGGCCTAGGAATCCCCTCAACTGTTTGAGGTTGGTGGGTGCTTGCAGAGCTGAGATCTTTTCGATCTTTGCAGGGTCTGTTGATATCCCTTGTGCAGAGACAATGTGGCCCAACAAGACTCCAGAAGAGACCCCAAAGATGCATTTGTCGGGGTTGAGGGAAATCCCATACTCCCGACATCGGTCAAAGCATTGTTCCAGATGTCCCCAGTGTTCACTGATCAAACTATAGACACAGAAGTCATCCAAATATACCTCAATAAAGTCATGCAGATGATTTTGAAATGCGGCCATCATGACTCGTTGGAAAGTAGCAGGGGCATTGCAGAGCCCAAATGGCATCACTCGGTAAGCGTAGGTCCCCCATTCTGTGGTGAAGGTTGTTTTGGATTGGTCTTCTTCCGCAATTTGGACTTGGTTGTATCCGTTGAATCCATCCAGAAGAGAATAAAGCTCATGTCCTGCCACTGTGTCCAACAGTTGGTCTGTGAAAGGGATAGGAAAATGATCCTTCTTTGTCTTGGAATTAAGCTTTCGAAAATCCACACATATTCGCAATTTGCCATTCTTCTTGGGTACAACCACGATGGGTGAAACCCATTCACTATTTGCCACTCGATAGATAAACTCGGCTTCCAGAAGCTTCAGCAGCTCCGCTTTCACCAATGTGGAATAATTCGGGTTCATTCGCCTCTGTCGTTGCCGTACTGGCTTGGAATCAGGCTCCAAGTCAATATGATGTTGACATATTGTGGGATCAATCCCCTTCAGGTCTTTGTAAGACCATGCAAACACGTCCAAATTTTCTTTCAACAAGTTGTACAAGGTTGACAACTCCTCTTCTGGGAGACTGCTACCCACCTTCAAGTGGCGTTCAGTGCCTTCTGCATCCACAAAGGTTAACTGTCTTTCACCTTCTACTTCACGGATGAAGGTCCCACGGACTGCTTCTGGATACAGATCCGACTCCTTCAAAGGAGTGATGTCCTCTTCTGATGTCCCACTAGAGCCAACTTCTTCTTTTGGTGGAGACTTAGGTTGCTCCTGAAAACGTTGGAATGGGATTAGGGCTGTTTCGGGTTTGGTTTCAAGATTAATCACCTCATGGCTTGAAGACTCATCTTCTGATGATACATCCAGGAACGTCACATAACAGGGACCCTCTGATGCTTGTTGGGTTTGTGGGATTGGTGCTTGTTGGCACGGTGCATCATCATCATCTTTCTTCGGCAAGGATGGGTTAGGATGGCAGGAGCCACTGCTGAAAGACGGCTTGCTCTTCTTAATCCATTTCTTATAAAGGTTTTGCATATAAGATGATCCATTTACTAGACCAAATGGTACCATTGCCATTCTGTCCCATAGCATGAGCTCATCGGCTTCTGATGCTTCTGGAACTTCTTCCTCAAATGTATCCTCTTCAGGTGGGATAGACTCTTCCGTTTCACTTTCATAATCTTTTTTGTCCATATCATATTCATCCTCTTCTGTCTCTGTCTCTGCTTCTGCGTCTGCTTCTGTCTCTGCTTCTGCTTCTGCTTCTGCTTCTGTTTCTGCTTCTGTAGGAGCTCTGTAACAGAAGAACAGATTCTCTGTTTCCTCTCCTGCCTCTGTCTCGGCTTCTGCTTCTGCTTCTGCTGTGGCCATGTAACAGGGAGAGCAGTACATCCATGCCTCTATCTCACTATCAGAAGTGATTTCAGAAGTCATTCCTGGTTCAGGCAGGAAGTATTCACCCATTGATAATGGCTTTGCATCTTTTGGAAGTCGGCTTACTGTATCTACTGTTAAGGAATGTGCCACTGTTTTCTTAGGAAGGATCTATTTGACAGCATCTTCGTCTGCTGATGTTCCATCCGCAACCTCATTAGGGGAATCAGAAGATAATTCCAAGGAGGTGGATCCATGTCCTTTTTGAGAACCATACAGTTTTAGCACCACTTTATTGGGTCCTCTACCCAAGGTCAAAGTTCCTTTGAACCAATCCGTCCTTGCTCTGGCTTCAAAAAGCCATGGTCTGCCCAGTAACAGAGGATAGGATGTACCATAAGAGTTTGGCTTCACCACCAAATAGGTCAGCCAATAATCTTTTCCAGCCACTGTAGTCTTCACATATGGAAGAATGCCCAAAGGCTTGATTCTGCTCTGATCCGCCAGTCTGATGAGCCATTGGGTTGGTTGCACACCTTGTAGGCCTAGATCCTTCATTGTCACATCCGTCATAATGTTCACTGATGAACCACCATCAATCAGTGCATTTGCGATGAAGCAGCCTTCTATCCATATGCCAGTCTCTGGGGTACCCGGATCTAAAAAAGCATTAGCCACATCCACTTCTTTTACAGGCTCTGGAGCCTTGTTGGACTTTGTCACTGTTGAGGGAGCAATCCTTAAACCACGTCTTTTCGTCAGTATACTTTTGAATCTTTTCCGGCAGCTGGGGGACAGCATCAATAATTGTCGGAATGTGAGGTTTGGTTTAAAGGTATCTAGATCTCTAACTAGATCGTATTCCTTAATAGGATCCACTGGCTTCTCTAACCGGTTAGGAAATGGGGCAACACCCATTTTCATTTTCCCTCTTTCTTCCAACAGAGGCATTACAGAAACTTCTTCTGCCACTTCTGGCACTTCCTCCTCTTTTGTATCCTGGACCTCTGGTCCTGTCTCTGTAACTGTCTCTGTAACTCTCTGTGGCACTGTAGGGCTCTGTACGGCACTGTTAGGCTCTGTTCTGTTCTGTTCTTCTGGTGAAAGATTGAACTTCACTGCTCTGGCAGGAGGGTTATTTTCTTTCTGGGTAGGTGGTTCCTTCTGCTTTGCACGCGTGATGGCAGTAACTTCCAATTCTACTAAATTGGAGGTAGGCTCTTGGGCCTTGGACGGACTATCAGTAGCACTGTTTTTCACTGGGGCTGGGCTTGGATAGTCTTTTGCAGTGTGGCCTTCTCCTTTGCATCGACTGCATAAGGGCTTGTAATCCACTGACCTTCTGGGATTTGGACAATTTGGTGAAATGTGTCCCTTTTCCCCGCATCTGTAGCACTCCACTTCTGATCTCTGACCACCGCCAGACTGTCTTCCTCTGTAACTTTGAGAAGGAAATCTTCTGGGTCCGAAATTAGGACCAAACTCTCTAGGCTTGGGTCCAATATCTTGTGTTGTCATTTTGGATTCCAGCAAGTTAAATCTTGCGTCTTCTTCCTTTCTTCTCCTATCATGCATCTCCTTCAGTGAGCAAATGTCCTCTGTATGGTTCTTCCGCAAACAGTAGGAACAGAAGGCTCCAGGGATGGTTGGTTTCCGTGTACATTCAGTGGCTAAATGGCCTACTTGATGACACTTACCACGCCAAGTATTTGACCGCATCACATCTCTTCCTGCTCCTGCAACGTTGGATATGCTCGCTGTGTTCACTTTCAGCGTCTGTAGTTACTCTATAATCACATCCATCAACTCCTTTTTTATGTTTGCAACTGAGTTAGATAAATAATCCTTCAAGCTTTCTCCTCCTGAGGCATTGGCAGGAGGGTTTTGAGGAGTTTCTGTAATCACTGCATAAACTGGTTGGGCTGGTACAGAGGGGTCTCTGTTCTGGTTCTGATTCAGTGCTCGTGTTTGAACTGTTGGCTGTTGACTCCAGTTGGTAGGATTCCACTGTTGCTGCTGATTTGGCATTGAGGAGGTTGGTTGGGACCATTGTTGTTGTGGTTGAACCATCATTTGAGGCATGGATTGTGGCCACTGTGGATTTGGTACACTGTACTGTGATACTGGGGGCATCTGTTGGTAAGGGTAGGGAACAGTCCCTGGGACTGCATTTGGTGGGTACATCATTCCTGGCACCAGAGGAGGTAGGACTCCTCTTCCTGTATTCATTGCTAGTCTAGCTTCCACTTCATCGTACAGTCTTGCACCTTCTGTTGCAGCTTGCAGTGTGGCTGGTCTTTGTAGCTCCACAAACTTACGGACTTCTGGTTGTAATCCTTTGAGAAACACTCCCTTCTGAATGCCATCATCTAGATTATGGTTAGTCCACCTCTTGAGGATGGATTCCATTCGTGAGACATATGCTTCTACTCTTTCTCCAGAGGACTGACTTAGGTTCATAAATTCCTCTCTCATCCGCTCTTCAAAGCCTTCACGCCTGAATTTAGTGAGGAAGGCCAACTTCAGGTCGTCCCATGTGCCAAAAGTTCCTGCTGCTTGTCTCTCATACCACTGAAACGCCGCGCCCTTGAAAGTGGCGGGGAATATTGCTAACCAATGCTCAGGGGTTCTGGCATTGTTAGCCACACATGCTACCATAAACTCTGCTACATGAAGATCGGGGTCTTCATTGTACTCTCCCTTAAAAACTGGCAATGGGACTACATTCGCTGGTCTGTCATCAATATTTCCAGGACGGATCTGGCTTGGAAGTGGACCTCCAGCAGGAGGAGGAAGGGCTTGATGTGCCATTGGGACTTCTGTAAAGAGTTCCGCAAGGGCGTCCAAGGCAGCTTCTGGTGCGAGCTCGTTCTCGGCTCTGATTCTTGCTTTCTCTCTTCTCACGTACCTCTGGACTCGTTCTAACGCTTGCCTCTTTATTGCGTCATTCATCAGGGGGTTGACTCCACTATGTTGTTAGTGCTCCACAGAGGGTTAACAGAAGGCTTCAGTCTCTGGAGGACTCTCTTGCCAACATTTCGTCTACTTCTTTCCTCTCAACGTCCCTGATTTCTGCTTTCATGCCACTACACAGAGAAAGGTATTCGGTTCTGAAGGTGTCAAAATGCATACGTCTGAGCATTGTGGTGGTGCCATCATCATAGTAATGCCAGCTTCTGATGGTTTCAATAGTGTATGTTGTGAAAAACACTCTGTCTACCAACTTCCAGTGGGTTGCTAATTGAACAAACAGAAGATTATCAGTACACCAAGCATCCCATGTATCTTGCTGTTGAGCGTCCACGAACAAATTCCAACTCTTTTCCTTCTTGTCCCTGTGAACCTCTACAGACCAAGACTCCTGTAGCTTCTTCACAATCTCCCACTTGATGTTGTCTGGAAACTTCTCAATGAATGCCAAATCTTCCATGGATGTTCATTCTCTCTGTTTCTGTTCTTCAGTTTGTTCCCAAACAGTTTGCCACCAAGATGCAAGTTTCTGCTGCTTCAATAGGAAGAGGAAACTGTCCACTACATAGAGCATGCATCATGATGGTGATATGTTTCCGCCATTGTGGAATGAAATTCTTGTGGAAAGTGGCTTTGATTATGAGGAATTCCAACTCTTTAGTGGAAGAATGAACTTTACAAACATCCATTGAATTCTTCTCTTCTTGGCAATACCATTTCCTTCATTTTCAGCCTCTTTTGGTGCTTGTTGATGGCAAGTTTCCCCGGCTGCGCACCAAAAACATGGAGCCCCGAGAGGAACACCAAGAAAAAGGGAATTCTCTTGCAAGAAAATCTATCTTGTAACATCAACAAGCTTGTTTATCATGTTTCATATGATCACAATGAAGAAAAGAACACCAGGCACAACAAATCTTCATGCAGCATCATGTAAATCTCCCACGGTTTTTAATAGAATCAACCATATTCTTCAACATCCTCATAGAATCCATCAATGAAACAAAGAAAGCAAAGAAATACACCATCTTTGAATGGAAATACATCACATAGTATTCATCTTCAATATCTTCATAGTCTTCTCTCTCAATCTCTCATATACAATCACTCTGTTTGAGTAGAATTGGCTATCTCTGACTCTCTCTCTCTCACTCCATCAATAATACATCATATCCTCACTACAATCTCTCAAGAATTACTCTCAATAATCACTCTTAGGTCGTGGATACCCCTCCCAAGAGGTATGTCTGATATGAAAGGTCACCAGAGCCACTACAGTGTCTCTTCATAGCTCACTACTGTCACTTTACTCTAGTCTTCACTTGAGTCTTCAACAGCTACTTCTTCCACTTCTTTAAGCTCTTTTGCACTTGTATTCACCTCTTTCCAAGGCTAGAAAACTTTCCCCAAAATCACACATACATTCCACAGAACACTTACAGAACAATCTACAGAACAGTACCAGAACAGTTACAGTACAGAAGCAGAACAGAAGCAGAACAGAAGCAGAAGCTCTACAGAAGACCTACAGAAGGTTACAGAAGGTCATCAAAACCTCATAACTCACTCTCAAACCATTTCAAACTCTCACAAAACATTCAATAAGCTTTCACAATATCTCATTCTTCATCAATCAATACTCCATCCCTCCTTACAGAAGACAATCAAAACAAAACAGACCAAAATAGAGCAAAACAGAAGGTATACAGAACCATTCATAACCTATCAGAACCTATCAGAACCATCACAAAACCATCAACAAACATCATGATCTTCCAAAACACAATCAATATCATCCAAAACCCTCTCAAACCACTTCCAAATCAATCAATCATCCCATAAAATCAACCATTCAGCTCTCAAAAACAACAAAAATCAGCCAAAAAACAAGTCATTTCAACACTCAACAGAGAAGTGCATCTTTATTGGTTATTCTCTGCAGCAAAAATGATATAGATGCTATAACCCTTCTACTCGTAAGTTTACAGTGAGCAGAGATGTTGTTTTTTATGAGATGAGTAGCTGGTATAAACCAGTAAATGTGATTGATAATGTAGATGCACAAAATGGTAATGTTGCACAGAATTCTCAATAGCAGTCACAAGATATTAGTGGACCTGGAGCGTCCTCTAGCAGTGGTTCACATTCTTCGCCATGGACAGACAGATTGAGATCAGGAGAATCTTCTCAAGGCAGTGCAAATAGTGGTATGCAGGTATCACAAAAAGGAAAAGAGAAGGTAGATCAGCCCATGTTTGATGTGAATACAGGTCACTCTTATGTGGATGGTGAATCCAGTGCCTCAAAACAGAGCATTGATGATGAGTTGGGCATTCCTTCTATTGTTACACCTGGAGTAAGGAAGACCAGGGATGTTTTGAGAGCACCTGGGAGTGAACCTACTTTGCGCAGGTCAACCAGAGTTAGGTATCCTATGGATAGACTGAAATATGATGGATTTACAGCCATTCACTATGCATATATGGTCAAAGTGATACAGGAACCAGAACCCACTTCTTTTGAGCAAGCCATGGAAAAAGAAAAATGGGAGAAAGCCATGGATGAAGAAATGGATGCCTTGGAAGCAAATGCTACATGGGAATTGGTACCTTTGCCTAAAGGTAAGAATGCAATTGGCTGTAAGTGGGTTTATAAGGTGAAGCACAATGCAGATGGTTCTGTGAACAGATACAAGGCAAGATTAGTAGTTAAGGGGTATGCACAAACATATGGCATTGACTGTGAAGAAACATTCAATCCGGTTACAAGGATGGCAACCGTAAGAGCAGTCATTGCTATGGCTGCATCAAAGGAATGGTCTTTACATCAGATGGATGTAAACAATGCTTTCTTGTATGGTGACTTGCAAGAAGAGGTCTATATGGAGCAGCCACCAGGTTATGTGCATGCTGTTCATCCTGAGTTCGTTTGCAGGTTGAAGAAAGCCTTGTATGGCTTGAAGCAAGCACCTAGAGCATGGTCTGACAAAATAGGACAGTATCTTGTCACTATTGGCTTTCAGATTTTCAAGGCAAATTTCTCACTTTATGTGAGAAAAACAAAGAAAGGTATTATGCTACTTGTCATTTATGTTGATGATTTGATTATGACAGGTGACAGTGATGAAGATATCCTTCATGTGAAAATGCTATTGAAGTAGAAGTTTGAGATGAAGGATTTGGGAGAGCTGCGTTATTTCTTGGGCATTGAGGTGATTAGATCACCAAGTGGGATACGACTCTTGCAGAGGCAGCATGGATTGGACATGCTGTCCAAATATGGGATGACAGGCTGTAAGCCTATTTCAGTTCCTTTGGAGCAGAATGTGAAGTTGAGCACAGATGCATGTGAGCTTCTCGAAGACCCTACTATGTACAGACGCATAGTAGGAAGTTTGATTTATATGACTATTACCAGGCCAGATTTGAGCTATGCTGTTGGATTGGTAAGTCAGTTTATGCAGGCTCCAAGGAAACCACATTTAGATGCAGCTAGACGCATACTCAGATATGTGAAGTCCACATTGCAGTATGGACTACTCTATGAGACTGGGGTTCAGATACAGTTGCATGGATACACTGATGTTGATTGGGCTGGTAGTATTTCTGATAGACGATCTACCAGCGGATATGTGTTCTCTTTTGGGAGTGCTGCAGTCACTTGAAGCAGCAAGAAATAGCCTACAGTTGCCTTGTCGAGCACAGAGGCTGAGTACAGGGGCGCAGCAATGGCTGCATGTGAGGTAGCTTGGTTGCATAAGCTACTTTATGGTATGCATCAACCTACAGATGGGCCAATTGTCATTTATTGTGACAACATGAGCAATATACACTTGGAAAATAACCCAGTCTATCATGCTAGAACAAAGCACATTGAGGTGCATTATCACTATGTGTGGGAGAGGGTTTTACTAGGTCTTATTGATCTAGTTTATATCAGCACAGAGGATCAGGTAGCTGACATATTTACGAAGGCATTGGGCACAGAGAAGCTGCGCAAGTTCAGAGACCTGCTTGGTGTGCAGGAATTGGGATTGAGCTCGAGGGGGAGTGTTGAGATATCAAGCTCCACTCGTGATATGCCAGGGTGACCGTTGTGCATTTATGTCACCGACATGTTAGTTGCAGATGCGGTTGGTACACCACTCATGAATAATAGCTAGATGACAGCTATCCTTATCTACTCTAGTTCGTGGCTCAGTTAGTATGCCACCTTAGTTAGTTGAGTTTGGTTTGAGACCCATATATAGGGTTCTTCTATTTCTATGTACTTGAGTTCTTTTGGCTTACACAAACTAAGAAGAGGAAAACTGTTTTCAGCCTCCACCCTTGTGTGTATTCCCCCATTGTGCAAGCAAGAAAGCTACAAGTGAGACTCCTTCCTTCTCTCCCACAATCTTGACAAAGGGTTGAAGCTTCAAGACAGATATTGAAAGACATGGATGATCAAATAAAGTCAATAAGACAAGACATACAAGCGGCCAAGGATAGAGAAAAGGCATACGCGGATTTGAAGTGTCAAGAAAGAGTCTTCGAAGAAGGAGACATGGTCTTCATTCGCGTACACCCTAAAAAGAGTTCCCTATCCTTAGGAGATTCCAAGAAGCTAAGTCCAAGGTATTGTGGGCCGTACAAAATCCTCAAATGCCTAGGACCCAATGCTTATAGATTGCAACTCCCTGAGAACTCAAAGGTTCACAATGTATTCCATATCAACCTATTGAAAAAATATGTACCCAACCCTAACCATGTACTTGATGACCAACAAATTGTAATGCCTAGTCAAGGAGTCCTTGAACTAAGGCCGGATAGGATCTTAGATGTTAGGGAGAGATAGTTAAGATCCAGAACCTTGAGAGAATGCCTCATCCAGTGGAAAGATTATCCTGAAGAGTATGCCACTTGAATAGAAGAAGACACTCTCAACCATCAATATCCCCAGTTTATCTCGAGATGAGGACATCTCGATTCCTCTAAGGGAAAGAGAATGTAATATATCAAATTAACCAAAGGGGAATTTTTTTTTTCCCCCTTATCCTCCTATCCGCGGCGCGTCGTGCTGGAAGGGGGAAGGGGATAGAGGAGCCAACAAGCTCCTCGCTGGAGCTTGCTCGGCTCCACAGTCATGCAAATGGACACGTTGAGGGTGGAGGATTCCCTCCCCCCTATATAAATGAGGGAGAGTTGTGAGGAGGAGAGACAGGCTGCTGTATCGTGAGAGGATGGGGGAGACAAAGTTATTTGCTGCTGCTGCCTATCTACTGTGAGAGAGGGAGGCCGCCATAACACCATGCTGAATGAGGAGGGATAGCCACTTCGTCGCCGCCTGCAGACATTCACCCCCCCTTCATCACCGTCAAATCCCCCCCCATGTGGCTTCTGACTCCCACAGAAGCTTCAAGAAGCTTCTTGAAGCTTCTAAGGGGGGGCTCCTTAAGCCCCCCTTCCTATACCCTTCCCTTAGAATCCTTTCACCCCCCCTGGTTTTTAAACCCTTAAGCTCCCCTTCCCGTGGGGCCATTAAACCCCCACACCCCTTGGCCTCATAGACCACAAATCCCCCCCCCCCCCCCCCCCCCCCGTGCCTAAATCTATAAGTCCCTTTCTTGTGTTTGAAACCCCGTGTTTCACCCCCCTCATATTCTTTTTTTTTAACACATGCCCCTAAGCCCTTTTTAATCCTCCCGTGTTCCCTTTTTTTTTCTTACACACCCTTTTCCTTCCCCGTTCTATAAGCCTTCACCCTTCACCTTTCCCCTTCACCCCGGGTTAAAATCCCTAAAGCCTTTACTACTCCGTGTCCCAAAACCTCTCCAAAAATCCCCCTTCCTATACCATTTACCCCCAAGCCCAAAGATCTCCCAAGGTCCTTCATATGTTTTTTGAAACCACACTCACACACACCATTTTTCCCCTCGTATAAATCCCTATAGGGCCTTTTCTTTTAGGCTTTCTAAACCTTTCCCTCTCCAAAGAAGCTAAGACCTTAAAGGTCTTATTACCCCATTCTCGTGGTCAATTCCTTAATGATTCCTGGACTCGAAAGAGAGAAGAGGAATATTGAAGCGACTGTGAATTCTTAAAAGGAGTGTAAATCCGCTTCCACGTTCGAAGGATTACAACTGTGATGCCGCCTAAGAAAGTCCAAGGAGTAGCTGCGGGAGGGTCATCTCCCGGTATCCATGTGGATATCTCACCCCAAAACCACGTTTTTCCTTCTTAAATTTTATATCAGTTTTAATTCAATCATGCAAGATGAATTGTCAGGGATAAGATATATTTTGTCCTAGTTATTTATGATGAAGGAATTTAGTTAAATTGATCATGCAAAATGGATAAAGTATAAACATGGTTTTCCTTCAAATAGCCTTATGCACTAAAACGAAATTATGAGCAAGATTATTTACCCACTAAAGTAGAATATTCCAGTTAAATCTTGAAGGAATAACAACTGAATCTTGCACCATTAACCCCTATTCTTTTTTGCAATGAATCATCATAGAAGGTGAAATTCATGAAAGGTTTCTTACGTTGCTTAAACTCTAGGAAGTTATCATTGCTAACTGCATATCTTAGCAAGGAAAATATTATTTATTTGGCATGAGTTTTGTTTGCAAGGAAAAAGGAAGTTTAATTGAATTTACCTAACCTCAAAGCAATAAAGTTTAGGACTGAAAAATCAATTGTCACATAGATAAAAAATTGTGCCGAGGTGATCTCGATATTACCTTCTAAAAGTTAACCAAATTCATATAAACTTAGAAATACCTATGCTGCGAAATATGCATTGGGAATGATTTAAAAATCCAAGAAACGTTTATACCTTAAATACTTGCCTACCTTCCCTAATTGTAGGGTCAATAAATGGTAAATGTAAAAGAACTAGTGTTTGTCCCTGAGGTTCTTAAAAAGAGACCCTAGGTCTGACAAACGTCAGCATAAAGAAACTAAAACGGATTGTTTCATTGTATATTACGATGCAGGACTTGCGCAGCAAGTACGAAGTCATATGGTCTTGTGATTGATTCACAAGAAGAAAGGTTAAATACCTCAACAAGGATGGCGGATCCTTACACAAGTTATCTTGCAAAAGGATGTATTCTTTGATATCCTTCTAAGTAAGGAAGGTTAAAAACCAGAAACTAAAGTATCCAATGAACTTTAGGGTTGACCAAGTTGGGTTAATAGGGTATGCCCTAACCTAGAATATAAGGGATCTTGCCAAGTTGCAAGACACCCTGGAACGAGTGCTGATGCATTCGAAAGGAAAGAGTCATTCCTTAGCAATTTGCCAACAACAAGATCAGTTAATGGAAATGTTTGTGCTTGCTAGAGATTTTAGAGCACTGTTTGATTTATGAATTACAAATTAAATGAATATCTATACTTCAGGTTGAAGGCCTGAAGGGAGAGGCAGCTTCAGTTACCCCCGACTGCCTGCCTGACCCTAACCAAGGGGGTTGTTGACCGTGCTGGGAACGTGGACCGAACCCGCTGCGAGAGGTCTCTCCGTTGAGCTCTACTTGGATAAGGAGGACGCTTGGGTGCCAAGGGGGGGGCTCTAGACGTAAATTCCTCGCCTTCCAGGTCCTGCACAAGAAGCTAACATGACTCGGGATTGAATCCCGAGGCCCGCATACTAGTCTACCGGTGGAAACTTGGAGTAGTGATCCCTGTGGATTACTGGATAGCCTTCGGGTGGATTATGGACAAGCCTACGAGCGGAACTCCTTGTATTTCAAAGATAAATATGATGATAAGTTAATAAAGAACTTGTTTGATATTGTTTTTCTATGTCACGTGATAAGATTACATTGTCATAGATTTCGTGTAAGAGCTGTTGAACACGGAGTTCAAGTTGCAGCAAGGAAAGAGACTAACAAGAAGAAATCGAATTTTTGATGCCAAAGTTCACTATATTCCTTGTCAAATAAATTACATGAGGTCCATGTTCAGAAAAATCTGTAGTATCTCATAACCAGCTTTGCATTCAGGTGTTCGAAGATAGTTATGCCATTGGCACATAGACTTGAAGAGTCTTGAAAAGTTTTGCTGGGCAGCAATCCCTGTGAACAATTCTCAGAAATCCATACAATGCCAATACAATGAAGTTCTATGGGCAGCAATTCTGAGCCTTTTCTCGATCTAATCATTTGAGCAATCAACCCATAAGTCTACCCAACATTCAGCACCAGTTCAAGGCTGTTGTCAGCATTCAATTCTCAGCAAGAGTTTGCCACAGGAGAAGACAATAGCAGTGGACAGCAGAGAAAGGAACACCTTCAACCTCCAAGGCATCAAATATAGCAACCATGTTGATTTAGGCTGGAGGGGACTCTGAAGGCAGAAAAATGATACATTTGAACTGATGAATTCAGGAATCTGTGCAGGAGTACAGCTCGTTTGTAAAGGCTAACATATGGAATTGAAACTGAAGAGGGAACTGGGTTAAGGCTATATATCTTTGTGCAGACGAAGATGATGGCGCTTGGAGAAGACTTAGCATTAGCCATGTCCTGCCATGGGCAAATTGCAGCTCCCAAGTCACAGCTTGCCTTGCCTGAACTTCAACTTGGGGTCATTCCAGGCTGGAGGCACTCAACGTCTACCCCGATTAGTTGGTTTGTCAAAAGCCATGGATATGATCCTGACATCAAAGTCTATCTATGCTGCCTGAATCGATGTTGTAGACAAGAAAAAGACGCCAGATTTCGCCATGATTCAAGATCGAGAGGTCCAGTCAAGGGTTGATAGCTCTTTCATTTTCTCCATGTGTCAAATGTGTTGAAATGATTGCATGCCATGTGTAGACAGTACATCAAATCTCACAGATTCATGATAAAAATCCACTTCAAAAGGCCAAGCTGACCAGAAATGTCGTTCCGTTTGGAAAAGCTCTAGTATTCATGCGCTTTCCCCAATCGCCTTATCTTTCCTCTAGGCTTCTTTGCTTTGATTTCAGAACTCCCTCCGTAGCTTAGATAAGGCTAAGCAACAACAAAGTAGTGATGACGGGATAGATCAGGTAAGATGCCATGCCTGCTGTGATCATGATTTGCTTTCTTCCGTTTATCGGCAGCCCTTGATCGACGAATCATCCCATGTCTTCTTCAAGCTTCGTTTTCAGCTTGATGCTTCTTTCCCCACTCCATACTAATGAGAATAGTGGTTGTCGCTTGGTGATGGAGGGTAACAAAGGAAGATGGTTCAGTCATGTCTCTGTGCAGAAGACAGTGATAGCTATAACCTTGAGACCCTTTGGAAGCTTTTCGGAAGCAAATTGCAACTCTGAGATGATAGGATGTCCCTACTGTATCAGATGACGGAGATTATACTGCTCCAAAGACACTCCTGGAGAGACAACTATTCTGTCAGCATAGCAAAAGCTCTGCTGATAATTGTAATTGTAGACGAGAATTTTCTGCTCAACCCCACTGCCACAGATGACAAGAATTTATTGCCTCGAATCTCCATTTGATAACAGCTCACTTCCACAACAGCAACTTGAATAGGTCGTCTTTGTAGGTTGCAAAGTTTTCTTCTGCAAGCTCAAATAGTAAGAACAAACAGAGGAAGGCAAAAAGCCAATCCTCATTAGTCTTCATCCTCCTCTCATTGATTATGCCTCCTCGTCCCTCTCCTGCGTCTTCGTATACTTTTTCCATTAATAGCCCTCCCTCCCCAATCTCAACATAGCATTCGTAAGGCTATTCTAAGAATGCAAAGCTGTTTATCTTTCCCTCCAACCTTCAAAACAGAAAGCCTAACCCACCTCTTTACACTTGTTCTAGACACTTGTCTCTTATCTCCCTCAAGATTGTTTTAACAGAGAGAACAGAACCAATCTCCCTCCGGTATACAAGATAGACCAGCACATTCTATGTGTTATGCTCCTGGGCATCCTTCACAAAGAACAAGATCTCCCCCCATCTCCACATTCAGCATGAGCTTCAAATGATGAACAGTTAACCACTTCATCGCAGCATCCACAGCGAATTCTCGAGCCTTCCTTCGATTCCACGATATCCTGCACTTTTCTTGGAGTTCGTCATTGTAATTAACAACATAATATTACTCTTTGGCATCAGTTTTTCATATTTTTCTGTCACACATACAACATGCATACAAACTGAAACACACACAAACACAAACACACAAGTGGAGTATGTACATTGGATGCGGGTACTAAAAGGACGGATTATCTTAATGCATCAATCACACACAATGAATCACACGCGAAAAGATAACACAAATGCACAACAAAAATGGAGGTGTTTACGGCTCGGATGCGCAGCAACACGACAATGTGAAGGAACCAGTGCTTAATGGATTAATTAAGGAAGCTGATTGTTGCATGTCCAATTAATGTGTTAGATAATTACCTAACTAAAAAAAACCGAGGAAAGTGCGGAGGATGGGCCATGGGTCCGTCCTATGGTTGGGTGGTCCCGGTTGGCCGGAAACTTTTCTCAAATCTCGAAGAACAGCGGGATGATTGTCAAAGGACACGAACAACGAAAGCGATGATCTAGAGTTATGTCTTACCCGATTTACGTTGTTTTAGGGGAACAGAATGGGACTATGCCTTATGGCAGAGATGTTGAGCTTTGCATCCCTCTCGTTTCCCATTCTCCTTGAACCAAGTACAGCATGAATCCGCTTCGGACCTGGCAATTCTGCGTAAAGTAGTTCGCTTAGGTCCAACGCTAGTTGCTGTTAGGTAATGACCAATCAAGAAAACCTTAATTCCGATCGATCCTAAGTGGGAACGGCCAGAATACTTCCACTACGTGGCAGACGCGAGAAGCCCTAGATCGCAAATCCCGTAACATTCCATGGGAGTGCCGGGCAGAGCTTTCTAGACATCCTTTCCGATGGACTGCTAAGATGTGTCCTGGATGATACTAGTGGACACGTTACAAAATAGTATGCTATATTATGACACACTGCTATTGACATATCAAAAATATCTGGTACTTCAGAAGCTGAAAGTTCTAGCATGCTTGCTAAGCATGCTTTCATAGTCTTGAATGCAACACCATCAAAATCCTTATCTTGAAAAACCAAGTCCTCACTCCACTCTAAAATTTGTATCAAGGCATTAGATGCAAGATCAATCACACTTGGATAAAATTTAGCATATCTCAGAATCAGCTCTGCAGCAATTTGTTGAACACTTGAGCACCCCAGAGATAGCTTGAGGATAGAGCAATACACCTCCTCCAAGTCCTTGCTCTCCGAGTGGTAGTAGAGCTGACAGTGCGTTTACGGTCCAAACAGAACTTGAGATGCCTGTAGAGCTTGTAAAAGGACCCGATTTCATCCTGGTTTTTCTTCTTGCGGAGCTTCCATGACCTCGGCAGCTAGCGATTCTGCCCACCTTTGAGTTGTACACCCTACTGGCATGGCACCTTCCATCGCCCCACGACTCCTCAGGGCCCTTCTCTCAAGTCCTCAGGGCCCTTCTCTCAGGCACTCAATGCGCAGGAGCCTCCCCTAAGCTCTCGTTCCATCGCATTGCATCACCTTTGCCCTCGCGATGACCCTGCACCAGGCCTACCTCGTGGCAAGCCCTGCTGCAATGCTTCTCTGCTGCGTCTGGGGGAGATTGTCTTTCTTGTCAAAGCCATCTTCTCCCGTCAAGCCGAAACTGGGGAGAAGCAATGCGATAAGAAATGCAGATTTTATCCACTCATATTTGTCCCCCTGCTCTCTTGGAATGCCAGATTTGGCGCGTTTCTGCGTATTGAATCGTGACTCCTCGCGGAGCTTGAGAGTCGATGGACAGGACAACAAGGAGGAACTCAATCAGCTTCTGAACATCCTAGGGCTTTCAGAGGGGCCTCATGCATTTGGCATCTCTCCTAAGGCTTGGGAGGCTGGAAATCTGTGCTCTGGATCATTTGGGAGGCTGGAAAACTGCGCTCTGGATCGTTGGAGCCGTTTACCAGAGCATAGCACGCTCGGTCTATGCAGGTTGAGGAGCAGCATCAGGTAGGGTTTTCTGGTTGAACATTTGGCACAGAGAGAGGAAGCTTGCTTAGCCCTCAATTGCGACCAATCGGCCCTGTTATCCAGTCTAGCTCCTTGTCATCAGATGATTCTTTCTCATCGGATGCAAGTAGCTCTGATACCACGTCAAACAGTGCACGAGGGAGACGAGGAACGGAGGAAGAGAGAGGAGAAGAGAGACATGAGACACCGAAAGTGGAACCCCAGAAGTGTGTCAACTGAGCACACGTGATAGAAATATATAGAGGGGACCTGGGGCGCTATATATAGATAGACTATATATAGCTAACAACATCTCCTTATTACTACTAGTGAATCCCCCGTGTAAGGTAGTGATAGCCAACTTCGTGCCATTGTACCTATTAACACTTAAAATGAGATTGAAACCTATATGAAAAGTGCAGAAACCAAATCAAATTTTGAATCATATTCAACACATAAAACCCCCTCTTTCCTATCATTTAGGGTCTTGGTTGCAATGGGTGGGCTAAGAGATGCTTCCATGTATGTTTCTTCATAATGTAAGAAATAAATATGCACTAAAACATAAAAATTGAGATAAAATTACGATAATCCTCATGCCTCACTTCTATTATACTTTTACAAATATAATCCTAATTTTTCATCATTTATCACACACAAAAGCTATTTGTTTCCTATTTTCTTTGTCAAAAACATATTTTTGGGTATTTTTTCTTATCTTCTTTATGTAAATGTTTTATTTTCTAATTTTTTTGAGTCAAGAAATCAATTTGAACTCTAATCCATTATCGCATTTAATATCATCCCATATCAATATGATTTCTCCTTAGAGTCCTGCACTTTATGAAACTTTTTTCACTCCATTCTACACTTGAATAAATTACTAAAAATTGGATATTTCTTTGAGATTCATCTTTAGAATTGCTTATAATCATCCGATCCGCATCTATCGTATCCAACAAGCTTCTATTGTTGCCTCAAATGAACAATCGATACACTCTTTTCTCTTTTTTGGGCTTAAAATCCTACTCTCATTGGTAACCACAAGACAAGGCGACTCACCCCATCAAATCCATGAACTGATCTACACATTCAGAAACCATAAAGAGTATCAAGCTACTTAAATTAAAGAAAATAGACAACAAAACACAAACATAGCTCTCACCCTACCCCCTGACAAAATCAATGCATGAAGATCCATGAGGGATAGGCTAAGAATAATCTAACAAAGATCTGGAGCTAGCCACTAACTAATTGCTCCAATACATACCAGCTAAAAAGAACTACCAAAAGAGTCATCCAAAGTGGTGGTGTGACCTACCTACCTAACCTAGGATAATTGGAACAAGAACACCTACTAGGCGATGACTCTTATAGCTTGGTCTTTTAATTTTAGATATTTTATATTTATCACTTTTTTATACTTCAAGACTTGATACTAATTCATGTGAAAAGGAGAGAGCTGAGCATCTTGTGACCCAAGGAGAATAGGGCATCAGCCTCAAGTCCTATCTCGGTGTACTGAAGAACCTACCAAGCTCTTGTAAGGTGACACTAAATTATTTTTCTTCTACTCACTTTTATTTTCATTCCAACCATCTTTATCTATTTATTTTCTAGCTAGATGTCACTCCCAGAAAGATAAGGTATTGACCCTAGGTCTCTCACTCATCCCTAGGAATCTACCAAGCCTTTGGAAGGCAATGATCATCTACTCTATGAAATTTTCTTCCTTTATTTTCTTATTTGAGGAGTTAGAATCCCCTTTTACAAACCTCTATATTTTATATATTTTTTCCTATATATTGATCATTTTTTATCTTTATTTTTTATAGGCTTCCCTAGCTATCTCAGAACTAACATAAGCTCCTAGAAATAGATGTCTAGCATGCTAGTAAGATAGGGTCACAAAGAACTACCTCAAAGAATTTTATATATTTTTTCATATATATTGATCATTTTTTATCTTTATTTTTTATAGGCTTCCCTAGCTATCTCGCAACTAACATAAGCTCCTAGAAATAGATGTCTAGCATGCTAGTAAGATAGGGTCACTAAGGACTACCTCAAAGAAGATATTCAAATGCCTGACAATGCCTTCATAGGAGGTGGGCAATTGCTCAAACCTCCCCTAAATATGCAGAATAACACTAAAACATAGAACCATCAAATGAACCCACACAAAATAAAAAAATGGCTCTCTTGGCCTAATGAGATAACCCAACTTACTGCAAAGTAAACATGCCTCTTGGCCTAACAAAATAAAGAATTTTACTCCAAAATAAATGGCTCTCTTGGCCTTATGAAATATAGCCATAGAGCACATCATGATGCAACAACTTACTGTTGAAAACAAACCCTTGGTTCCCACATAAACTCTACTGACACAAAAAACTAGACCAAGGAATGGGTTTCTTAGGCCCTACACTAAATACATCAAATTATTAGCTAATCTCTTGCATACATAGCAAGGGGTGTCCAAAAAATGTGTCCTTGAACTATTCTATGTGTCCATGAAAGAATAGGAAGATGGTCAATCGCTATCTGGCTCATCACCCATACTAACCATCACCGGCCATAACAACTTGTGCCAGCAAAACAAGTAGTCCCCATAGTAGTCCTGAGCTAATAATATTGGACAATTCTAATAACCTCTAAGGACCACAGTTGAGAAATACATCCTCAACAAATGCATAATTTTCCAAGGAATCCACAAAGTGGTTCCACTGTGATGAGGAACTAAGTGACAAGTCATTATCTCAAAAATCTCAAATATATCCAAGGTTGCATGATAATACATCCATAGAATGGGATTCCTCACACTATAGGTCCCATTTCATTGGTTGATCACTAATAGTGAATCACCTTTCACTAACAAATGGCAGATACCACTATGTCGGGCTATATTCAACCCCATGATTAAGGCCTTGTATTCTGCCATGTTAATAGTAAAAGCAATGCCTAAATAAACTCTCATTTTCATAATGACTCTATGTTGGGGGTCATTAATAACCATATCAGTAATTGCATGCTTAGTAGGCCCTTGTGAAGCTCCATCAAAATACAAAGTATATACCCATTCTTCATTGATAGGCCATGCCATACCAATCAACCTACTTGTACTTATGGTAGTCAAAGTCGAGTTAAGAGAGAGGATGTGTGACAGGTACAATCTCTCCTTCCTCACTAAACTCAATAGGAATGCTAATAAGAACCCTATAACAATGGTGAAAATAGACCTTAATGTCCCATGTGAAAGATCCATCTTGCCACTCAGTAATATGGTCACCCTTATTCCACTAGATCACTCAACCTTAGTGGTAACACAGCTCTAAATATGAATATTTAAGATAAGGAATGATTCTACCCATCAGATTGCCTTAGCACCTAATGTAAGTTTAAGCTAGATTCTGGAAGACTTGCAAAGGCACCAAGTCTAACATAATCCCCTATACATAATAGGGCTTCAATTTATTTGAATTTACTTTATTTTCAAACTATACCCCCTACAAATGTGCTAAAAGGGCCATAGAGCCATTCTTTCCTATACACGAACGATCTTATAATCCCATTTGGGTTCTATGCCAGAAAATACCTCGCGATGTGCATCATAATATAGGACCAATTGACCCTTCACATATTTATATGTTTTAGCACAAAGTTCATGGAGTGCTTTCATCCTCTTCTTTCCTACCTCTTGATGTAGCAAAGCTTACAATTGGATCTCATCAAGATATGCTAGGGAGCGGTCGGACGATGCAAGTTCTTTAGGTGGACCAAAACAATAGATAATTTGTTCCATAATAAAACTAGTTGTTTCCGTGGCATTGTCCTTCATTGTAGGTCAAGCTTTAGACCATTTTCTAAAGTAGTCCATCGCCACAATGATATAATGCTTTTGCATAGTAGATGAAGGATATATAGGTCCAAGAAAAGTAATGTCCCACTTCTCAAAGAGCAAAGTCACAAGAATAGAATTAAGTGGCCGCTTATCATTTTCCCTAGCATTGTGTCTTTGACAAACATCACAACACCGAATATATACAAAATTATCTTGGAAAATAATCGGCCACCGAGAACCAACATGTAAAGCTTTCTAGGAGGTGATCTATCTAAGTAAGAAAGGGTGCATGAGGGAAAGTGAGGTATGAATAAATTGAAGGGTAAGGGAAGCCCTAAACCTAGCCCACAATGAGGCTATAGAAATAGCTTGGAGGTCACTCTCAAGTGAAGAGAGAGTGTACCTTAGTTATACTTGAGCAACTTACTTAATCAAGATTTCTTTCTTGTACTTGATCTCTTTTCTCCCTCTTGTGCATATAGTTTTATGCTCTCACTCTAATTTTCCAACCTGGTATCAAAGCCACCTTTGATCAAACACACTTTTCCTAACTCCATCTTGACCTAAGTGCATAAGAAGATCTCATTTCTCTCATATTATCTTCTTCTCCTACACAACTAGTTCTGACCACTAGCCAATGGAGGAGGAAAGGAGGCAATATCTCTACAAGGTTTCTTCTAGGAACTTTCTCCCCACCTCAAGGAATAGCAATGTGGCACATTTGAGCCCACTGACATTGGGTACGCAGGAGCTTAGCATTGCCATTTCTTAAGAAACGGTGCACTTATAGAATGTGTGGAGTTTACAGTGTTTTCGCAGGCTATAAGGGGGCATGAGAGTGGAATTTTGGTGCCAGAACATGCTTAAAAATAGCTAAAAATTATGAATATCAAGGGAAAAATATCCAATGTCAAAGGCGGCGGCTCGACCTAGGACAATTTTAAGCATCAAAGTGCTCTAAGGACGCCCGGGCAACACGTGGATTTTTAGTAATTTTTCCATGCGCCTGTGCGAGTCAGGGAAGCTGCCGACCAGTCCAGGATGCCGAGACGAGTTCACAGAAATTTTCAGATCGGGATTCGGACACCGTATATGAGAGAGACGGGAAATTTGCCAAAAGGCCAGTCAAAATGGGAGAGGTGCCCAAAAGGAGGAATGAAGGGGTGCCTTTGTGAAGGGGCACCCCCCTTCCAAAAAAAAAAAAGATTTAGGAGGGGGGCGGCGCTGAACAGAGCCGTCGCGAAAAAAACGCCCCCCCCACAAATCGTGATGATGGCTCGAAAGCAAGCCATGAAACAAATTGCAGCAGGCAACTACACTCATCCCTCGATCCCCATCGCTCTGTTCCACACAGACAATGGCAGCCTGTAGAGGGAGAGAGAAATTCAGTCTTTCTCTCTCCTCCCTCTCTCTCCTCTAAGGGGGGATTCATGTGGGAAGAGAAAGGAAGAAGAAAGAATGGTGGAGGCTTGTCCGGCATCGATCGGATCGCTCCACGGGCTGGAGATGGTGACGTGTGATCGTCATGAGCATGAAGTGCTGCTGATTTTCAGATTTGCAGCCGTGGACATGAAACCCGAGACACGCAAATAAGCGGTAATTCAATTTTTTCAAAGGAAATTTGAGATTTCATGGCTTTTGATTGATAAAATGTTGTTCATGTGGGCTAAAAATGGTTTATGTTGCTGTTTTCCATGAGTACTTGTTGATCATAATCAGAAAATCTGAAAAACATGCATCTTGTGGCCAAAAATAATACACTAAAACACGTAAAATATGGAAATCAAGGGAAAATGATGGTTTTGAGCATAAAAATGGAAGAATAGATAGAAACACCAACTAAATTTTCATTTTTGTTGCAAGAAGGAACTAAGGGCCACAGCCCATAATCTATTTTGAATTTTTAGTGATTAAATAATTCAAAAAATAAGGGAAAATACAAGGAAAATAGAGAAAAACTACAAAAAATAGGGGAAAAATGCATTTTGGGTGCAGAAAATTAATGAAAATTAAGAACAATGTTCGTGAATGTTTGTGGGGACTGAAGCATGAGGATTTGCCTTAGTTCAGCCCCACCTTCTTGTTCTAGTGCGTCTTTTTCCACTTTTTACACATAAAATGATGGCCAAATACCTTATAAATCTATGCAACAATGCAACATTTGATCGATGGGAGGGTAGAGTGGTTAAAATGTGTCTAAATGCAGAGTAAAATGATGAAAAGATTGCTGGCTTTTGTTTGCATGCCATATAGGTCAGTGAATAATTATAGAATGAGAGCCTATTAGCACGAGGGTTTCCTCGGTGCTAGGTTCGTGCAACGCCGCATAAGAACGGTAGTTGAAAATAATTGAAAGGATGTTTTTCACATGTGCAAAATATTGATTTTATAATTGTTTGAGCTGTCTAGGAAGGCAATGTATATGTCATCAACGCTCCTGGCCGCAAGGCCGTGGGGTTGTTGAGCATGTGAGATAGAGATCCAGCTAGTGCACAAGCCAGTGCTGGCCGTTGTAGGTTCCATCAGTGGTGCGTCTGCCGGGAGCTGCTTAAAATTGGCGGTCCTCGAATCCTGGTTGTCTAGGGACCAACAAGCAGTTTATGCCAAAGAATACTGTGATTGATCCGTTATTTAGCGATAAGCATCGTCTAGCAGAAATCCAAAAGCAAGAGAGAGATGAAAGAGGTAGGCGACGTGCTGAAATTTTTAGGAGATATTCCCCTAAGCGTAACGGTGCTGAACCCTTACGAGGGAGTGGATCTAGTGGTCTTGGTGCCACAAGTAGTAAGTTAGGAGGAGGTGGAAGCTCTAGTGCTCCCCTTTCTTCCATAAGCCAGTCTACATCAAGTGCGGGAGGTGTAACCCCACCGTCCCCTATTCCTAGTGCAAATCCAATCCTCGTCATGGCACAGCCTATTGCAATTCCAGCAGGAATGACGGATTTGCCGGCTCTAGGTTACTCGCTACCCATTTTTAATGGGTTAGTTGAGGAAGATGCGGAACTCCACATTAGGGAGTTTCAAAAGCTGATGTTTAACTGTCGCATCCAAGAAGAAGGACATTTAATGATGTTCTTCAATATGACTCTCAAAGGAAGAGCAGCTATATGGTATCATGGTTTAGAATCCGAAACCATATTGAATATTGATTCATTTTATGGAGTTTTTCGAAGGGAGTTTGCCCTTGAAAGGGGTGGGCAATATTGGTTGTGTGTAGTCAACATGACCCGTTAAGAACCACACGAGGATATTCGTGCTTATGCGAAGAAAATAAAAGAGGTTTTCCGTAAGTTGGACACCTCTATTCCTATCCCCGTAGCTACCCAATTGCAATATTTCCTACATGGTTTGGACTTTAACATCCAATTGTAGTTGAGTAGTGTTCCCTTGGGGGATATAGATACTGCCATTACACGAGCACAAGAGGTGGAATCCCGACTACAAGCAGCCTATGCTTCTCGAGGCAATTCGAATATGGGTTTAGTATTGGGAAACAATATGGCGATGGCCAATGGCAGTAGTGGCCAAGGGATAGCGATGGCTAACCCTAATGGGAGAGGGAACATGATGCAGAATGTCCCTTTATTACCAGCTCCCCCTAGCATGTCGATGCCTATGGGCAGTCAAATGGCTCAAAATGGTGGAGGCCAGGCGGTCAATTCTAATACCATGCCTGTGGCTCAACAACTAGTGCCTAATCGAATTGTTAGGCCGATGGAATGACATGGTAATGACCAAGGCTATGAGTCGAGCGCTTCCAATGTTCTTGGCGAGGTTAAGGACATGATGAAGCATTATACCGACATGATTACGAAGCAGTATCGACAAATAGCCGTTGATGTCAACTTCCTTAAAAAACAACAAAATTTGATAGGAAATAGATACCCAGATGAGGGTGCACCTTCGAGGTTTAGCTGCAAATGGTGTGGTGGGCAACACTATCCAAGAAATTGCCCAAATGTTAAGTGCGACATCTGTGGAAAATCCGGCTATTTAGCAGCTACTTGCTGGAGTAAGATCAGTTCCCTCCAGCGAGGTAGTCGGCAACCAGGGCCTATTAATCATCGTGTGCAAGGAAATGATTCCCAGCGAGAAGACGGGCCTAAACAAATACTTCAATGACCAAAGACTACAGTGGAGGAGCTACCTAGTGGTAGTGGGGTTAGTTTGATTGAGGATATACGCGTTAATGATGCTAAAACCTCTAATCTACGAGCTGTTCTTACAAGAGGTCAAAAGGGTAGAGAGTCCGACAAGGATAAGCCTATCGACGGAAACCCTAAACAAGGCGACAAAGGAATGCAAGTTTTGGATCCTGCCACGGAAGGGGGACCTTTGAAGCTCGTGGAAAGTAAAGCCGATAAGGAAGCACCAAAGAAGAAGGTGAAAGCTAAGAAAGAGGCAATAAAGCCAGTTCAGTGACCTAAAGAGCGGATGGCTTGGCGTGAAAAGCAAACTCTATCGAACTATCATGAATTCGATTTGGCGAGCTCTCTTTGCGAAGTCAAGCCAGATGTGAATCTTTTACAGCTTATTAAGCTTTCCCCAGGAGTACGCAAGGAATTTAGAAAGATCCTACGTACCGGGTATATCGTAGAACCTTTGGGTATTGTGCGAGTTGGTGATGATTGGTTCGAGCATGCTGAGAAGCATTGCCCAAGGGTTGTAGCCTATGTCGATGGGATATTAGTAGATTATGCCATTGTCGACACGGGATCATCTGTTAACATTATGAGTTCTGAACTAATGGAAAGGTTGGGTCTTGTGATCCTCAGAATGGCAGATGATAGTTTGAGACAGCCGGAAGGCTGCATTACTAAGGTCCATGTCATTGTTGCAAATGTAGAATGCCTGTTGGACTTTAGGGTGATTCGTTTTGCAGGCCGTCCAAGTTACCAAGTATTACTCGGACGACCTTGGATCTTGCAAGCGGACTGCCAAGTAGATATACCCGCCGGTCGACTGATATTCGGCAGAGGTGGCCAGCGTGTGGTGGTTGATGCTTATCCGGAGTCCCCGCAGAGTGAGAGAGCTCCTCTATCTTCTACAGAATTGGAGACATTAGAAGATTTATCCGCCAGTGAGACATCATCGAGTGATGAGTCCAAAGAGGGATCCACCACGGAAGACATCTATCAGATCACTTTGAATGAGCCGATAGAGGGCCAAGATTGTATAAGAGATGCAGATGTTATCGAGCTAGACCTTGGTATGCCTGATGATTTGCGGCCAATTAAATTAGGTTCTATGCTTAGCACAGCAGAAAGGGAGAACTATGTGGCCTTGATTCAGGAATTCCGTGATATCTTTGCCTGGAGTTATGATAAGCTGAGAGGCATTCCTCCTAGTCTTGCTGTTCATACAATTCTGTTGAAAGAGGGCAGTCGTCCTATACGACAGAAAGTAAGGCGTATGCCTTTCGAACTGAGGGATGGACTGTTTCAAGAGTTACAAAAGCTTCGAAAAGCAGGTTTGATTTTTCCTGTGCAACACACGGAATGGTGTTCGCCAGTTGTGATGAAAAAAAAGAAAAATAATCAAATTCGATTATGTGTAGACTTTAAAGAGCTGAATAAGCAGACAGATAAGGACTACTACCCGTTGCCATTTATTGACCAGATTTTGGATCAATTAGCGGGTAGGGAAATATATTCGTTTATGGATTGCTTTGCAGGATATAACCAGATGGCAATTGCAGAAGAGGACAAGTTGAAAACAACTTTTATTACTGTATTTGGTACTTTTGTGTACCATGTGATGGCCTTTGGTTTATGCAATCCGCCTGGTTCGTGGCAACGAATAGCATATAAGACATTCGGTGACATATCCCCTGAAGAGTTGAAGGTGTTTATTGATGACTTAGGGGCCGCCACCGTGAGAGGAAGGCAGTTGATCATTTTAAGAAAATGCTTTGAGCGCTGTAGACAATTTTGCATTGCTCTAAACCCACGGAAGTGTGTTTTTGGAGTACCTTATGGGCTATTGCTGGGTCATGTGGTCAGTTCGGTAGGAATTGCGACAGACCCCGAGAAGGTCAAAGTTATAGTTGCCATGGGTCCACCACGCACTCCGAAAGAAGTTCATAGCTTTCTGTCTTCGGTTGGTTATTACCGTAGATTCATAAACGCCTTGGCAGAAAGAACATTGCCGCTTACAAATTTATTGTCCTTTAGTTGTTTGTTTTTATGGGGTGACCCTTGTAAGGTAGCATTCGAGGATGTGAAACAGGAGCTAGCAAGAGCTCCCGTTTTAAAAGCACCTAAAAGAGGTGAGGTGTTCTATATATTCTCAGCAGCCACCATGTATAGTATCAGCTGTTGTTTAGCCCAAATTTGGGAAGAGAAGTGGTATCATCCCATAGCCTTTGCTAGTTGGAAATTGGGCATTTCAGAGATCAATTATACCTACATGGAGAAGTTGTGTCTAGCGATGGTCTTTGGGACCAAGAAATTCAGGCATTATATTCTCTATGAGAAAGTCGTGCTTTATACAAAGGCGGAGGGACTTCAATTATTGATGAATAAGCTACAGCCGCCTGATCGTCTAGCGAAGTGGTTAATCACTTTGCAGGAATTTGATTATGAAATCAGGAGTAAGCCACCAAGGTTGCAAGGCATCGTGGAATGTCTTGTGGACTTTGGGGAGCCGAAAGAATCTGTGGCTGAAGGTAGTGACATGGAGTTGTTATTTAAAATAGATAGGGCATCTATTCCCTCCTGGTATGCTGCAATAGTGCATTATTTATCGACAGGAGAGGCGGGATCCGAATTATCTAAAGCTGAGAGATGGAAAATTAAGCAGCAAGCATTAAAGTTTGCCTTGATCGCAGGTACATTATATTGGCAAGGGGTTGATGACATCTATCGCCGATGTGTGATGCCTGACGAGGTGCCATTCATTTTGGAAGAGTGCCATGATTCTGCTTGCAGCGGCCATTTTGCTAGACGGCTTACAGCACAAAAGGCTTTACGAGCAGGTTATTGGTGGCCTGCCATCTTTCAGGATGCATTTGCATATGTTAAGAGATGCGATATTTGTCAAGGACCTGATAGTCGAGAGAATAGGAAATGACCACTCACCCCTATTATGGCAATACTTCCATTTGAGAAGTGGGGAATAGACTTTGTGGGTCCTATTACTCCGTCGTCAACTGCGCAAAAGAGGTATATCATTGTAGCAACTGACTACTTCACAAAGTGGTCAGAAGCACGCGCAACAAGGAAAGATGATACTAAAGAAACTGCTAGTTTCCTTTTAGAGCAGATAATATGCCGTTTTGGTCCGCCGAAAGAATTAGTGTCGGATCGCGGAACCCATTTCCTGAATAAGGTGATCAAAAGCTTGACAAAGACTTGGCAAATCAAGCATAACAAGACAACCCCATATAGCCCGCAAGCCAATGGGCAAGTTGAAAGCACCAACAAGTAGCTTGTGGGCATCCTGTCCAAAATTGTGTCGGAAAAGAAACGGGATTGGGATAAAAAGTTATACGTGGCAGTGTGGGCCTATAATACGACCTTCAAACGAGCCACTGGCCATACCCCGTTCAAGTTAGTATATGGGGAGGAGTGTGTCTTGCCTTTAGAGATTGAGCTGCTGACCACTCGGTTTGCCATCAATCATTCTTTGAGTGATGAAGACGCACTTTTTGAGCGCTTGAGGACACTGGCACATTTAGATGAGCTTAAGCTACAGAGCTTATTGCACCAAGAAGTGGCAAAGCGCCGAATGAAGCAGCTACATGACCTTAAAGCCAAGAAATACACCTTCAAGAAAGGACAGCTTGTTCTGTATTATGACGCACGACGTGAATTATTTCCAGGCAAGCTAGAGCCCAAATGGGATGGGCCCTATAGGATCGTTAGAATAGGAAAGAATAAATCCACAGTCTTGTTAGCTGACCTTGAGGGGATAGAATTTAAAAATAAGGTTAATCTTAATAAGATTAAACCTTATTATTTCTGATTGCACTAATACTATGACTGCCTTGCAGGTCTAGGCGAGATCGATCAAACATCTGCAAGGAAATCGTGATAGAGGTTGATGGGTCGTCTGATCCCTTATTTAGAACACCCATATTTAGAACAGAGGTATCATCAGGGAAAGCTCATTTGGTGGAGCAAAGGATATAAGGTGACTGAGCAAGAAAGCGAGACATTTGTTTGGGAGATTAAGGTCTTGTGCCATCACTGCCTACAAATTTTGACGAGCATCCCTGTTGAATTCAATGATGATGGAGGGATGGAGCCTACAGTCCACCCGTTGAATATGCTGAATTTCGATTACCATAATTACGAGTAGAGTCCCGGATGGCAGGATATGTAAACCCTTTATGGATGTACACCTTGTACTTTGATGGGGCGTCCAGGGGTCCATGCAAAAAAGGAAGTGTAGGAGTTGTCATTCGAGACCCCCGACGACGCATTGTCATGAAGTTAGCTGCTTATCTCGGGGTAAATTTTACCAATAATATGGCAGAATACAAAGCCCTGATTATGGGTTTGAATATTGCAAAGAAGGGTAGTATCCGCCAGTTGTTGGTGAAAGGGGACTCTCAATTGGTTTTAAATCAACTCAATGGGACGTACATGGTACGAAACCCCATCCTTTGCATGTACCATCATACTGCCATAGCCCTGCTAGACGAATTTGATAGAGTGTCTTTTCAGCTGATTCCACGAGATTGGAATCAGTTTGCCGATTCATTGGCTAATTTTGTGTATGAAGAAGACCTCTTCTTTAATTCTAGCCCTTGTCCCGATATATCTATTGACGATGAGACAGGACTTGGTCGTTTGTGGGGTATGCTTTCTGAACATGCCCTCTTTGGCAGACGATGATTGATCTGGGTGATGCAGAGGGTAGGCGAGACTCATCCGCCTTTATTATCTTGGACCCACAGACTGATTAGACGACATGTGATGCAAACACCTCTTGCGATATACACATGAGGGATGGGTCATAATTTAATGCACCTAGTTTAGGACTACGAGCCTCTGTTCCCTAGGAATGGTATGCTTTGATGTCTATCATAGTTGTTTCCAGTAGGATGTTATGCGTAGTATTGTTTGATTTCATTAGGCCAAGAGGGCCATTTCCCTGTCTAGTGTGGGTGTGTTTAATCGGGTTTTTGTTTTAAGTGTCGTGTTGGACAGGTTTCATGGTTCATGGAATTTGGTGGAGCCTGGAGGAGCCTTTGCTGCGATGGAAGCTTCTTGTGGCCAATCCAGGTGATATCTCTCCTTTATGAGTACCTTTCTTTCCTGTTATATGTGTATTTGTACTTGTCGAGGGGATATATTTTTGTTGGGAACCGGCAACCAAGGCATGAAGTCCCAGGTTTAGGCTAAGTATGTTTGAGGGAGGTCGGAGTAGTCATTGCCTCCTGTAAAGACATTGTCAGGCATCGAAAGACATGTTTTAGAAGGAAGTCCTAGTGGCCCTGTTCTGCTAGCCTGCTAGGCAGCCGTTCTAGGAGTTCTTGTTAGTAGTGAGGCAGTTAGAGAAGCCTGCCAGAAGATAATAATGATGATGCCAAGAAACCCTGAACATCCTAAAATATGAATATAAATACGAAGGTGTGTAAAAAGGGGTAAAGAAAAGAAATGAAAATGTATAAGCGGTTGATCATCGCCTTGCGAAGGCCTGGTAGGTTCCTGGGGACGAGTCAGACCCGGGGCCGATACCTTGTCCTTCTAGGGGTGGCTTCTTGCTGGAAAATTAAAAAAAAAAGACAAAACAAGGAAGGTTGGAGCGAAAATAAAAGTGAGCGTTAGAAAAGGATTAAGTGTCGCCTTGCGAGGGCTTGGTAGGTTCTTGGATGCCGAGACAGGTCCTGAGGCCGATGCCCTGTTCTCCTTGGGTCACTACGCTCAGCTCCCTCCTTTTTACATGCCCAAGTATGTTAATAAAATAAAAACCCTAAAAGAAGAAAGGGACTAAAAGAAAATACTCCTTGATCAGGCTATAGGAGTCCTCGCCTTGTAGGAGCTCCTAGTTGTGTTGTCTTTAGTTGGTAAGTAGTTCAGACTCCCATTTAGGGCAACCTCTTTGATAGGTTTTTTAGTTTGGCTGTGTCGGCGTAGTTGGTTAGTGACTCGCTTCGGATCTTCTATTAGATGATGCTAGGCCTACTCATTGTGGATGTCATGCCTTGGTTCTGTCAGGGGGTAGGGTGAGCATTGTGCTGAGTTTTATTATATATTTGTTTTGTATCAGCTTGATGCTTCTTTGGTTGTTTATGTGCAGATATGTTTGTGGATTCGACGGGCTGAGTCGCCCTATCCCGTGGTCGCCAATGAGAGCGGAATTTTGGTGCCGAAACGTGCTTAAAAATAGCTAAAAATTATGAATATCAAGGGAAAAATATCCAATGTCAAAGGCGGCAGCTCGACCTAGGACGATTTTAAGCGTCAAAGTGCTCTAAGGACGCCCGGGCAACACTTGCAAATTTTTAGTAATTTTTCCATGCGCCTGTGCGAGTCAGGAAGCTGCCGACCAATCCAGGATGCCGAGACGAGTTCACAGAAATTTTCAGATCTGGATTCGGACACCGTATATGAGAGAGACGGGAAAAGGGCCAAAAGGCCAAAATGGGAGAGGTGCCCAAAAGGAGGAATGAAGGGGTGCCTTTGTGAAGGGGCAGTCCCCCTTCCAAAAAAAAAAAACGATTTAGGAGGGGGGCGGCTGCTGAACAAAGTCGCCGCGAAAAAAACGCCCCTCTCCCACAAATCGTGATGATGGCTCAAAAGCAAGCCATGAAACAAATTGCAGCAGGCAACTACACTCATCCCTCGCTCCGCATTGCTCCGTTCCGCGCAGACAATGGCAGCCTGTAGAGGGAGAGAGAAATTCAGTCTTTCTCTCTCCTCCCTCTCTCTCCTCTAAGGGGGGATTCATGTGGGAAGAGAAAGGAAGAAGAAAGAATGGTGGAGGCTTGTCCGGCATCGATCGGATCGCTCCACGGGCAGGAGATGGTGACGTGTGATCATCATGAGCATGAAGTGCTGCTGATTTTCAGATTTGCAGCCGTGGACATGAAACCCGAGACACGCAAATAAGCGGTAATTCAATTTTTTCAAAGGAAATTTGAGATTTCATGGCTTTTGATTGATAAAATGTTGTTCATGTGGGCTAAAAATTGTTTATGTTGTTTTTTTCCATGAGTACTTGTTGATCATAATCAGAAAATCAGAAAAACATGCATCTTGTTGCCCAAAATAATACAATAAAACATGTAAAATATGGAAATCAAGGGAAAATGATGGTTTTGAGCATGAAAATGGAAGAATAAATAGGAACACCAACTAAATTTTCATTTTTGTTGCAAGAAGGAACTAAGGGCCACAGCCCATAATCTATTTTGAATTTTTATTGATTAAATAATGCAGAAAATAAGGGAAAATACAAGGAAAATAGAGAAAAACTACAAAAAAATAGGGGAAAAATGCATTTTGGGTGCGGAAAATTAATGAAAATTAAGAACAATGTTCGTGAATGTTTGTGGGGACTGAAGCATCAGGATTTGCCTCATTCCAGCCCCACCTTCTTGTTCTAGTGCGTCTTTTTCCGGTTTTTACACATAAAATGATGGCCAAATGCCTTATAAATCTATGCAACAATGCAACATTTGATCGATGGGAGGGTAGAGTGGTTAAAATGTGTCTAAATGCGGAGTAAAATGATGAAAAGATTTATGGCTTTTGTTTGCATGCCATATACTTGGTGAATAATTATAGAATGAGAGCCTATTAGCACGACGGTTTCCTCGGTGCTAGGTTCGTGCAACGCCGCATAAGAACGGTAGTTGAAAATCATTGAAAGGATATTTTTCACATGTGCACAATATTGATTTTATAATTATTTGAGCACTTAGCATCCACAATATGCATAAATCATGGAAATATTTAAAGGTATCAGAAATCCTGGATGCACAGCAATTGCTTTCATTAGGACCTTGACCCACGTTGAGTGAGAGATAGGACACCCTAAGCCATAGGCTAGGCATGGGGTCTAGGGGAAAGAGAAGTAAGGACAATGGTACATTCCTGTATACAATTAAATGGTACCTTGAGTGGATTTTGTGCAAAATGTTTATATGTTGAGCGACGCACCGAGGGGCCAATCCCCAAGGTGTAGGAGAGTCGCAGAGGGGTGGCGGCACGCAGCCGTTGGAGGACCCCCTATGTCTGTTCTTCGTGCCATTAGGCAATGTGTAAGGGACTCCCTCTGAGGAGTAGTGGGTGAGAGAAGAGTGGACTACAAATGACGTAATACAAATGCAAGATGTCTAGGAAGGCAATGTATGTGTCATCAACGCTCCTGGCGGCGAGGCCGTGGGGTTGTTGAGCGCGTGAGATAGAGGTCCGGCTAGTGCACGAGCCAGTGCCGGCCCATTCTAGGTTCCATCTGGGCACAATCATTTGTAGCCCATGGGGTTTTAATAGCCCCCTAAGTGGGCTATCTAATCCTAAAAGGGTTTCTTGAAATTCATCCTTATATGCTCATATATAGCAAAACTTTGACTATGGGTCTGGCTAGTAGTCATACCCAGAAAGCTTTAAGCTTCCTCATTCCAACTTTAATCACCTTGGAAGTCACTAACAGTGATTCTATTAACTAATATTATATGGATTTTATTACAAATTTAAAAGCTCTCTCTTTGGGTTGGACACACTTAATGGACATGAAAAAGTCAATACATTTCACATCTTAAGTGAGGCATAAACTTGAGATCACTGCTTGTAAGCATTAATACTCCATTTCCCATCATGGTCTTGGTTCAAATTGGTTGAGGACAACATTTTATGTCTTGAAGAGATTAGGGTTTTTATCTTAAGCATATCCCCTAAATTCTTAACTCTCATCATCTCACTCTTGATCATTGTAGGTTATATATCATATATAAACACATAAACCATTTCCTTATCCTTATCTAGTGATCTTATTTTTTTGAGTACACATCAATTACTTTTAGCCTTATAATAACTTGGATTAAAAATTCATTTTAATTACTTTTTCTCTTATTCCCCACGTTGTAAATAATTAGAAACTACCATTGCCTTGTGTAATTGGTGAGACCTTCATATCATGTCCTATGTTGATGTAAAGCCTCAAATCTGCAAGTTTGATGGGCCCTTGATCAAAGGGACTAAAGATATTGATCCATCCAACCCTATGGATATAGAAGATGATGAACAACCCCAAGCCATAATAATGTTGCACCAAGATGAATCCTTAATTCACCATATTGACCAACTTGCAACTTCAAAGGAGAAGTGGAATGAGATCGAGAAATTGTATGGTGAAAGAGAAAAGAGTTTCAAAATATTCCTCAAAATAGATTCCTTTAGCTTGGAATATAAGCAAGGAGAAGACTTGGGAAAGCTCATTTTGCACATGAAGGGAGTGATGCCGCATTCATCTTTAGTCCAAGATCTTGTTTTTGATAAAGAAGATGCCATTGCAATACTTTTGAAAGTGTAAAGTCTTTTCAAATTTTGTCACTACTGTAACAAATGTACCAAATCCTACACTTGAAGGTGCCATTCAATCTTGTTTGGATGAGGAGAAAAGAAACCAAAATGTAGCATCGGCTTAGCATCTACCTCAACAAACCAACTCTTAGTTTATACTGTAGTCCATAGCGTAACTACTAAATGCTTCTTTTGCAACAAAAAAGGATGTATTGTAAGTAATTGCTAGAAAGAATATCCCAACAAGATGAAGTGCAACAAATGCAAATAAATAAGGCATATCACTAGTAAATGTCCAAACTCTACCAAAGTACCCAAAGAATTGGAGACCAACTATGTCTCCAAATTAACTAATTACCAACTTTTCTAGTGTCTATCATATCATCTTTCCATCAATATCATCGTAGCCTATTTTATAAAGACATCCCATTGATTCATGTACAGGGGAATCATTTACATGCTATGTAATCCAATGCCATCTTGGCATTTGGGGGGGGGGGGGGGTTAGAAGTATAGTATGGGAACTCTGAGTAAGCAAGGGTACATGGAAATGAATGAATTGAAGGGTAAGAGAAACCCTAACCCTAGCCCATAGTGAGGCTATATAAATAGCTTGGAGGTCACTCTCAAGTGAAGAGAGAGTGTACCTTAGTTGTACTTTAGCAACTTACTAATAAGTAAGATTTCTTTCTTGTAATTGAGCTTTCTTCTCTCTCTTCTGCACACAACTTTATGCTCTCACATTGATTTTCCAACATCTCTCTCTCTCTCTCTCTCTCTCTCTCTCTCTCTCTCTCTCTCTCTCTCTCTCTCTCTCTCTCTCTCTCTCTCTCTCTCTCTCTCTCTCTCTCCCTCTCTCTCTCTCTCTCTCTCTCTACCAAAACACTCTCACTCTCTCTCCCTCTCTAACCAACCCCTGTCTTTAACTTTTCCTACATAGGAAAAAAATGAAATTTCCTATCACTTCCCTAGTTAAAAATACACAAATTAGGGAAAGTAAATAATAGGGAAAGGGAAGCATTTTTTAGTTAGAGAAACTAGGGAATTGCATAGGAAATTCCCTGCATAGGAAAAAAAATCCCCTATGTAGGGAATTTATTCCCTAGGGAAAAAACCCCTAGGTAGGGAAATTTAAAAAAATCTCATATGTAGGGAACTTATTTCCCTAGGGAATTTCCTATGTGATTCCCTAGTTTCTCCAACTAGGAAATGTTACACTTTCCTGATTATTTACTTTCCCTTCTTATGCGTAATTTTAACTAGGGAATTGATAGGGAATTTCCTTTTTTTTCTTTCATATGTAGGAAAATTTTTCCACTATGTTTCCCTCTATATATGGTAATTTTTCTATATAGAAAATTTCTTATGTGATTCTAATTTTTCTCTAACTTGAAAATATTACATTTTTCTTAGTTTACATATTCCTACTTATGTGACTTTCTAAGTACAAATTTATCTAGCAAATTTTCAACTATAAAATTATACAGAGATTGTTTAGTTAATTTCAAATAAGACATAATGCACATCTAATAGATTATGTTTTAAAAAAATACTACATAAGCTTTGTTTTCCTATGTTGAGAAAAATTTCCTAAATAGATAATGTTTTCCTATATAGGCTTTTTTTCCTATGTTAAGAAAAATCTTGTATATAGATAATTTTATTTAAAAAGATTATTCAAATAATCTATATGATTCCGTAATATGATGATACTATATTCTTACTCAAGTTGATCCCTAATGGCTAATGAAATGGTAAATAGAGGCGTCAAATTGTACATTACCTCAATGTAGAATTGAAAATTTTCTATCACTTGAGTCAATGCCAACACTAGTAATAAGTTTCTTGGCAATTTCTCGAAGAAGGGCTTGCTCATTATTGTGAAGAACTTCAACATAGCTATCGATGGTTATGCTATGCATGTCCCTCTGCAATACACAAAGATGCATAAACATGAGAATGTGATAAGGATGTTATAAAACCATGATTAAGATTTATTAAAGCCTAGCCTAGTCTAGTTTAGCTATTGCATGTTGGAGTTCTCAAGCATAACAAACAACTACATGTATCACATTCTTGCTTGTGTCCCCCATGATTGCAATAGATAGAGAAGTTGATGATGATGATGATGTCATTGTGTAATTAGTGTTCCTCTTGTATTTAAGTAGGCAATTGAAACCAATCTTTGTAATGGCTACCCACTAAGTATAATAGCTATCAGGAGCTGCCAAAATTTGTGGAGTCTTCTGAAGACTTGCAACACTCTCCTTCCTTGCAAAAAAACATGTCTCATGTTGTATACAGGTCAATGGCCATGACGTGCTCAAAATTAATCGTTACAAATATTGGTGCCCTCATGGTGTCTCCTTCTATTATACACATTTAAGATACCTAATCAGTGCATTCAAGGCCTATTTATAAATATCCTTATCTATGAACTTTTCTTGAATAAAATATAACCCTTTTCTATTCAATCTGCAAATAACCCCGTTATATTACATCCTTTTGTATGTAAAAAATGTATAAACTGGCATTTTTAAAATACCTTAATTTGAACCCATGTGATGCACACATATATATTCATGAGTAACTTACCCAAGCTCCTGTTCAAACTTTCATATTCTTCCTCATAGATTTGAGAGAGCACTCTTTCTTTTTTTCTCCAATCTCTATAATCTTTTTTATACTATGTAAGATGGGGACTATGTGCAAGAAGTGACCTTTTGGAGTGAGCTTTTCCTACAAAATTCAATTTTTATTTTGCATAGTCCACTTGGTCCTCTATTTCTTGTGGGCACATATCAAGCACCGCTACTTACCACTACCACTACCACCACCTCCATCATCACTACTACCATCACTACCAGGTTGCTCTCTGCCCCTTCATCAATCCCACAATAAATAGTACCATCAACACATAGTAGTCTCTTTCTTTGCCTATTTTAACAGACTCAAGTACCAATTCTACTTTCTTTCAATCACACACATACACACATTCGCTCTCTCTCTTCCCCCAACTGTCTCACTCACCATTTCTCCTTCATTCTTTCTCTCTCTCTCTCTCTCTCTCTCTCTCTTCAAAAATGCATTAGTATTCTCACTCCTTAACTTCTTTATCTCACTAGAATATATCTACTCATTTTTTGTAATTCTATCATGATATTAGTGGTTAAATTGCACACACATAAGTGATATCACATCACATATATATATTCACATTTCTCTCTCTCTCTCTCCCTCCCTCCCTCCCTTCCTCCAACAATGAATTAGTATTTCTTCCATTTTAATTCCTCTCTCTCTCTCTCTCTCTCTCTCTCTCTCTCCAACAATGCATTAGTAGTTCTTTAGTTTTAATTACTTTATCTCACTGTTAAGGTTATGTGTTTTCTCATCTCTCTCTCTCTCTCTCTCTCTCTCTCTCTCTCTCTCTCTCTCTCACATATCAAGGATTCAGAATCCCATTCTATCCCTCCAACGATGCACTAGTAGTTCTCTCTCCTTTATTTATTTATCCCACCAAGACAAAGCTTGCGTGCTCATGGAGGTTGCTGTGACAATGAAAATTAATAGCCATATGTCTTTGAGCAAGCAATCAGATAGATCTATCCTGTTGACTAACTCCATCTCACTATGGGAGTTCCATGATGGATCTCAATTCCCCATCTATACATGATACAATTATTCATCAACCTTGACCATTTTGTGCTAATTAAGCTCCTCCAATACCTCTGCCAATCAAGAGAAAACCTCACTTGATTGATCACTCCTTACATCATTTTCTATTTCAAATGGGTCATAGAGAATGGTTTGCCACTCCTCTCTCATCGTTGAATGGTGGGAGAGAATGTCTTGTGATTATGCTTCCATAGGAATGCTAGTATGGCCCTCTACAAACAGAGCTAAACATTGGTTATATATTACTTTTTATGTATATTGCCATATAAAAAATTCATGATTCTTGTTTGCTTACTTGTATATGTAAGCACTATCTCATCTAGCATTGCTAGTTCTTCATGCTCTTGAATTCATTCCTTGTTTGCACATGTCAAAACACTATTGTTGATTTTACAAAATACTTTAACCACCTTTTAAGCATCCTAATGGTTTAAAGTAGTTATTTCATTTAGAAATCAATCTACTTTATAGTAAAAATATCTAGATTATAAGCGGACAAACCTTGCGGAGGAATTCCCTTTGGTTTTTGGGGCATTGGATTCTCACTAATGTTTGCATTACTCAAGTCGACGTTCTTACTTCTGTTTCATCCACACCTGCTCCCGCTGGTGCTTCCCCCAGAATGGAACGCTCCCCTACTGATGTGTTTTGACATCTCATAGCTTTGGTAGACTGCTTAATCTTGTTCATTAAAAAAATAGAAGTAGATTTGAACAGTCACGCATCATGTGATTATGACACTTTCAACCTTACCATATACATGCTCTAGATTTTATGTTTAAGTGGGGTGTAGTCTTGTGTCATTAGCACTTCCCTTTGTGCTCCCCACCATTGTTTCACCTCTTCAATGCAAGAGTTGGTAGAAATTCCTCCATCTTCCTTTCCATACTAAGGATATGCACTATATCGCATGCTCAATTTAAAACAAGTATTAATCTGGAACATCGAGAACCTCTAACATTGCAAGGATGAATATGTGAAAGGGGCTACATTTTCATTGTACACCCTCCATACATCTATTGCTCTTTTTTCCTGTTTGTTGCATTGGTGGAATTATGATTTTGTCTTTAGTGTTCTTAATTGTAGGGCCTACAAAATTGTATTCATAGGTTATGGTTGGCAATATATTCTTTCCACTACAATACACAAAATTGAAGGCTACTAATTATAATATATCAAATATTTGGGGATTGGAAAAACCAAATTAATCGGCAATGAGGATTGATCTCTACTCGGCATTTATTGGTCAATGCTAGGTGTCCCCTTTATTTTCTATTTTTATTTTCCAACAACTACAATATTGGTATCACTTTCTTATGACTAGTCATCATCTCATTTGGAGGAGACATAAAAGTGCAATATATTCTAAAGAATACATGTAAAGATAGTTACTAGTACTTTGGATGCTTGTGTCTCTTGCATTTGTCTTTTCTTCAAGTATTTTAGGTACAATGGCTTCTTATTGGAAGAGAATTAACCTTCAAGGTAATCAAGAGAAGATAGAGCATCTCGGGTACACCTCCTCATCTCACTATCACTCAATCTAATAACCCTCATATATGAGTTGCTCCTCCTCCAAGTTAACCTAGTCCTCACACTTTCTTTGCAAAGTTTGCAATATCCCCATCTCCAACTTCTCATATATGAACTCGTCATATTTGGTTCTATTACTATGAAGAACACAATGAAAATATAGCAATTGTAAATATGCTTGTAAAGAAGGATTTCATGTTTTACATGTTGTCTCTATATCGCTAACTTGCATGACCTCTAAGACTCAATATTTTCATTTGGTTTAAAATCATAAAGGATAGTATGAAACATGTTATCTCTATTCTTTCTCTTTATGTCTTATGTAAACTAGAAGAACAAATCATTATCTACTCAAATGTTGTAGTAGTCCTGACAATAATATCTTTTTGCCATCTTGTAGCATAGCCTAGAAAGTCACCTACCTAATCCAATTTCAAAATGGTGCATTTCTATCTTTTCAATCATATTTTTCCATTTAATAATCATGTGTTCAACTATTATCCTAATCCATTGTTGGAATATTTTTGAGTATATGTATTAGTGGTGCCTTATTTGTATGCAAATGCACTATGAACTAGTTCTTAGAGTGGTAAAGATGAGGATGATGAGTTGAAATGATAAGGATGCAAGTTGGCAAGTTGAACTGGACTGGATACAATGTACTAGATGTACCCATGAGCCTATTTAAGAAGCAAGTTCTATGAAATGATGTAATGTGTCCACCTGTTCCCTTTTAGGACACGTCTTAGCAGTCCATCGGAAAGAGAGTCTAGAAAGCTCTGCCCGGCACTCCCATGGAATGTTACGGGGTTTGCCATCTAGGACTTTTTGCATCTGCCACGTAGCGGAAGTATTCTGGCCATTCCCACTTAGGATCAACCTGAATCAGGGTTTTCCCTAATGGTCACTTTCCTAAATGGTAGCTAGTGTCAAACCCCAGGCAAAATACTTTACACAGAAACATCAAGGTTAAAGAGGATTCATGCTACACTTGGCTCAAGGAGAATGGGAAACGAGAGGAATGCAAAGCTCGACCTCTCTGCCCATAGGGCATAGTCCCATTCCGTTCCCCTAAAACAGCATAAATCGGGATTCTAGTAACCTAAACTCTAAGTCAGTGCCCTTGCTATTCATTTCCTTTGAGAAGAGCTCCTTGCTCTCCATTTCGATTGAGAAAAGTTCTCGGCCAACCGGGACCACCCATTCGTAGGACGGCGGACCCATGGCCACATCCACCGCACTTTCCTCAAGGTTGCTTTAGTTGTCTAATTACCTACCACATTTAGTTGGACATACATCAAGAAGCTTCATTAATTAGCCAATTAGACACTGGTTCCTTCACATAATCTTAGCACTTGACATAGAAAAACAATCTCAAACAAGTTCCTTTTCAACAGGTTATCTTATTTATCTTTGGAATACATCCATAAAGTCCAGCCCGCAGGCTAATCCATAATCCTCAAAGGCTATCCAGTAATCCACAAGAATTACTAATCCAAGATTCTGCCCGTAGACTAGTATGCGGGCCTCGAGATCCAATCCCAAGTTATGTTGGCCTCTTGTGCAGGGCCCAGAAGGCAAGGGATTTACGGCTAGAGCCCCCCTAGCACCCAAGCGTCCTCCTGCTCCAAGTAGCACTCAACGGAGAGACCTCTTGCAGCGGGTTTGGTCCACCTTCCCGGGGCAGTTAACAACCCCCTTGGTTAGGTTCAAGCACATAGTCGGGGGTAACTGAGGTTGCCTCTCCCTTCAGGCCTTCAACCTAAAGCATTATACATCTTTTCATCCATTAATTCCTTGAGCAAACAAAGCAAAGAGTGCTCTCTAAACTGTTAGAAGCACAATCATTTCCAATGATTGTTAATTTGGCAAACTCCTAAGGAGTGAATCCTTCTCTCGGAATGCATCAAGCATTCGATCCAAGATCAATTGCGACTTGGCAAGATCCCCAAGGGTTTGTTTGTTAACCCTTATGTCCTTGGGTTAGGTCCGTACCCGATTAACCCAACTTAACCAATATCTTAAGTTCTATTAACAGAAAATATGTAACTCCAAATTATTGATTGGTCCTTTGCTTCTAAGAAAATATCTAATCCCCTTATCTTGATCACTTTTCCCAAGAAAGGTACTATATCAGGACGACTACTCATCCTCTTTCAAGATAAACTTGCGCAAGAATTTGCCAATCTTATTCTGAGGAATTGGCCATTCTCTTGTGGTCAAACCACAAGATCATGCGACTTTGCAATTTGTTGCACAAGTGTCGCATCAAATTCATGGGACTATTTTAACCATCAAACGCTGTCTTCTAATCTCGAAATCATGATTAGATAGGAAACAGGGTTAGGGTGTCTTCATATCCAATCCATTCTTGATTGCACTAGGCCGACATCGTCGGTCCTAGGGTTCCATCTCAAACCGAGTTTCATCTTTTTAGCGAGCAATCCTTAGGGTAGAACCCTATATCGTTTCTTGCAAGTATGTCCTATTGTCCCTACATTCCCTGAATGTGGGCAGGTATTTAGGGATACGTGAGTTTCATCTTGGAAATAAGTGCGTCTAGGTCACGTCCTCAACATGCTAAACCCTAGTTATATCTTGGGATATGTTGCATCGATTTAACCATTCCTAAGCGATTCCTTTGTGGTTTAGGTGTTTAGGGTAAACCGATTTACTTGTTTATTCATGAAGATATTGTCTTGGTCAAAGAGGGAAAAGCTAGTTGCATTACAATACTATTCTCGCAAGCACAGAACTCATTGCCCACGTATGATTAGATTTACAAACCTTAACTTTTTTGGTTAAGATCAAAGCGTATGTTAAGTTACGGCATAATTTCCAGTGATGCATTCACAATTCAAGCTGCTAAGATTTTAGGGTTTATGTTAAAATGAACCATGCAGTCTTCCCCTAACTTCATTTTTGAATGAAGCATTACACAACCTTTCCCTAACTACTTACGTAGATGATTGAGATTTATGCCAATTGACTAGAGTTTAACCTACTTCATGCAGCCCTAGAATCATTTCCATGCCTTGCGAATTCCTACGTTGTTAGCAATCTTCTTTAATGAATCATTGCGAAGAAGAGATGTCTAATAATGGGACATGCGATTTTATCTTTCCATGAATAATCGAAGTGTACAACAATAATTTCAACTTTGTAATGATGATCACTAGTTGATCTAAATTCGTTACTTTGCAATGCATTAAAAAAAACAATTTGCTAAGAATGCATAGACGTCTTATGTCCTTCTTTCATTCGTTCCTTTGAAAAATACATATGACTGATTCTTTGATTGTGAGTTATTTCCCTTAAGATAGCCAATGTTTTTCAATTGTAAAAGCGCATCTTGTTTCCGTGAATTAATATGCATAATTGCAATATTACAACATAAATCAAAAATAGGAAGAAAAACCGAGACTTGTGGGTTCGATGAAATGTCCACATGAATGTTAGGATTCGACCTTCTTGCCTGGGCCGCAGACTTATGATCTTGGCCCGTCTCCCTCGCACGTGCAATTCCCTTAGAGATTCGGCTTCCTTCACTGATGCACCATCTTGTGGAATTGGGATTTGCAAATGGGAACTTATGAACTCCCCTTCTCTTCGTAGAAGTTCCGGTAATACAATTGATCTTCACGGAAAGGGGGCTTAAGAAAAACCCCGAGGTAAAATGGCTTGTGGGAGTTGAAATGGGAAAGGGGTTAAAACCCGGTTAATATGCCTTTATGTGAGTCCACTGGAAGGGTTTTAAAAGAAAGCCTAGGGATAAAGTGGACTTAAGGGGATTCAATGGGAAAAGGGGCCTTAAAACCGACTAGTGTGGGAATCCATGGAAAGGAGAAAAATAGCTTTGTAGTATGCAAGGGGAGAAAGGGGGCTAAAATCCCGAGTTTGTAAAAACCGCTTTGTAGGGTTGAAGGAAAAAGGGTTTTAAAACTGGCTGGTGGGAATCCATGAGAAGGGGGTTTAAAAAGCCGGGCTAATATGGGCTTTATGGGGGATGCAAGGGGGGAAAGGCTTAATTCCGGGGTTGAAAACAAACTGCTTGAGAAGGGCAATAGAAAAGGGGGCTTAGAGAGACCCCCCCTTAGAAGCTTCCAAGAAGCTTCTGTAGCCGTGAAATACTCCATGTGGAGGCAGAGGAGACGATTTTTTAATGGCAGCTTGTTGGCAGGCAGGGGCGAAATGATGGCCGTGGCGGATCTTTGGCGGCAATCCTCCCCCCTCACGGCGCACTTAGAGCAACATGGCTCTACTCTCTCTCTCACACGGCCTGGTAGCGTCACGACTCAGCTTTTCTCTTTCTCTTCACCCCATAGAGGAGGGTATTTATAGGAAGGGGGTAAGGCCTCCCTCCCACGTGGTGGCCCGCTTGCATTCTCTTCTTCCACCTCACAACTTCCCATTATAGCCCCATCCTCTTCCCTCTGCCACGCTTCGGCTAGAGGGGAAGAGGATTATTATTATTTTTGCAATAATTATAACGTTATCCTCTTGACCTCCTCCCAGGAGGAGGTTCACATGTAGATACGCGAGTTTCTTTAAACCTTAGTCTTGATTTTTGCCATTGGATGGTCATGTTGTGTATAGCATAAAGATCGCATCGTCCGTATCTTCAATGCCAGGATTGTCATTGCATGAGACTCACGCGGCTCGTAATATTTTTCAACAAAAATATTACATTCTCTCCCCCTTGGAGGAATCGAGATGTCCTCATCTCGAGATAAGCTGGGGATATTGATGGTTGGGAGTCCTTTCATCTATCCAAATGGCATCCTCCTCAGGATACTCTTTCCACTGGACGAGGCATTCTCTCATGGTTCTGGATCTCAGTTGTCTCTCCCTAACATCTAAGATCCTGTCAGGCCGTAGTTCAAGGACTCCTTGACTAGGCATTACAACTTGTTGGTCATCAAGTACATGACTAGGATTAGGTACATACTTCTTCAATAGGATGATATGGAATACATTATGAACGTTTAGGTTCTCAGGGAGTTGCAGTCTATAAGCATTAGGTCCTAGGCACTTGAGGATATTGTATGGTCCACAATACCTTGGACTTAGCTTCTTGCAATCTCCTAACGATAGGGAACTCTTCTTTGGGTGTACGCGAATGAAGACCATGTCTCCTTCCTCGAAGATTCTATCTTGATGCTTCAAATCCGCGTATGCCTTCTGTCTATCCTTAGTGGCTTGGATGTCCTGTCTTATTGACTTTACTTGGTTATCGATCTCTTCCAACATCTGCCTTGAAGCTTCAACCCTCAAGGTTGGATCTGAGAAGTTTAGGGGACTTCGACAGCCATGACCATACAATGCTTAAAAAGGGGTGATCAGAATGCTTTGTTGGTAAGAAGCATTGTAGGCAAATTCAACCAAAGGCAAGTATTGAATCCACCTTTTTGGTTCATGACAGCAGTGTGCCCTAAGCATATCCTCGATGACTTGATTGACTTGCTCCGTTTAGCCATCAGTTTGGGGATGGTAGGCTATGCTAAAACAAAGTTGAGTCCCAATGGCCTCAAAGATAGCTCTCCAAAAATGTGATGTGAAGAGAGAATCACGATCACTAATGATTCTTCTGGGTAACCCATGTAGCTTGAATATCTCCTTGATAAACAACCTTGCAATGTCTGAGGCTTTATAGTTTGTCTTTACTGGAATAAGGTGTGCAACCTTAGTAAGCATGTCAACCACAACCATGATGGAGTTGTATCCTCCCTGAACTTGGGGTAGGCCAACAACAAAGTCCATACTAATGAATTCCCATTTCATTTGGGGAATGTCGAGTGGTTGTAACTTTCCTGGCATTTTGACATGTTTGGCTTTAATACGTTGACAAGACAAACACTCAATGACATATTTGAGAACGTCACCTTTAAGTCTCTCCCAATGGTAGCTCTTCCTAAATGCATTGAGAGTCTTAGCATAGCCAAGATGTCCTGAGAAAGGGGAATCATGAGCTTCCCACAATATCTTCTGCTTAAGTGACTGGCTTGCCGGTATACATAATCTCGTTCTATAGTAGACAAGTCCACTATTGATAGAGAATTCATGATACTTAGCCTGTAGCTTTTAGTCCTGGTCCTTGATAGGGATCTCCCTTAGCATCTTTTGATAGGCTAGGTCATGTCATGCTTCCTCTCTAGCTAGCTCAAGTATTGGGTTGTTTAGCAAGGACACCTTTATGGCTAGAGATCTAGCTATTGATGGATTTTGCAAGATTAGTGAATTAAGGAATGCCTTGGACTGAGTACATTGGAAACTACATTCTCCTTTCCATGTCGATATTTGATTTCAAAATCATACTCCTTGAGCACTTCAATCCACCAACATTGCCTCATGTTGAGCTCGTTCTGGGTAAAGATTCACCCAATACTTTTATGATCAGTCACTAGAGTAAACTTATTACCCAACAGGTAGTGTCTCCAAAGCTTTAAAGCCTGGATGACAGCTAACAATTCTAAATCATGGGTAGCATAATTCTTCTCATGGATCTTCAGTTTCCTTGAAGAGAATGCTACAGGATGACCTTCCTGCATGAGCACACATCCTAAGGCAAGCGTGGTAGCATCAGTTACTACCTCGAACTCCCGAGACTAAGGTCCGGAAGTTTTAGGATAGGTGCTGATACCAAACTTTGCTTTAATCTATCAAAGCTAGATTGTTCGGCAGTTGACATGCAATGGATGCTTGCTTCTTCAGTAGATCCATCAAAGGTGCTGCAATCAAAGCATAGTCTTTGATAAAGACCCTATACCATCATGTCAATCCAAGAAAACTGCGTATTTCTTTGACAGTTGTTGGTATTGGCCATTCTAGAACATCTCTGACTTTGGTCGGATCCACTGAGATTCCTTCCGCTGATACGATGAATCCCAGATATTCAATCTGACGTTTGAAGAATGCACACTTCTTCATCTTAGCATAAAGCTTGTGTGCCCTCATTGTCTTAAGAACTATGCGACGCTGGGGTTCATGATCTTCTTCCTGTTTGGAGTAGACTAAGGTATCGTCGAAGAAGACGAGTACAAAGTTATCAAGATATGGCCTAAAGATGTCCTGCATTAACCTGTTGAAGGTGGCCAATGCATTCGTAAGCCCGAATGACATGAATAGGAACTCAAAGTGTCCATATCTTGTGTTGAATGCTCTCTTTGGGATATCTTCTTCCTTGATTCTTATCTGATAGTATCCAGACCTGAGATCAATCTTGGAGAAGATCTTCGCACTTTGAAGACGGTCAAGAAGTTCATCTATTCTAGGAATAGGGTATTTGTTCTTAATCATTGATTGATTCAACCCTCTGTAATCAATACACAGTCGAAGCGTTCCATCTTTCTTCTTCTGGAATAGCACTGGAGCTCCCCATGGCAAACTGCTGGGACAAATGTATAGCCCTGACCTAATAGTTGCTTGAGTTGCTCCTTGAGCTTGGGATGGACATTCTATAAGGCCTCTTTGCAATTGGTGTAGCTCCCGGCACTAACTTGATCTCATGATCCACTTCCCTTTGATGCGAAAGTTCTGTCAACTCTTCAGGAAATATGTCCACGTACTCCTTTAGCCATGAAGGTCCTTCACTAGACTCCTGCTTTTGATCTAGCTTATTAAGCTTAATCAAGTAGACAAGTAGTTCCTTTCTAACTCCCTTTATAATCTGAGATGCCTTGGCCAATTGAATTTTTGGCTCTCCAGCCTCTCCTTGAGTTGTGACCGATTCCCGTTCAGAGTCTCGAAAGGAAACTTGGCTCTTTCCACAATGAATGTGGGCATCATTAGGTTTAAGCCAATCCATTCTGAGCGAACACTCATGGATACCTAGGTTCATGACCCTGAATCTGACCGAAGTCGCCTTTCCTCCCAAAAAGAATTCCACCTTAGCAGTTTGCCTAGTACAAGTGACCTCACAACCATTTGCTAATTCCACAAGCAAGGTAGATGCTTCTATTTTGGCTATTCCTAATCTTCTTGCACAAGCTGGTGAGATAAAGGAATGTATACTGCCACAATCAATCAAGGTTTTGAAGCCTTTACCTTGATAATTTGATGGTGTCTAAATCACCGAAAACTGGCAATTCTGGCCTTTCTTGTGAAGGGCGGCATGGACTGTTGCCCTCTCAAACTCTGCTTCCATGGTCGGGTCTTCTTCTTCGCACATTTCCCTGTTGGCAACATAGGCGGTTCTTACTCTGCCCCGTCTGGCGGCTCCTTGGCCACAGGCGGTTCCTTGGAAAGGTGCTTGACATTGTCCTCCGCAAGTTTGGGACATTGCCTTTTGAAATGACCGGGCTCGTTGCAGTGGAAACAATGGAGATTGCGGCCATTACCTTGGGTAGGGACAAAGTTATTGACATTATTGGTCCTTGCTTTCTTTCCTTGTCCACCGTTTTGACCTTGAACTCTCTTTGCCTGGGACCTATATGCTCCTTTTTTCTGATCATTATAAGGCCAAGTCTTGTTACTTCTTGGTCTGGCCTACACCTCTTGAATTATGGGCGCAACTAGAATGAGTGCGTCCTAAAGATCTGTTGGGCGCATTGATTCGAGGCGGTTATTTACAGGCAGATTTAGACGAGCACAAAATTTCGACACCTGTTGTGTCATATCCATTTGTGGCGCATACTTTAAAAGAGAGACAAACTTTGAGTAGACCCAGCTGTTTTAGCTCATAGAACTCATTCATTTTCTACATGCAGTATGCAACTGGTAAGTATCTTTCTTGCATAGCTTTTTTCAGCTTTTCCCAAGTAACGGATCCTTCTGAGATTCCTTGATCTCTGCACCATTGCTTCCACCAAAGCCTAGCTTCGTCGGTGAGCTTCAGCTTGGCGAGCATTGCCTAGTTGGCGAGTGTAGTACCGGCCGCTTCAAAGTAATCTTCCATGGACTCTATCCAAATCTCAACATCAGCTTGGACAGTCCTTCCTTTTCCATCAAATTTTGGTGCCTTGATCTGCTTGAGAAGAAACTTCTTCTCCTGAATCACAGCCCTATTTGGTGTAGGGGTCCGATTGGAAATCTGTACCTGGGTTTGTGTCTGAGTAGAGGATTCTTAACGTTAACAACTCACTAATCATTACCATTATATTTCATACCCAATTCAGCTTTCAGCCAAGAAAACTCGCCACTTAACTTTTTATCAATACTCATAGACAAGACAATCATTGATAAAAAGAAGTCTTATTTCATTCATATGGGCATAGCCCTTTCGGAGTATAATATTTCTTGGGATGGTAGAGCAACTGGTACATTAGTTCAGGGAGAACAAAACATTTAGCTATGGGAACTGGGTAATAGTATGGATTTGGGTCATGGATCTTTAGGAATCGATAAGTCATTCAAAGATTAGGGTATCCTTTCCTTCGGTACCCATTCTTCTCGTAGCGTCCCAACACCTTGATCCTGTCGGCGGGGATTATGTGGGTCACTTCCTAGTACACATATGTGTTCAGCTCGACCCTCTGACCTTGGACATGTAAAGTTGTGTTTACGTGAGCCTCAACAAAAATGAACAGCTTCACGATCTTTAGGTCCTCCAACCACTTGATTCTCTTTAGGTTGGTTTGAAGGTACGCAAACCGGTGGGCAGCTATGTAAAAGATTCCTGAATCACCCCTCCATCTCCCTTCCACATATAGAGGCGATGGATTATAAATCCAGTCTAGGATGTTCATCATATCGATCCTTCCTCGATAATCCGAGTCATGCATCGCGGTCATAAACATGACTTGTAACACTAAGAATCTGTTCCATGCTTCATAATTCTGAAGACAGCATCGAAAGTAAGGAAATGTTCTTAACAACAACATTTTCTTTACTTCTTATTATTAAGATTTATTAAATAACAAATCCTTCGTTGGTTCACTCTGATACCAACTATAACGTGTCCACCACCGGTTCCCTTTCAGGACACGTCTTAGCAGTCCATCGGAAAGAGAGTCTAGAAAGCTCTGCTCGACGCTCCCATGGAATGTTACAGGGTTTTCCATTTAGGACTTTCCACGTCTGCCACGTAGTGGAAGTATTCTGGCCTTTTCCACTTAGGATCGACCTGAATCAGGGTTTCCCCTAATGGTCACTTTCCTAAATGGTAGCTAGCGTCGAACCCCAAGCGAACTACTTTACGTAGAACCTGAATCAGGGTTTCCCCTAATGGTCACTTTCCTAAATGGTAGCTAGCGTCGAACTACTTTACGTAGAAATTTCAAGGTCGAAACGAGTTCATGCTGCACTTGGTTCAAGGAGAATGGGAAACAAGAGGGATGCAAAGCTCGACCTCTCTGCCCATAGGGCATAGCCCCATTCTGTTCCCCTAAAACAACATAAATCGGGATTCTAGTAACCTAAACTCTAAGTCAATGCCCTTGCTATTCATTTCCTTTGAGAAGAGCTCCTTGCTCTCCATTTCGATTGAGAAAAGTTCTCGGCCAACCAGGACCACCCATCCGTAGGACGGACCCATGGCCACATCCACCGCACTTTCCTCAAGGTTGCTTTAGTTGTCTAATTACCTACCACATTTAGTTGGACATGCATCAAGCAGCTTCATTAATTAGGTAGTTAGACAGTGGTTTCTTCATGTAATCTTAGCACTTGACATAGAAAAACAATCTCAAATAAGTTCCTTTTCAACAGATTATCTTATTTATCTTTGAAATACATCCATAAAGTCCAGCCCGCAACCTAATCCATAATCCGCTCGAAGGCAATCCAGCCCAAAGTCTATCCAACAATCCACAGGGATTACTAATCCTGGATTTTTCTCATAGACTAGTATGCGGGCCTCAAGATCCAATCCCGAGTCACGTTGGCCTCTTGTGTAGGGCCTGGAAGGCAAGGGATTTATGGCCAGAGCCCCTCTTGGCACCCAAGCGTCCTCCTGCTCCAAGTAGCGCTCAACAAAGGGAGCTCTCGCGGTAGGTTTGGTCCACCTTCCCAGCGTGATTAACAACCCCCTTGGTAAGGGTCATGCAGATAGTTGGGGGTAACTGAGGTTGCCTCTCCCTTCAGGCCTTCAACCTGAAGCATTGGATATCTTTTCATCCTTTAATTCCTTGAGCAAACAAAGCAAACAATGCTCTCTAAACTGTTACAAGCACAATCATTTCCAGTGGTTGTTAATTTGGCCAACTGCTAAGGAGTGAATCCTTCTCTCCGAATGCATCAAGCATTCGATCCGAGATCAGTTGCGACTCGGCAAGATCCCCAAGGGTTTGTTTGTTAACCCTTATGTCCTTGGGTTAGGTCTGTATCCTATTAACCCAACTTAACCAATACCTTAAGTTCTATTAACAAAAAAATGTTACTCCAAATTATTGATTGGTCCTTTGCTTCCAAGAAAATATCTAATCCCCTTATCTTGGTCATTTTTTCCAAGAAAGATACTATATTAGGACGACTACTCATCCTCTTGCAAGATAAACTTGCGCAAGAATTTGCCAATCTTATTATGAGGAATTGGCCATTCTCTTGTGGTCAAACCATAAGATCATGCAACTCTACAATTTGTGGCACATGTGTCGCATCAAATTCATGAGACTATTTTAACCATCGAACGGTGTCTTCTAATCTCGAAATCATGATTAGATAGGAAACAGGGTTAGGGTGTCTTCATATCCAATCTGTTCCTAATTGCACCAGGCCGACATCGTCGGTCCTAGGGTTCCATCTCAAACCGAGTTTCATCTTTTTAGCAAGCGATCCTTAGGGTAGAACCCTAGATTGTTTCTTGCAAGTATGTCCTATTGTCCCTACATTCTGTGAATGTGGGTAGGTCTTTAGGGATACGTGAGTTTCGTCTTGGTAATAAGTGTGTCTAGGTCACGTCCTCAACGTGCTAAATCCTAGTTAGCTCTTGGGATATGTTGCATCGAGTTAACCATTCCTAAGCGATTCCTTTGCGGTTTAGGTGTTTAGGGTAAACCGATTTACTTGTCTATTCATGAAGATATTGCCTTGGTTAAAGAGGGAAAGCTAGTTGCATTACAATACTATTCTCGCAAGCACACGACTCATTGCCCACGTATGATTGGATTTACAAACCTTAACTTTTTTGGTTAAGATCAAAGCGTATGTGGAAGCAAATATCTAATCCCCTTATCTTGGTCACTTTTCCCAAAAAAGGTATTATATCAGGATGACTACTCATCCTCTTGCAAGATAAACTTGCGTAAGAATTTGCCAATCTTATTCCGAGGAATTGGCCATTCTCTTGTGGTCAAACCACAAGATCATGCGACTTTGCAATTTGTTGCACAAGTGTCGCATCAAATTCATGGGACTATTTTAACCATCGAACCATGTCTTCTAATCTCGGAATCATGATTAGATAGGAAACAGGGTTAAGGTGTCTTCATATCCAATCCGTTCTTGATTGCACTAGGCCAACATCGTCGGTCCTAGGGTTCCATCTCAAACCGAGTTTCATCTTTTTAGCGAGCGATCCTTAGGGTAGAACCCTAGATCGTTTCTTGCAAGTATGTCATAATGTTCCTACATTCTGTGAATGTGAGCAGGTCTTTAGGGATACGTGAGTTTTGTCTTGGCAAGAAGTGTGTCTAGGTCACGTCCTCAACATGCTAAACCCTAGTTAGCTCTTGGGATATGTTGCATTGATTTAACCATTCCTTTGCGGTTTAGGTGTTTAGGGTAAACCGATTTACTTGTCTATTCATGAAGATATTGTCTTGGTCAAAGAGGGAAAAGCTAGTTGCATTACAATACTATTCTCGCAAGCACACGACTCATTGCCCAGGTATGATTAGATTTAAAAACCTTAACTTTTTTGGTTAAGATCAAAGCGTATGTGGAAGCAAATATCTAATCCCCTTATCTTGGTCACTTTTCCCAAAAAAGGTACTATATCAAGATGACTACTCATCCTCTTGCAAGATAAACTTGTGCAAGAATTTGCCAATCTTATTCCGAGGAATTGGCCATTCTCTTGTGGTCACCACAAGATCATGCGACTTTGCAATTTGTTGCACAAGTGTCGCATCAAATTCATGGGACTATTTTAACCATCAAACCGTGTCTTCTAATCTTGGAATCATGATTAGATAGGAAACAGGGTTAAGGTGTCTTCATATCCAATCCGTTCCTGATTGCACTAGGCCGACATCGTCGGTCCTGTTCCATATCAAACAAAGTTTCATATTTTTAGCGAGCGATCCTTACGGTAGAACCCTAGATCGTTTCTTGTAAGTATGTCCTATTGTCCCTACATTCTGTGAATGTGGGCAGGTCTTTAGGGATACGTGAGTTTCGTCTTAGCAAGAAGTGCGTCTAGGTCACATCCTCAACATGCTAAACCCTAGTTAGCTCTTGGGATATGTTGCATCGATTTAACCACTCCTTTGCGGTTTAGGTGTTTAGGGTAAACCGATTTACTTGTCTATTCATGAAGATATTGTCTTGGTCAAAGAGGGAAAAGCTAGTTGCATTACAATACTATTCTCGCAAGCACATGACTCATTGCCCACGTATGATTAGATTTACAAACCCTAACTTTTTTGGTTAAGATCACAGCATATGTCAAGTTTCGGCATAATTTCCATTGATCCGTTCACAATTCAAGCCGGTAAGCTTTTAGGGTTTATGTTAAAACGAACCATGCAGTCTTTCCCTAACTTCATTTCTGAATGAAGCATTACACAACCTTTCCCTAAGTACTTACGTAGATGATTGAGATTTATGCCAATTGACTAGAGTCTAACCTACTTCATGCAGCCCTAGAATCATTTCCATGCCTTGCAAATTCCTACGGTTGTTAGCAATCTTCTTTAATGAATCATTGCGAAGGAGAGATGTATAATAATGCAACATGTGATTTTATCTTTCCATGAATAATCGAAGTGTACAACAATAATTTTGACTTTGTAATGATGGTCATTAGTTGATCCAAATTTGTTTCTTCGCAATGCATCAAAAAAAATAATTTTGTAAGAATGCATAGACGTCTTATGTCCTTCTTTCATTTGTTCCTTTGAAAAATACAACTGACCGATTCTTTGATTGTGAGTTATTTCCCTTAAGATAGCCAATGTTTTTCAATCATAAAAGCGCATCTTGCTTCCATGAATTAACCATGCATAATTGCAATATTACGACGTAAATCAAAAATAAGAAGAAAAACCTGGACTTGTGGGTTCGGTGAAATGTCCACATGAATGTTAGGATTGGACCTTCTTGCCTTGGCCGCAGACTTATGATCTTGGCCCGTCTCCCTCGCACGCGCAATTCCCTTTGAGATTCGGCTTCCTTCACTGATGCACCGTCTTGTGGAATTGGGCTTTGGAAATGGGAACTTATTAACTCCCCTTCTTTTCGTAGAAGTTTCGGGAATACAATTGATCTTCACGGAAAGGGGGCTTAAGAAAAACCCCGAGGTAAAATGGCTTGTGGGAATTGAAATGGGAAAGGGGTTAAAACCCGGCTAATATGGCTTTATGTGAGTCCACGGGAAGGGCTTTAAAAGAAAGCCGAGGGATAAAGTGGATTTAAGGGGATTCAGTGGGAAAAGGGGGCTTAAAACCGGCTAGTGTGGGAATCCACGGAAAGGAGAAAAATAGCTTTGTAGTATGCAAGGGGGGAAAGGGGGCTTAAATCCCTTGTTTGTAAAAACTGCTTTGTAGGGCCGAAGGAAAAAGGGTTTTAAAACGGGCTAGTGCGAATCCACGAGAAGGGGGTTTAAAAACCTGGGCTAATATGGGCTTTAAGGGGGATGCAAGGGGGGAAAGGCTTAATTCCAGGGTTGAAAAAAAACCGCTTGAGAAGGGCAATAGAAAAGGGGGCTTAGAGAGTTCCCCCCCCCTTAGAAGCTTCCAAGAAGCTTCTTGGAAGCTTTTGTAGTCGTGAGATACTCCACGTGGAGGAAGAGGAGGCGATTTTTAATGGCGGCTTGTTGGCAGGCAGGGGTGAAATGATGGCTGTGGCAAATCTTCGGCAGCAATCCTCCCCCCTCACGGTGCACTTAGAGCAACGTAGCTCTACTCTTTCTCACACATGGCCTGGCAGCGTGGGGTAAGGCCTCCCTCCCACGTGGTGGCCCGCATGAATTCTCTTCTTCCACCTCATGACTTCCCATTATAGCCCCATCCTCTTCCCTCAACCACACTTCGGCTGGGGGGGAAGAGGATTAATTTTTTTTTTTGCAATAATTATAACATTATCCTCTTGACCTCCTCCCATCCTCTTCCCTCAGCCACGCTTCGGCTAGGGGGAAGAGGATTTAAAATTTTTTTGCAATAATTATAACATTATCCTCTTCCCTCAGCCATGCTTCGGCTAGGGGGGAAGAAGATTTAAAAAAATTTGCAATAATTATAACATTATCCTCTTGACCTCCTCCCAAGAGGAGGTTCACATGTAGATACGCGAGTTTCTTTAAACCTTAGTCTCGATTTTTGCCAGTGGAGGGTCATGTTGTGTACAACATAAAGATCGCACTGTCCATATCTTCAATGCTGGAATTGTCATTACATGAGACTCACGCGGCTCGTAATATTTTTCAGCAAAAATATTACAAATGAGTATTGTGGTATTCTTTACTTTCTTAAATTCATGGCTTATATTGTCTATGATCCTCCTTGAATTTATATTTCTTTCATGAGGTACCAGAGCCTCATCTTGAGGTCATGAGATTGAGAGTGGCCCATAATTTCAAACTAGATCTTCAAAGTTCAATATCAGATCAAGGATTGAAGGTTTCAAAGCAAATCGAGGAGCCACCACCATCCAAGCATTGGCTAAAGAGAGAAGGAAAGAGAAGACTATTCAAGAATATCAACTCAAGAAGTTGAAGCTCCAAATTTCATCAGATAGCTGTGTGGGGATCATCCCATCAAATTCAACAAATTCATGTTGCCATCTTGTTACTATAAGTTCCTCTTTTTATTAAGTAACCTTTGTTAAGGTTAAAGTAAAGACTCAAACTAAAAAATTGGGCCTACTTTGATTTAGGCATCCTTTTGAACTATCAACACTATTAATGTTTGTGAGTTTTGAGGTATGTATAACCCATTGATAGCTATGCATAAGCGTTCATCACCAAAAGCAATAGTTTAGTACTACAAATCAATCAATAGCAACTGTTGCACTTATACTCAATGCCTTGCTAGGTCAACTCCGAGATATAGTTGGGCATCAACTAGCTACAACTACCATCAACAACCTAGCTAGCCTAATCACTATGCATCATCACAAAACCAAATAGTATTTAGCAACAACATATTGCAGGTTGAGTTGAGAAGGCACCAAGAAGAAGGTGTAGCAAAAACAAGACAAAATAGTAGTTGATAATGGTGCCATTTCTTTGATCCTCTCGTTGTGCACAAAAACCAACACAAGCAACACATTCTCTCATCCTAGTGGAAACTGAGGAGGAGCAGCCATAGAATGCACCTAGTGAGGGCTAGACAACCAACCTTTCTAAAATCAATTAGGTAATCACCTGACTATCTTGTAGTGGTCAAATAAGGCATCAAGGTGGGGGGGGGGGGGGGGGGGGCAGTGTTGGAATATTTTTTTGAGCATATGTTATAATGGTGCCTTCTTTGTATAAAAATGTAATATGAACTAGTTCTTAGAGTGTGGAAAGATGAGGATGATGAGTTGGAAGGATTAGGATGCAAGTTGGCAAATTAAACTAGACTAGAAACAATGTACTTCATGTACTCATAAGCCTATTCAAGAGATAAGATCTATGCAACAAGTAGTGTGGTATTGTAATATTTCCGTTGTAAATATTTCCAACCCGTACGATACTCATGCAAGGGAATGCCGGCATTGAATATTTGGACAGTGAAATTGTACAATCTCCATTGGCATGAACAAGAGCAAAGTCAATGAAACCCGCTTATACTCGTGTGAACCTCCTCTTGGAAAGAAATCAAGATGAAATTTTGATTTATGGCATTTCTTTTCTAATTATCCAGCCAACGATCGTGCTGGAGGAGAGAGAGGGAGGTGCTATGACTAAGCATCTAGCTAGAGCCATGGGGGGGCTACTGCCCATGCAGTCAGGCACATGGAGGGAGGTAGGTACCTCTCCCTTTTGCTATAAAAGCCATGGCTATGGGTGAAGAGGGAGGGCGGGGTGGAGAGAGGGTAACGCTGCAACTAAAAAGGGGGATAAGGCTACCGTGGAGAGCCGCGCCACTCTGCTGGCCGTGAGAGAGGGTGAAGACGGACAGAAAGGAGGGAGATAGCAGCCAATGTGCCGTGATGCTACCATGGAGAGAGAGGGAGACTGCAGGAGACGTCATGAGAGAGGAGAGGAAGTTGAGAAGGTGCACGCGATGGCCAAAGGGAGAGGTTGTGCTGGAGAAGCCACCACCGTAAAGCCAGACGCTGACAGTCAGAAGGAGAGGCTGCAAGCTGACTGCTGCCAAGTGCCATCCCGCCTTCACTACGCCAATGGTCGGGCTGTTGCCATTGACGCCGCCTGCTATCGTTGAGCTCACAGCCGCCACCAAGACCTTACGAATCGTCCTCATCCTCTTTCCACGTCTGCATGTTTTAGAAGCTTCATAGAAGCTTCTTTAGGAAGCTTCTATGGGGGCTTCCCTAAGCCCCTTTCCCACCAATCACTCAATAAGCCCATCCCGGGACTTTGAAGAAGAGGAAGCTACAAAACCCCTTCCCACCAATCCTCCCTAGTCTGGTATTTTGAAGAGGAAGAGAGGAAGCCTATAAGCCCCTTCCCACCGATCACCCACAAGCCCATTCCTAGCCTCGGAATTTTGAAGAAAAGAAGAAGAAGCTTATAAAGCTCCCTTCCCGCAAGACCCATCGTAAGAGCCTTTTTGCAAATAGGCTTCAAAGCCCACAAGCCATCCGTAAACCCATTCCTAGCCACCACCCCGGTTTCTTCCTAAGAAGCTCATAAAGCCCCTTTTCCGCAAGCACCGTTCATCTGAAGTCCCGCGAAGGAATCTCCTATGTACGATGGAGAAAGGCAAAGATCATAAGGCTGCATACCAAGATGAGTAAAATTGATAGATTGCGAAGGCAAACCACAAGCCGAAATCATGCCTACGATGGCCCTATAAAGTCACAAGGCACGCCTGCGGAAGGATCTTCTCCTAGTAGCTACGTGGATATTTCCCGGAGTCCACAAGTCCAGGTTTTATCTATTTGGATTCCACACAAAAGTATTGAATTAGTCACGATAACTTCATGGATTAGGAAGCACTCATGCATGTTCAAATTCAACTAGTCAGGTTAAATGCAATTGAAAAATGAATTGGCTATTTGAACATTTACTAGAATTAGCTCAAGATATGAAAATTGGTCATTGGTACGTTCAATGGAATGAATGAAAAGAACATAAGGTGTCTATGCATTTTTAGGACCTTACCAGTAAATTTCCTTTTGTGCATTCAAAAGTGACGAGCCTAGGTCAACTGTTGCCTCATTACAAGGTTGAAATTATTGAGGTACACCTTTTTACTAGGCATGGAAAGATTAATGGCATGTCACATTTTTAGATAAATCTTCTTGGTAATGATTCACTAAGGAAGTTGTTATCACCCGTAGGAAATAGCAAAGCATGGGAATAATTCTAAGGGCTGCATTAAATAGGTTAACTCTAGCTTCAATTGACATAAATCTCATTTAAATACGTGTAGTTAGGAAAGGATTGCATGTTGCACACTCATCGCACGTAAGAATTTCATTCAGTGTACGAATATTTATTTCAGAAATGTAGTTAGGGAAAGGCTGCACGGTTCATTTTAAAATAAAAACCCTAAAAGATTAGTAGCATGAATCGTGAATCCAGGTCCTAGTAGGATCAATGGAAGTTATGTGAATTTTAGCAGGTGCTTGGTCTTAACAAGAGTAGTTAGGGATTGCGAATCTAGAGGAAATGAATCGCATGCTTACGTGAGTTATGACGTAATGCAACCAGCTTTTCCCCTCTTAGATCAAGACAATATCTTTAGGAATGGTTCGTCCTTATCGTAAGACAAGTAAATGGGTTTACCCAAAACACCTAAACCGCAAAGGACTCATTTAGGATGGTTAAATCGATACAATATACTCCAAGTGCTAGCTAGGGTTTAGCACATTAGGGACTTGACCTAGTTTCACGCACCTGTTACCAAGACGAACCCCTAAACCAAAGGTCCTACCCACATTCACGGAATGTAGGGCAAAATTGGACGCTCATGCATAAAACGATCTAAGGTTTCTACCCTAAGGACCACTCGTTCAAATGATGAAACTCGGATTGAGTTGGAATTCCTAGGACCGAACGTTGTTGACCTAGTGTAATTAGGAATGGGTTGGGTAAGAAGACACCCTAAACCCTGCTTCTCGTCTGGAGATAATTCCATGACCAGAAAACGCCATTCAATGGGTGAAATGATCCCATGGAATAGATGCGACACTTGTGCAAAAAAAGTTGCAACGTCGCATAGACTTTTGATTTGTTCACAAGAGAGTTTTGCCATTTCTTCAAATGAGGTTGGCAAGTTCTTGCGCAAGTTTAACTCGCAAGAGGATGAGTAATCATCCTGTTACATCACCTTTCTTGGGGAATAATTGCCAAGTAAAGGGAAGTTAGGTATTTGCTTGGAAGCAAATGATCAATCAATAAATTGAAGCAACATGGTCGCCAGGATTTACTGTTTATAAAACCTAAGGTATTGGTTAAGTTGGGTTAATAGGGTATGGCCCTAACCCAAGGACAATAGGGTGAACAAACAAACCCTTGGGGATCTTGCCAAGTCACAATTGATCTCGGATCGAATGCTGGATGCATTCAGAGAGAAGGATTCACTCCTTAGAAATTGGCCAAATAAACGACCACTAGAATTGATTGTGCTTGTAATAGTTTAGAAAGCACTGTTTGCATTGTTTGCTCAAGGAACTAAAGGATGAAAAGATATCTAAAGCTTCAGGTTGAAGGCCTGAAGGGAGAGGTAGCTTCAATTACCCCCGACTGCCTGCCTGACCCTAACCAAGGGGGTTGTTGACCGCGCCGGGAACGTGGACCGAACTCGCCACGAGAGGTCTCTCCGTTGAGCTCTACTTGGAGCAGGAGGACGCTTGGGTGCTAGGGGGGGCTCTGGCCGTAAATCCCTCGCCTTCCGGGTCCTGCACAAGAGGCTAACGTGACTCGCGATTGAATCTCGAGGCCCGCATACTAGTCTACGGGCGGAAGCTTGGAATAGTGATCCCTGGCGGATTACTGGATAGCCTTCGGACAGATTATGGACAAGCCTACGGGCGGACCTCCTTGTATTTCAAAGATAAAATGATGAAATGATAATAAAGAATTTGTCTGATATTGTTTTTCTATGTCACGTGATAAGATTACGTGAAGGAACCAGTGCTTAACAGGAGTAATTAAAGAAGCTGGTTGTTATATGTCAAATTAATGTGTTAAATAATTACATAACTAAAACAAACTAAGGACAGTGCGGAGGATGGGCCATGGGTCCGTCCTACGGTTGGGTGGTCCTGGTTAGTCGGGAACTTTTCTCAAAAATCTCGAAGAACAGCGGGAGGATCATCGAAAGCAATGACCTAGAATTATGTTTTACCCGATTTACGTTGTTTTAGGGGAACGGAATGGGACTATGCCTTATGACAGAGAGGTTGAGTTTTGCATCCCTCTCGTTTCCCATTCTCCTTGAACCAAGTGCAGCGTGAATCCGCTTTAGACCTGGCGTTTCTGCGTAAAGTAGTTCGCTCGGGTCTGACGCTAGTTGCTGTTAGCTAATGACCAAACAGGAAAACCCATCCTAAGTGGGAACGGCCAGGATACTTCCGCTACGTGGCAGACGCGGGAAGACCTAGATCGCAAGTCCATTCCATGGGAATGCCGGGCGGAGCTTTCTAGACATCCTTTCCGATGGACTGCGAAGACGTGTCTTGGATGATTCTAGTGGACACGTTACAGGTATTCTTTGCTTTCTCAAATTCATGGCTTATCTTATCTATGATTCTCCTTGAATTTCTATTTCTTTCATGCATTAAATCTAATTTTAAGAAAGAAATGTAGGTTTGGACATATCCATCAATGCTCAAATTTGCTTATTGAAACTCCCCGTGGCCTTTCATATCGTGACACAGTCGGCTTCATTCAATTTTTATGACACCAATGTGTATATTCTCTCCTCATTTAGAATATCTCTAGTCCGTGAGCCCCACTCCAAGCATGACACCATTTTGCAATGAGAAAAAAACAACATCTTCTTGAATCAATGTGTTATGTATATACATGATTAGCAATTATTGAGAGGTGGAAATTTACTAGTATCACTTTTTTCCAAGGGCTTGGGTTGAAAACTCTCAAAAGACATCGAGTCTTCTTTATCATCTTATCATGAATGCTATAGTTTACCTCACCCCACTTGGATCTCCATTCAGAATAGATATTTGTGCTTGTTTTTGCTTGATTGGTTATACAACCATATCATAGTCATCCTACATTGAGGGTCTATGGTCTTGTAGAAAATGAATTAAACACTAAGCTCAAAGGAACTACCTTCCATATGACATGGGTGAGAGCAATCAACAATGCTTTACACCATCTGGGAATGGGTGGTGGCTTCCTATATGCTTGCACCCACTTTGCATCCTTGTTTAACTTATCAAATATGGACAAGTGGTTCATCTACCCCAACATTCTCATCTCACACATGAAATCTAGATTTGAAGTATGGATGACTCCATTTTGTGCAAATATATATAGACATCGGTTTAGGATTAGAAGCATGCTCATTTGATTTAGGATTTAAATACAATCCAGGAATCGAAAAAAGGTTTCCCTCTACATACATATTTATACAAGATATTGTTGATAGAATCTCCCCATCAACCACATTTGTCACCTTCACCAAGCAACAATCCACATGTATGTGTTGCTTTGGGTTTTCAGTAAAGGATTTAAGAAAGCATAAAAAGTAGCACAAAAAATATACACACTTGAATATATTTAGACTATCAAAATTAGTCTCTCACATGGGTTTATCTCATTCATCTAAGTTATGAACTAATGGTTTCCATCCTAGATGTAGAACATAGAGTTCAACATGAAGGACCAACTCGGTACCACTGATTATCACCTAAAACTCATTGCGTTTGTTTAGCCAATGGGGTCCCATTTCCTTGTATAAATTTTTGTGCTAATATATTTTCACTAGTGCCTTGGGGTCTCTATTTAACTTATAAATACATGCATCCCTCGAACATAGCCATTACTAAGAAATATCTCTAAGAGTTCCTTGTACCTAGTGGTGACTTATCTTATAAAGGAAATGATGGCCAAATGGTAGAATGGGATAAGAGACAAAGGAATGAATGTTTGCATCTACATGTCAAAATGTAGCAATATCGACAATAATATGGAACAAAAAAGCTACATACAAGTGACCATGAGAAGAGATTCCCCACTCATGTCCTCCACTTTTAATGTGCAAGCTTGTATGATATACATGTTATAAGTGACCATGAGAAGCATTTCCCCACTTGTATCCTCTACTTTTGATGAATTCTCCTTGTTTTTTTGCCTTCACATATTTTTGCCCTCCACACGATCACATCTCTATTATGCATTAATTGATGTAATGCTTTGTTGTTCGTCACTCTCATTCCTCTTGTGCATTAATTGATGTAATGGTTTGTTGCTCATCACTCTCTTTATTATCAGCCCCTCTTTGGTTTCACTCTTGGAAATTACCACTTTTATCTTTCTATTTCAAGCTTGCCACATCAAACCATGTGCAATCTTACGTGAGAGGCAAGATGGCAATACCTCTCCCAAGGTCACTCCTCCCTCACATGTAGGTGCAATGGCCTCCTCTGCCTTTGTAGAAGTAAGGAATCTTGATCGTCTTACTCTCCCCCTCCCTTTTGGACGAAGTCCCCCCCTTTGTGGTTAAGTGATTGTAGGATGTCTAGCTCCAGGTTGGGGTTAGGTCTATGTCCTCTTTTGAACACTCATTTCAAATTGATCGTCGCTCTTTTTTCTACATCGATTGAGAAAAAGAAAGAGATGGAGGTGAAATTTAATTATTAACTTCAAAAGAGGAGATAATTACCATTAACTCAATTGACTAACATACAATCATGGTTTCTTGGATCTCAATCTCATTACTATTAATAGCCAAGTACTTCACACCTCTATGATGTATAACATTGACTAGAACTCCCACACATCTGGGGAGTAAGCCTTGTGAGGTCATTGTCTATCGGATCAGGCCTTCTCCAATACATTGATCACCCTAAAAAGGGTAACATAATATTTTCTTCTAAACATTGATATTGTCATGTTGGTGGGGTTCTTAGGGGGATGCATCTATAAAAACATAGCTATATAACATGTGTTTAAAGGGTATTAAGAAATATCCTTTCTTTACATGTTGTAAGGCCATAAAATGACCCCTTTTACTTTGATTTTTTTTTCAAATTATAATTTAAAAACCACTTTTGAAAATATAATCCTATAAATTTTACTAAATAAAATATATTTTCTTTTAAACTCAAGTGGTAACTTACATATTCTATAAGGTGCACCCATCGCGGTGTTGATGCTCACTAGATGGAGATATATTGCTTGTTAGATTATTTGCAATAAACAATAAATTACATATTATGGGAAACACTATGGTTGAGTAGGCATAAAGACTAGTAGAGAGAGAGAGAGAGAGAGAGAGAGAGAGAGAGAGAAAGAGAGAGAGAGAGAGAGTTGTAATTTTATACAATAGGGAGTTATGAGATTTTCTTTCACTAGGAACGGATTGATGGAAAAATCCTTCCTCACAAAAGTAAAATTCATAACTTCCCTCTATAATCTCTCTCACTAACTTTGTATCAAGGGGAGTTATGATTTTTTTATCTCAAGTCCTAGCAAAAAAAAATACATAGCTCCCCTTATCATATCTTAGAATGGAGTTATCATCTCTCTCTCTCTCTCTAACTCTCTTTTTCTCTAACTATGCACTAACGTAAATTATGAAATTATTTTTATTGTGTCCCCCCCTCTCTCTCTCTCTTTGTCTTTTCCCCATCCCTCTCTCTCTTTCCTCTTACCTCTCTCTACGTGCATAGATTGCATCCAAAATGGATTTATCATTATCTACACATCAAAAGCAAGGAGACTTGAGGTCCGTGTATTTGTATCGTTTCTCAATGTTAAACTAATGGTGTAGTACACAAAAAAACAATTCTTAATGCTAAAGGAGAAGGAGATTTGCATGGCCAAGGGTGGATGTGTTTGAAAGGTGAGAAGGATCGAAGCTTGCACTCAAGAGCTATGGCAGGAGAGCAAGAGCAAGAAAGAGAAAGAAAAGAAATGGGAACTCCAATAATCATGATGTGTGACTGGGCCTTCCTTTATTCAAACTGTCACTAAAAGAATAAAGAATAAAGTGACGGTGATGGGCTCCCGCCACCTGCAGTGTGCAATGGCGGTGACTTTCAGTGTAGTAATACACGGGCAGCTAGGCAAAGGCGCCTTTACCCCCAACAACCTCCCACTTATAGGTAAATCTGCCCTAGTGAGGAGTGAAAAGAAAAAGAAAAAGACAGTACAACATGTATACATGTACAACAGGATGAGGAAAGACGTCATCTCATCCCATGCCCATCAACCTCTTGAGGAAGGCAAAGCGCTCTGTAGAGAGGTATTTCAGTAGATCTGCATGATTCTGGTCAGTCGAGATCTTGACAAGATCAATAGACTTGTCCTCAATGAGCCTACGTATGAAGTGATACCTCACCTCAATGTGTTTCATCTTTGCATGGAAGATCGGATTCTTGGCTAACTGAATAGCACTCATAGAATCCAATTGCAGTGTAGGGATAGCATCAATACCAAGGTCAGCAACCAAACGACCCAACCAAATGGCCTCAGACTGCAACATACTCGGCCTCTGTAGTAGAAAGGGTTGTGAATTTCTGCACCCTAGACATCAAAGAAACAGCACCTCCAGCATAGGTGAATACATAGCCGAAAGTGGACTTCCTACTATCTGCATGTCTTGCATAATTCAGAGTCAATGTACCCCACGACTCCTATATCCTGGTTGCCAGTGCCCTTCAGGTACCTCATGATACCCTTCACGGCATCCCAATGCTTCTTGCTAGGTGTAGCCATATAGCGTGCCACAACACCAATTGCAAAGGCAATATCTAGACAAGTGGCGATCATGGCATACATAAGACTTTCCACTATGGATGCATAGGGAATCTTGGCCATCTCGGCCCTCTGCTCATCTGTTTGTGGACAATCAACCTATGATACCTTCACATAAGAAGGCAATGGACAGCCAATAGGCTTCATGTCCTACATGCAGAAGCACTCAAGGACTTAATGAATGAACTCCCTCTGTGACAAGTAGAGGAGTCCCTGATGCTTGTCACGTCTAAGGCGCATACCAAGTATGTGAGCGGCCTGTCCCAGATCTTTCATCTCAAAGCTCTTCTTGAGCTGAGCCTTAAGAGCATCTAGCTCATCATGAGCTTTCCTTGCTATCAGCATATCATCCACATAGAGTACCAAAATCAATAAAGAACCATCACGGGCTTTCTTCGTGTAAAGACACGGATCCATAGCACTCCTAATGTATCCCTATGATTGCATAAAGGTATCAAACTTATGATACCACTCCCTAGGTGCTTGTTTCAAGCCATAAAGACTTTTCTTCAATTTGTACACTAGGTGCTCCCTGCCAAGTTCTGCAAAGCCCTTAGGCTGCTCCATATAAATCTCATAATGTAACTCCCCATGTAAGAAAGCCATCTTGACATCCATCTGGTATAAATCCAAGTCAAGCTGAGAAACCAAAGCCAAGACTAAGCGTAGGGTGGTCATCTTAACCACAGGAGAAAAGACCTCATCAAAGACCACACCATGCTCTTGCTACCAGTCTAGGGGTACTTTTCAGCTTGTACACTCACTTGCATGGCAAAGCCTTCTTGCCCTTAGGCAAGGAAACCAAATCCCAAGTCTCATTCTTATGCAAGGAGTCTATCTGAGACTGCATAGCCCTCTCCCAGGAGTGACTGTCACCCTTGTGCATAGCCTCATCGTAAGTGAAAGGCTCTCCTGCATCTGTAACCAAGACATAATGCATTGAGGACTAAAATCTATCAGGTGGATGTCTGTCTCTAGTAGACCGTCTCACGGAAAGCTCTGCTGCCTGCCTAGCTGCCTATCCAACACCTTGACCATGAGTATCTGCTGCAACTATAGGTTGTCCAACTAGCTATGCAGGAGCTCTTGGCTCCTCCTGAAATATGACCATGCGGATCTCAACAACTCTCTCAGGCTACCTATGCATCTTGTCTTCATGGAAGACTACATCATGACTGCGGATGACTTTCCGCGCTTGTGGATCCCAAAGATGGTAATCCATCTCCCTTGCATCCCCATAACCAAGGAAAATGCATTTGACACTCTTAGGATCTAGCTTACTTCTCTTGTCCCTGGGCACATGGCAAAATGCCTCACATCCAAAGACACAAAGATGCACATAAGAGGGAGGTTTTCCAATCCATACCTCCTCTGCAACCTGAAAATCCAAACCACTAGAAGGTGATCTATTTATGATATGCACAGCTATACTAACTGCCTCAGCCCAAAATCTCTGTGGTGGGCTTGCATGGCTAAGCATAGTGCGTACACGCTCTTGGATGGTTTTATTCATCTACTTAGCCAAACCATTCTAGGGGGGTGTAGAGGGCGGTGTCATGCTGCTGCGCATCCGAGCCGTAAACACCTCCATTTTTGTTATGCATCTGTGTTATCTTTTTGCGTGTGTTTCATTGTGTTTGATTGCTGCATTATCTTTCCGTCCTTTTCAGTACCCGCATCCAATGTACGTACTCCACTTGTGTGTTTGTGTTTATGTGTGTTTCTGTTTGTGTGCATGTTGTGTGTGTGTCAGAAAAATATGAAAAACAGATGCCAAAGAATATTATTATGCTATCCATTTCAATGATGAATTCCAAGAAAAGTGCAGGAAACCGTGGAATCAAAGGAAGCTTTGTAGAAGCCGACATTTAAGCTATGAAGATAAAGGTTGCACGTGAACAAGGCCAACGTAATAAGCGGGATAAAGCATTTTTGAAGAAGATACATTAGCACTATATGCCATGGAGGAGAAGGGTCCATATGCCTTTGCCGTAGACTTTTTGATGGGAGGAGTCTCTGCGGCTGTCTCAAAGACTACTTCTTCCCTCCTTCTTGTGTATTCCCTTGATTATGCTAGAACTCGCCTTGCCAATGATGTCAAGACTGCAAAGAAAGGAGGGGAACGTCAATTCAATGGACTCTTGGATGTCTACAAGAAGACTCTTAGAAAGTTTCTATAAATTTGGGGTTGTGATGGTAATGTCACCCACAGAGGATCTCCAGATTATCGACTTAAAGGTGCCCATCCGGATGGATCTAGGAGAAAAGCCTATAGAGCCTACTGTTTTGAGAGAAGGCTCTCGCTCAATAAAAGTTCCTAAGGCAGCTGGTGGTATTGCTTGCTTCAGTTTTGAGGAACTTTGTGGGACGCCAAAGGGAGCTTCCGATTATCTTGCTATTGCTATGACTTACCATATAGTTTTTGTTGCCAACATTCCTCAAATGACAGCTTCTCATAATGAGTTGGTAAGGATATTTATCACTTTGATTTATGTGCTTTATGAACAGAAGGTGAAACTGATAGCTGAGGTGGAGCCAAGGGATTTGTACCAGCCTAGGTTATTGACATAGCTGATGTAATGATCCTTAGAAGACACTTAAGTCTGACGGTCTTCCAGGCTTTACCGTGGAATCAACATTTCTTGCATTGGAACATGGTCTATTTGGCAAGCTTTTTGCTTGGCTGGAGTATCACTACTGGTGTTGGCCTAGCCTATTCTTGGCAAAAAGGAGTTTTTTTCTCTTTCCAGGCAATTAAGGAGGGAATTGATGGAATTAGCGATGTGGAGAGCACTTAGGGAGTCTCTCTCTATGTTCTCTCTCTAGGGGGTCTCTCTGTCAGCGTCTGTTTCTTTGCTGTCTGTTGTGCTGATAAGCGAGAAAGAAGCAGAGGAGGAGGATTAAGCTCCCTTTCTTTCGGAATACCATCGCCAAGGAGAGGAGGAGGATCAAGCTCATCTTCTTCCCTTCGTCTTTTTCTCGGTTCATCAGCTCCCTCGCCCTGATTGTGCCTTCCATCCGCTGCCATGTTCGGTAGGCACCCCAGCTGCAGAAGCGATAATAGAAAGTATTATGACATCCTAGGCATCTCAAAATCCTACTCCCAGGATGAGCTAAAGAAAGCCTACCGTAAGACGGCCATAAAAAACCATCCAGACAAAGGCTGCCATCCAGATGTATGCATCGAAATATGTTTCTGAGATCTCGGGGCTTCTTGGGAGGTTGCCAAGAGTTTTACTGCTGCTGCTTAAAGCGAACGACTATTTACGAGCTGTGGACCATGTAGACTTGTATGTCCTTTTTGCAGGGGTACTGACAATGCAGCCATCAAGCAAAATAATCCAACAAGATATCAATCATCTAAAATTGGGAGGATCTTCACAGACGACACCATCGCTTGGAGCTCTCTAATGGGGAGGAGAACTTGAGGAAGACTATCGAGAAGGAAGGGTGTTTTCCGCCAAGAACGGACTACAACACAGCATACAAGTAACAACAGCATGCTTGAAGAAATCCACATATCAGATCGTCATGGTTTCATCCTGTGCAGGAGCATCATCTCCTTCATTTTCAAGTTCAAAACAAGGTCATAGACCCAAGGGTCTTCCCACTGCAGCAACGAGACCGAAAAGTACACTGTCAACTGTGTATCGAAAAAAAAGGAATTGCCCTTCTCATCTTCAAACAGGCTATCCAAGATGTAGCTATTGTATGTGTGATCCGCACATGGGACCTTTCCATTATCCATTCAAGTTGATAGGTTATGCCAGTTGAGATCCCAGAATTGTACTCAGGGAACAGCTTGATCACCATTCTGCAGCAGTGTAGGCATAGAAAGGACCTCCTACAAGTGCAGCGCTTGTACTCCCACATTCGGCAGCCGCACCTTGATTCACATCCCTTTCTAGGCAATTTCCTTGTACCCCTGTTTGTGAATTGTGGGAGATTTCCATCTACATCACCGTCATCTACAACATGGAGGACTTTCAGGAGCCCGAAAACCCTCAACAGCAATAGAAGACGCTTCCCCAGCGCGCCTGATCATAGTTCCTTGATCTGTTTATGATGAGCTCGCTTGCAAGCCCTGAGATTACAGAGACCTCTCTAAATTTTGGGTTTTTGTCATGTTGATTACAATTGTGTAATTTTTAGCTCTGAGACTGTTCCTCACGTGGCGAATTCAGAATTCCAATATAGATGTCATATGGCTTTGGGGAACGTCAGTTGTGTGAGAGATTTGGTCCACATTCTTAGAGAAGGGTTACCCACCTCATTTGGAAGGTCTTTGAGGAACTTTCCACTCCATTGGTTCTCTTTTGTTCTTTTTCAGCTCTTCTTCTATGCCCTTAGGCCAAAAGTTACATGCTGAAGGACTTGAATAAAATTTGTTTGTTGGCAGTTTCTTTGTTGTAACTCTACGAACTTGATAAGTAATATAGTGAACTTTGGCATCAAAAATTGAATTCTTCTTGTTAGCCTCTTTTCTTGCAACATTTCGAACCCCGTGTTTAGCAGCTCTTACACAAACTCTACGACATTTCTGGTGAACCCGACGTGAAAGCGCTGCGTCAATTTTCAGCAAGATGGGAGACTCGCAAGAAGAGATGACGGACGAGAATGTCATGAAGCATCTGTTTCAGTCATTTACAACCTATATGCAGCAGCAAGCTCACGCAAAGCGCAATAGTGATGCCATGGATGCCTTGAAAGCTGTCCAACAGGAGATGAAGCAGTTCAACGGCCAACAAGTTTCAACTTACCTACATTTGTATAAAGAAAAGATGAAGTTTTTTGGGGTTTCTCAAGATGTTTGGAGCCACTACTTCTTGCGGATCGTGGTTCGCGCGCTTGAAGTCCGAATTTCAGAAATTCAAGGAACACATGCTGGATGGACAGAGTTTAAGAAGGCATTAAAAGATGAATATTTCTTGGAGGATACAGGTTTTATGAACCGCAGGAATTTCTTAGCATGGGTTTCTATGCCTAATAAGGGACTTTCAATTACTGCCCTTCTGCGAGAGTTTGAGAGCCGCTATGATCAGTTGGATGGAACTGAGCAGCAAGCTTTGGAAATGCAGAAAGTGGAATTATTTTTACAAGCTACTGATGCTGATTTACAAGAAAAGTTGGATGATCTTTTGGAAGAACAAGCTACCGATTCAGGTTTAAAGACCGAGTGGAGACATGTCATTGATGCTATGAATGCGCTTGTTAAGAAGCAGCGTAGGAGGGTACGATTGCATCATAATACAGGATCTATTTCAGAAAAATCCTTGGAGACCTCTACTTCTACCCCTGCTGCAAGTTCTATGCCTAAGCCTACTCCTCCTGTTGTAAATCCACCAGTTCCTGCTGCCCCAGTGCCCTTATCCGTAGTTGATGTTATTAAAGGCTTGGCAGATTTGATGATAGAGGCACTCAAAGCTGAAGTTGGGAAGTTAAAAGAGCAACTTATGTCAGTACCTGTTGTAGCACTTGCTCCAGGGACTGCTTTTCCAGCTGGCCAAAGAAAAGGGAGACGATGTATTTGGTGCGATAGTACAGAGCACCAACACTGCAGAGATTGTGATGCTTTCCAGGAAGCGCGTAAGAAGAATATAGTGTTCTGGGGACAAGATGGGAAGATATGGCTGATAGAGACTGGTGCTCCTCTTGACACGAACTTTGGTAAGGGAGACATGAAGAAGCTCGTTGATGATATGGCTGCGCGATCAGCTTATGTGAGTGTTAGAGGAGATGCTTCAGCTTATGGAGTCCAGCTTGAGCAGAAATCAGATGGAGACTCTGCTTTATGGTCCTCTGCCTTGGAGATAGCGAGAAGAGGGAAAGTTCAGGCATCCACTATGACTTGTGTGGGCTCCAGCATCCCAGGAGAAACGGGATGGGATTCTCCTATTGACAGGTATTCTATTTTTGCTTATATGGCGAAAACACAGGGTTTAGATACCATGGTTGAGGAAAAGAGAAGAAGAGATGAGGAGGGTCTTAGCACCTCCAAAAAGACTAGAGGGGGTGACTTTGTTTCACCACCTGTTACAACTCCACCTATGACGAGTTCTCCAAGCTCAATCAGGTCCTGAACAACCTATGGGAGACAAACAGATGAAAGAAAAGAGACAACCAAGAAAGGAGCCAGGATTCAAGCTCTTGTCAGACCTTAATATGCAGACAAATATGAGTAAGATTTTTCATGAAAGAATTTTGAATAGTGAAGTCACTTTTACTGTTGGTGAAGCTCTTGGGATTGCTAGAAGAGAAATACAGGATCAAATGCAGGATCTTTTGTGGAGGAAATGACATGCAATGGAAGGACCTGCTTTACAGGGGTTATGGCATGGAGCTCTTGGGAAAGAGCATGATGATGCAGTGATGGTTGAGAATGCTTCTGTCAATCCACAGTTGGAGAAAATAGTTCAGCCTATGCAATACAAAGATGATGATACCCCTATCCTCATTCCTCGCATCCACTTTTCACGCAGTCATTGGGCTAGAGCAACCATTGAGACGGTGGTAAGGATTGGAGAGAAACAGATTCCTTTGATCTCTTTAGTCGATCATGGTTCCGAGATTAATCTTATTGCTCGAGGTGTTTATGAGAGTGGAAAGTGGCCTATGGATGCAGAGCATGGCTGGCGCATGAGAGCAGCCAATAATACTTCTGGTGATATGTATGTTGCATGTCCGAGCATCAGAATTTCTATTGGTAATGTTGAAGAGGATTATCATTGCTTTTTTCAGGATTCTTGCTCTTATCCAATTATTCTTGGACAGCCTTTCATTACAGAAGCAAGAATGGAGACGAAAGTGATGGACGATGGCTCAGCCTATGCACGAATACACAGTAAGGATGGTATGCGAGCTGTTCAGTTTATGACTGTTGGAGTAAATCATCCGAGAAACAGGGACTCCTTGCGTGAGGCACCACTACCTGCGAAGGAGTTGGATTTTCATTAGGTACCGCTGTCTTGCGAGACACCAGTGGTACGGAGCGGAGAAAAGAGGAGATCTCGCCTCCTAGCAGCCAATCTTTCTCCACTAATTTTGTTGGTTTTTCTTCAGATAGTTCAGTGAGTTATCAAAAAATTTCAAATTTGTCTAGAGCTGCCAGGCAGTACATTGGTCGTAAGGAGAAAGAGTTGAAGACTGCAGGTATTTTGCAAGTAGAAGAGCATGTGGATGGGCTGTATGAAGGAATGTCTTATGCAGATACATTGTCTGAGATGGAAAATATGCTGAAAACTGATGTATGTATGGGTTCAAGGATCATACCTATCCAAACCTTGGATATGTATCAGGAAATTTCTGATTTTATGCTGAAAACAGAGTCAAAGACTGAGAAAACTCAGCAAACCGAAGTTATGGCTGATCTTGATCAGCTTTCAGAGTTGCAGAGGGTTGAAACCTTTCAGCCAGCAGAGTTAAATGCTGGAAAAATTCAACATATAGAGTATGAGGCTGCATCATGGCAGTCCACAGAGCAAAGGGCTAAAATCTTTCAGCCAACAGAGTTTAATGCTAAAAATTTTCAGCATACAGAGTTTCAGGCTGCACCCATGCAATCCATAGAGCAAAGGGCTGAAATCTTTCGGCCAACAGAGTTGAGAGTTGTTGAAAAATTGCAGAAATTGTAGCAAAGAAGAGAGTGTCTAACTGATGCCAAGGTTGACACGAAGTATAAAACAGTTGATAAGAAGGTTAAGCCTATTGCAGGGCCGCTTCCTCCTGATAGTGATGAGCAGATAGAAAAGGCTATGAAGCAGCCTATGTTGAGAGATCCTGCAAATATTGGACATAAATTTACTGCTGAAACTCTTGCTGAATTGAAGATTGGAAATGATGATTTCTTGCTTCCAGTGGAAAAAGAATGTTTTAGAGAGATGCTTGGACGACATGGTAAGGCATTTGCTTTCTTTCCTCATGAAATTGGTTGCATTAGTCCCGAATTGGTTGCACCTATGGTCATCTTCACTATTCCTCATGTGCCATGGAATATACGTCCTATACCTGTGCCTAGAGCACACTTGCCAAAGCTGATAGAGTTGCTGAATGAGAAGATTAAGATGGGAATTTTGGAACCCTCTTCTGCACCCTATTCTAACAGGTGGTTTACTGTACCAAAGAAGAATGGAACCTTGAGATTTATTCAGGATATGCAGCCCATGAATAGAGTGACAATCAGGAATAAGGGAACAGGTCCAGTTGTGGATGAGTTTGCTGAGGATTTTGCAGGACGAGCCATCTATTCCCTAGGTGACTTGTATTCTGGTTATGACCAGTTTCAGCTTGCTTTGGAAAGCAGGGATATTACCACTATGCGGACACCTATTGGACTTGTGAGGATGTGTACCTTGCCTCAAGGTGCCACCAACTCTGTTGCTCATATGATGAATGCTATGCATAGAGTTCTGCGAGACTATATTCCGTAGTATACCATGCCTTTCTTAGATGATGTGCCTATTAAGGGTTGTGCAGAAGAAGAAAAAAATGAGAGTCTTGATTTGCGAGGATGTAGACAGTTTGTGGCTAAACACTTGGTTGCTTGTGAGAAAATATTGACACGATTAGAGGAGGTGAATTTGACTCTTTCAAGGCTGAAATCTGTCCTTGGTGTTAATGAAGTCATCATAGTTGGGCATATGGTTGGTTATTATGGCAAGAAGCCTTCACCTGCAAAGGTGGATGCCATAAGCAGGATTGCAGAGTATTGCTCGACTACTTCAGAGGTGCGGAGATTTGTGGGAGCTTGTGTATTTTACATGATTTGGATTCCTCATTTTGCTCACATAGCAGATGTTCTCTATCAGCTGCTTCGAAAGGGGCAGAAGTTTCATTGGGATGAGAAGCATTCGAAAGCCATGCGTAAACTTAAGAAGTTGTTGCAGTCAGCTCCTACTCTTCGCAAGGCAGATTATCAGTGTGAACGGCCAATCATGTTGACAGTTGATACTAGCCCTATTGGCATAGGATGGGCAGTGGGACAGGATGATGCTGATGGAAACATATATGCAAATTGCTTTGGATCTAAAGTTCTTAATGAGCAACAGAGGAGATATCCGCAGATTAAAAGAGAGTTGTGGGGAGTAGTCACTGCACTGAAGTGTGATAAAGGGTATTTTATTGGTGCTTCAGTTGTTGTGGAAACAGATTGCTTGCCTTTGCTTGGCATGATTACTAGCTGTTCCACTGCAGATATAGCGATGCTTCGGTGGATTGCCTACATGAAATCATTGAATCCAGAATTTTGACACATAGCAGGAAAAGATAATCCAGTTTGCTGACATGTTGTCTAGAGCGAGATATGAGGATGAGGAGTCAATGCTTGCAGAAGATGATGGGACAGAGTTTGCAGCTTCTGTCCTTGTTCATGATTGTCATGTATCTACTGTTGAAGCCTTTATTGAAGAACTCTACGTTGACGAGTGGCTGCAAATTGGTTAGTATCTGAGTTCATTGACTCGAAGATCTGATTGGACAGATGATGTATTCAAGAAAATCAAAAGAAAGGCTTATGGATATTTCTTGAAAGATGGTTTTCTTTGGAAGCACCCAAAGAAGAGAGGTGGCCTACCCTTGAGAGTAGTTTGTGAGGCAGCGATGCAGATACAGATTATGCGAGAGTTTCATGAAAGTTCTTGGGCTGGACATAGAGGTGTGTGGGCTACCTATGAGAAAATCAAAGAAAGATACTGGTGGAAAGGGATGTATAAAGATGTTTCCCACTTTGTGGAGACTTGTAAGGACTGTCAGTTTTACTCTTTAGTGCGGCATCGTGATGAGCTGCATCCAACCTATCCGCTATGTATGCATTATAAGTGGGTGGTAGACTTGGTTACTTTGCCAGTGGGACTTTGGCAGATGAGATATCTTGTCTTGGCCAGGGAGGATCTTACAAACTATGTTGAAGGCAAATCTTTGCGGATGAAGACCACCACTACAGTATGTAAATTCTTGTTGGAAGAAATATTTTCCAGGTATGGATGTATAGGAAAGATTACAGCTGATCGTGGAGAGCTAGATGCAGACGAAGCTAGAGAATTTTTCTCACGGCTTGGGATTAAGTTGGCTCTTACTATTGCCTATAATCCAGAGGGGAATGGCAAGAGCGAAAGAGGACATCCGCCAATAGTTAAGGCATTGGCAAAAGCTTGTAGAGGTCAGATTGGAGATTGGCCGAGATTACTATCTTTTGCATTATGGGAAGATCGCTCTACACATAGCGTGACTACTGGATATATGCGTGCAGAGTTGATGTATGGGCAAAAACCTGTCATGCCTACTGAAATTTGTGCTCTCACATGGAGTGCTCTTCCATGGCATGAGAATTTATCAAGGGAGGAGCTTCTAGTTCTTCGGATTCATCAACTAGAGAGAAGGGCAGAAGATGTGCAACTTGCAGTTGATCGTTTGAAGGCAGCCCGACTCAGAAACAAAGACATGTTTGATTTGAGGCATCGCTTGAGGCCTAGAGCCATAAAAGAAGGAGATTGGGTTCTAGTCTACGATAGTAGCCTAGAGAATCATCATAGTAGCATGAGAAAAATGGTTCAAAGATGGTTTGGACCATATGAGGTAAAACAGGTTTTTGACAATGCTACCTATGAGTTAGCTGAATTGGATGGGACGATATTGAGGGTGCCCATTGCTGGAAAACGAGTCAAGATTTTCAAGAGAAGAGAAGATGAAGAGTATGCACTTGAATCATTGGCAAAAGAAGAGCAGTCAGAAGAAATTCTAGTAGAAGAAGCAGAGAATATGGATGATGAAGCTGATGAAGAAACATGTCTATCGGAAACTGATGAAGGACTGGACCTATTTGTGGACTTGGATGATCCTAGATAGTTGGCTCATCCAGAGGATGCGCAGGTTTAGAAGGGGTGGATGTCGTGCTGCTGTGCATCCGAGCCGTAAACACCTCCATTTTTGTTGTGCATCTGTGTTATCTTTTTGCGTGTGTTTCATTGTGTTTGATTGCTGCATTATCTTTCCGTCCTTTTTAGTACCCGCATCCAATGTACATACTCCACTTGTGTGTTTGTGTTTATGTGTGTTTCTGTTTGTGTGCATGTTGTGTGTGTGTCAGAAAAATATGAAAAACAGATGCCAAAGAATATTATTATGCTGTCCATTTCAATGATGAATTCCAAGAAAAGTGCAGGAAACCGTGGAATCAAAGGAAGCTTTGTAGAAGCCGACATTTAAGCTATGAAGATAAAGGTTGCACGTGAACAAGGCCAATGTAATATGCGGGATAAAGCATTTTTGAAGAAGATAAATTAGCACTATATGCCATGGAGGAGAAGGGTCCATATGCCTTTGCCGTAGACTTTTTGATGGGAGGAGTCTCTGCGGCTGTCTCAAAGACTGCTTCTTCCCTCCTTCTTGTGTATTCCCTTGATTATGCTAGAACTCGCCTTGCCAATGATGTCAAGATTGCAAAGAAAGGAGGGGAACGTCAATTCAATGGACTCTTGAATGTCTACAAGAAGACTCTTAGAAAGTTTCTATAAATTTGGGGTTGTGATGGTAATGTCACCCACAGAGGATCTCCAGATTATCGACTTAAAGGTGCCTTGTCCGGATGGATCTAGGAGAAAAGCCTATAGAGCCTACCGTTTTGAGAGAAGGCTCTCGCTCAATAAAAGTTCCTAAGGCAGCTGGTGGTATTGCTTGCTTCAATTTTGAGGAACTTTATGGGACACCAAAGGGAGCTTCCGATTATCTTGTTATTGCTATGACTTACCATATAGTTTTTGTTGCCAACATTCCTCAGATGACAGCTTCTCATAATGAGTTTGTAAGGAGATTTATCACTCTGATTCACGTGCTTTATGAACAGAAGGTGAAACTGATAGCCAGTGCTGAGGTGGAGCCAAGGGATTTGTACCAGCCTAGGTTATTGACATAGTTGATGCAATGATCCTTAGAAGACACTGAAGTCTGACGGTCTTCAAGGCTTTACCGTGGAATCAACATTTCTTGCATTGGAACATGGTCTATTTGGCAAGCTTTTTGCTTGGCTGGAGTATCACTACTGGTGTTGGCCTAGCCTATTCTTGGCAAAAAGGAGTTTTTTTTGCTCTTTCCAGGCAATTAAGGAGGGAATCGATGGAATTAGCGATGTGGAGAGCACTTAGGGAGTCTCTCTCTGTGTTCTCTCTCTGGGGGGGTCTCTCTGTCAGCGTCTGTTTCTTTGCTGTCTGTTGTGCTGATAAGCGAGAAAGAAGCAGAGGAGGAGGATTAAGCTCGCTTTCTTTCGGAATACCATCTCCAAGGAGAGGAGGAGGATCAAGCTCATCTTCTTCCCTTCGTCTTTTACCCGGTTCATCAGCTCCCTCGCCCTGATTGTGCCTTCCATCCGCTGCCATGTTCGGTAGGCGCCCCAGTGCAGAAGCGATAATAGCAAGTATTATGACATCCTAGGCGTCTCAAAATCCTGCTCCCAGGATGAGCTGAAGAAAGCCTACCATAAGGCGGCCATAAAAAACCATGCAGACAAAGGCTGAGATCTAGATGTATGCATCGAAATATGTTTCTGAGATCTCGGGGCTTCTTGGGAGATTGCCACGAGTTTTACTGCTGCTGCTTAAAGCGAACGATTGTTTACGAGCTGTGGACCGTGTAGACTTGTATGTCCTTTTTGCAAGGGTACTGACAATGCGGCCATGAAGCAAAATAATCCAAAAAGATATCAATCATCTAAAATTGGGAGGATCTTCACGGATGACACCATCGCTTGGAGCTCTCTACTGGGGAGGAGAACTTGAGGAAGACTATCGAGAAGGAAGGGTGTTTTCCGCCAAGAACGGACTACACCACAGCATACAAGTAACAACAGCATGCTTTAAGAAATCCACATATCAGATCGTCATGGTTTCATCCTGTGCAGGAGCATCATCTCCTTCATCTTCAAGTTCAAAACAAGATCGTAGACCCAAGGGTCTTCCCACTGCAGCAATGAGACCGACAAGTACACTGTCAACTATGTATTGAACAAAAAGGAATTGCCCTTCTCATCTTCAAATAGGCTATCCAAGATGCAGCTATTGTATGTGTGATCCGCACATGGGACCTTGCCATTATCCATTTAAGTTGACAGGTTATGCCAGCTGAGATCCCAGAATTGTAGTCAGGGAACAGCTTGATTGCCATTCTGCAGCAATGTAGGCACAGAAAGGACCTCCTACAAGTGCAGCGCTTGTACTCTCACATTCGGCAGCCGCACCTTGATTCACATCCCTTTCTAGGCAATTTCCTTGTACCCCTGTTTGTGAACTGTGGGAGATTGCCAGATGCCCAGCTGCTCCCTCTACATCACCGTCATCTACAACATGGAGGACTTTCAGCAGCCCGAAGACCCTCAACAGCAACAGAAGACGCTTCCCTAGCGCCTGATCACAGTTGCTTGATCTGTTTATGATGAGCTTGCTTGCAAGCCCTGAGATTACAGAGACCTCTGTGAATTTTAGGTTTTTGTCATGTTGATTGCGGTTGTGTAATTGTTAGCTCTGAGCCTATTCCTCACGTGGCGAATTCAGAATTCCAATATAGATGTCATATGGCTTTGGGAAACGTCAGTTGTGTGAGAGATTTGGTCCACATTCTTAGAGAAGGGTTACCTACCTCATTTGGAGGGTCTTTGAGGAACTTTCCACTCCATTGGTTCTCTTTTGTTCTTTTTCAGCTCTTCTTCTATGCCCTTAGGCCAAAAGTTACGTGCTGAAGGACTTGAACAAAATTTGTTTGTTGGCAGTTTCTTTGTTGTAACTCTACGAACTTGATAAGAAATATAGTGAACTTTGGCATCAAAAATTGAATTCTTCTTGTTAGCCTCTTTTCTTGCAGCATTTCGAACCTCGTGTTCAGCAGCTCTTACACAAATTCTACGACAGCAGTCAACTGACGCTTAATACCCCTCTCATCACATAACTGTTCAAAAGCACGTGAGACATACTCACCCCCGTTATCTGTCCTTAGGCATTTTAGCCTATACCCAGACTGGTTCTCAACCAATGCAAGCCATCTCTAAAACACAGCCAAGACATCAGATTTCAGCTTAATGGGATAAGCCCAAACTTTTCGTGAAAAATCATCTATGAAAGTAACAAAATACTTTGTACCACCTATAGACTGACAAGCCATGGGCCCATAGACATCCAAATGTACCAATGCCAAGGGCTCACTCATGAGTGGCCTACCAGACTTCTTATTCATAGACCTAGTCTGCCTGCCATAAAGACAATGCTCACATGAATCAAAACATGCATAATCAAGGGGCAGTAAGTATTGCAAATCAGAAAGCATTTTCATTCCCTTCAAAGACATATGGCCCAAACGGGCATGCCAAAGAGATACATGTGGGATAGAACCCACAGAAAAAACATGATCAAGGGAAGAAGCAAATATAATCAAGGGATAGAGGCTACCAGCCTTGGCACCTCTTGCAATCACAAGTCTACCACGAGTGATCTTCCATGTAGAGTCTCCAAAAGACACATGATACCCTATGTCATCAAGCTATCTAGTTGACATGAGATTGCATGTCAAAGCAGGTATATGGCATACATCCTATATAACAAAACTATTGCCAGAAGGAAACTGTAGCCTAATATCACCAATGCCCACAATAGCAAGAGAGTTATCATCACCCAAGCGCACAGAACTCGAAACAGTACGGTATGAATGAAACCACTCTCGGCAAGGTATCACATGAAAGGATGCACCTGAGTCCAAGAGCAAACATTGTGCATACATAGAGTGTATCTTTGTCATTTGCAAAGCACTAGAAGAAGCTGCAAGGATATAATCATGAAAGGATGCACCTGAGTCCAAGAGCCAACATTGTGCATACATAGAGTGTATCTCTGTCATCTGCGAAGCACTAGAAGAAGTTGCAAGGATATAATCATCATCAACATCCTCAGGCTGCATAACATTGATCTCTTCAATTTTAACACTAGACTTTGTAGGCACTATGCTGCGATCAGAAGACTTATCCTGCACTTTGTCTTTCCCCTTTTATCTTTGCGCCTTTCATTGTGCAGTTCATGGAATTGTGGCCTAATATGGCCCTTGTTTCCACAATGATGACAAGTAACATCTGCATTCTTGCCAGGGGATTTGCTACGTGACTTTCCACGAGACTTGGACTGAGATTTCTGAGAATCCCGTCCACGGCCACTGCCATTGCCATGCTTTCCATATCCATCATTCCTGCCTCTGAGTGTCATAGCATGCGACACACGAGAGGCATCCAAACTATTACGATTAACCTCTTCTTACAGAAGAGCACTCTCAACATCAGATAATTTCAAGGTAGCAGCAAAGGCACATAATGCAGTGCGAAATGCATCCCATGACTCATTAAGAGTACCAAGCAAGAAAAGAGGAGTGACATCCTCTGCAAAAGTGATGTCTTGCGAAGTCAAGTTCTTGAGTATAGCATGGAGCTGGCTCAAGTGAGCAGACATAGTCATATTCTCCTTCAGCACAGATCCATAAGCTGCTTCAGCCAATATATCTGACTCGCTAGACTTTTCTTGTCATAGAGATTCTTGGTTTTATCCCACAACTGCTATGCACTTTGTTCTTCCTCAAATACATTGTAATGAACTTGTTCTGTGAGAGATAATACAATAGTGGACTTGCATAACTCATCAAGCTCAAGCCATTCCTCATCTGGCATAGTTGCAGGCAGATGCCCACTCAACCTCAAAGGTTTGATCTGCGATTTCTGCACCAACACGTGCCAAATCTAGCTCTTCCAATAAGAGTAATTCGTACCATCAAGCTTAGTGATGTTGAAAATAGCATGATCAGTGGACGAACTCGCCATAATGCAGGCTAGAAGACTGTAGACAGTTCAAAACTGCTTGTTGTTTTCTGTAGAAAATGACAAAAAAATCACCAAAATCGAGAGAAAATGGCGAGAAAAGTGTAACCAAAGCTGCTACCCACCAAGTACTAGTGAAAGTACATCATTTCAAAATATTTCACCATGAAAAATCCATGTCAGTCCGAAGTTATATGCTTGCTGTAATAAATGACAAAACAGGGTATTGTGAGAAGCAATTGCTGACCAAATCACTACACCAAGTCAAGAAATGACAACCAAAACATGACTAAACGGGCATAAATCAGCACTTCTTACTATAGGAGGTGATCAGCCGCCGTTGTGTAAGGGCTTGGTCATCTCAAGATATCTCAGCGTTGGCGATCAATTCTTTTGCGACCATGGGATTTTTATTGTCATGGATTCATATTCCTCCTAGGTGCATGGAATGGAGAAGACCTTCAATGCTAAGGATGGATCGAGCAGGTATAGGTCCAAATGCTCATAGCTCTTAGTGAGTAGAGTGAATGTGGCATCCAAGCACTTGATGTAGGTGATCAGCTCATCTTCTATGTTTTCAGCTAGGTATTTAGCCAATGTGAGGATTGATCATTGTTCATAGGATGGTTTAAGACCTGCTCTGACAGGTAAGGCTTGATTGAACTAGATAATTTGTCAGCTAATGGTCAAGACTCTGGTTGTTCTTGAGAGTGTAGTTGGGCTCCTCATGTGATGGGCTTGGTCAGAGTCGAGGATGTTGCACTACTAGATGCTTGCGAGGTCTTAGGGGGGCACTATTAGGACAGGGTTGGGGCACTGCGTGAGTGGAAAGCTATGGCTTTCGTCGATAGACTTGTTGAGTCCTTGCCAGCATTTGCATTTGAGGTTCCATGGGTTTTGCAACCTAAGTCCTTTGTGGCATTGGGGTGTTTTGTCATGTAGCTTGGTGTGGTCAAGGTTGTGTGTGGAATTTGAGTAGTGCCCTTGACCATCTTGGCTTTAGGTACCCATATCCAAGCATTACCCTCATAATAACCTTGCACTTGAGATAAGATCTTGGGGACCCATTGATGCCAGGAGGCATATTCCACGGTGGATTCCGTGAGGTTTTACGGTGGATTCCGTAAACTTAGATGACCGGGGCTCATACGCAAAGAGGATTCTTTGTGCGAGAAGTTGATGGGGACGCCTGTCCTTTTCGGGCGTTTCATTAATTTAGTGTGTACATGGGTGATTCCATAGCGGGTGATTTCGCAAAATGCATATTAAATTAATAAACGTTTATGAGTTTAGAGTGCGCACTCGTAATAAATTAAGGTTATGATTTATTTCTAACCAGTTGATTTATTTATGTAGCTGAAGACTGCTAGGTATTCACTTTTGTCGGTTTAATTGTGTTATTTTACTAACGATTGTGAATGCTTCAGTTGATGTGTAGAGATAGCAGCAGTGGCGGAGGAAAGCATTGGAGTCTAGCGGGTTTCCGATCTTTGGACTATATTTTGATAGGCGTCACGCCTATATTTTGATTATGTCTATAGAGACATCGATTATTTATTATTATTTTGTATGCGCTTATGCGCCTGGATATGTTATTTCTATTTGGACATTGAGATTGGGCGTGCCAGACTCTTTGGGCACCGTCCATTAGCTTTATTTTCCTATTTTTGGTAGAAAGCAAACTCAAAAGCTAAAAGCTTGTCATATTTTTGTAATTGGGCTATTTTTGAGCAAAAAGATTGGAAATATATATTAAATACATGCTTTGTGAAGCGCTCACACAAGGCATGGGGGAGATTCAACCCAATTTGTCTCTTGTCTCATGTCGTGCTTGTTTTTGACATTGGTTTTTGTGCTAAAAAGTAGAGTGCTTTGTTCTTGGGGACCTTTGGGAATTCACTACGTGAGCTACCTGCATCCGATCTGCGCACCAGTGGTATCAGAGCGGAGCAGAGATCAAGGGCTTCCAATCGCTACCAATCTCGGGCGAAGGCGGAGCTCCAGGAACAAACGGCCTCTACAGTCAATCTCGTCGCGAACCGTCGATACAGGCAGACTTCTGGCGATCAAGAACCCCTGTTTCCACTCTCAGATCGCGAAGGACCACTCTCTGTCGGCGGAGGACCACGCAATCATCTTCTTCACTAAAATCGTGGATAATACAGTAAGAAGCCATAACTTTTGCTTCAAAAAGCTTAATGTTGAAGTTAAAAGCTTAAGAGATTGGGGGAAACTCCACGAAACTTCTCCACGAGGTATCTGAGGACGTCCGAGAAATCCGCGACGTCAACAAATACCTCCTCTCGTCCTCCACGGATCACGCCGATTTTGAGTCGTTATTTTCTCCTTAGTAAGCTTAAGCAATTAAGCTTATTAGCTTAAGCTTAACTAATTAAGCTTAAGACCCTCCATACTCTGCAAGTCACACAGAGCAACAAAGTCGACATACTCCGGGTCACGCACTCCAGAAGACAAGTTTCGCAAGTCGACACTAATCAAGTCCTGCAAGTTCTGCAAGTGGACTAAGTTCAGCAAGTCAACAACCCTGCAAGAGTGTTAAGTCTGCAACTCTGCAAGTCAGACTAAATCAGAACTGACTATTGCTTAAAACTCCTAGAAGACTTGTTCGTTTGCAAAAACTCTGAACTGGAAAGTTGTTCGCAGCAAGCTGTTTTACCTATCTGCAAGTTCGTTGAAGTACTTTCAGCAAACGGAGACAGAAATATTTCAGAATTTTTGAAAATTGAAGAAGAAAATACCCAAAATACATAGCCTTGTAACCCCAAATTTGAGCTACGCTCATCCCGCTAACTGATTTTGAGTGAGAAAGGTTTGTTGAGTTTTACAGGATGACTTCCCCACATATGGATGATCATATGGCTGAAGACGACCTACCCGAGCCTACCATGGAGCAAAAGCTGGATCTTATCATGTTGCAATTAGACGAAGAGCGAAGAGCTAGGCAAGCCTTGCAAGCGCAATTGACAAAGCTACAAGGAGCGTCTACTGATAAAGAAGAACCTCAAGCTGAAGATCTGATTCGCCGTACCATCGACGCCACTCTTGAAGCACAAACCATTCGCAAGGAATCCAAGATAAGTAAACGAAGTTTCAAGTTTCGCACTTTCAATGGCATAAGAGAAGGAAAGACTGTTTTATCATTCATTAGCCAGTTTGATGACTATTTCCATGAGGAAACTTATCCTGAGAAAGATAAAATCAAGTGTGTTACTAATCATCTGATAGATAGAGCATCACTTTGGTGGACTGTCGTCCGCAAGAGCATAGAATGTCCTGCTACATGGGAAGATTTCAAGAAGAAGTTTATGCAAAATTTTCTACCACCGCAATTTCATGAGAAGGCTATCAAGCAATGGGATTTACTCCAACAACGCGATCGTGAGCCTATTCCACAGTATACAGAGCGTTTTTGGAATGCACTCTTACAGCTACGCATGCTTGAAGACGTACCAGAGACGACACATAAGCGGAAGTACATGTCTGGACTTCTTGGACATTACTACGCTGAGGTGAATATGTTCAAGCCTGCTACCCTTGAAGATGCCATCTCCTTAGCTCACGACACTGAAGATAAGTTACGTGGAAGAGATCGACGACCGCAGTCATTCCAAGCAAACGGTAATTATGGATCTAAACAATTCAATTCAAATTTCAGAAGGTTTAATCCGGGTCGTTTCTCATCACCATCTTTCCGCAAGAATTGGCCTAAACCACCCGCATTACCATCCACTGTCAATCCAAATCCTAAGCCTATCCAACAAGCAAATCCAAATATACCCAGACTCCCAGCCATTGCAAATAATGTGACCAAAGCCAAGCCCATCGTATGTTACAAGTGTCACCAGCCAGGCCATCTCGCAGCAAATTGTCATTCAAAGAAGCCATCAGCACATATCAACTACCTTGGAGCTATGGACGAAGATGAGCATGAGGATATGCCGGACTTCACTGAAGAAGAAGATGATCCTACTACTACTTCCGACACTTTACCAGGTATGCCTACTTTACATTCATTGTTGACTATGAAATGTATGGTGCATGGAAAAGAAAGAACTATATTGCATGATGACGGTAGTACGCATGATTTTATTTCAGCAAAATTGGTAAAGGAATTGAAATTGCGTACAGTACCTACGCACTATCGCATAAAAGCTGCATTTTTAGGCACTAGGTACAATGGCACACAAGAAGTTCAAGATTTAAAAATTCAAATTGGTCCATATATTGAAAGAAGAAATTTCTTAGTTGTCCCATTACAGTCTAGCGACATTATTCTAGGAATGCCATGGAGACACCAACATAATCCCAATATAGATTATTCCACACACACAATGAATATAAATTTTCAAGGAAAATCTATTACATTATTTGGTATGCATGCATCTCATATGTTTCCACTGCTTTCGCATACTCAAGCAAAACGTGCACTACGCAAGAACACTAAATCATATCTCATTTGGGTGAATGAATTGCACGCAAAAGAAACTCATATGCACCCTAGACATAAGGAATTTCTCGCATATTTTAAGGATTGTTTTGCAGAAGACCTACCACCAGGTTTACCTCCATCACGTCCAGAAGACCATAAGATTGATCTAATACCTGGCACACAACCACCTTGCAAAGCCCCATATAGGCACAATCAAATAGAGCAAAAAGAAATCCAGAGTCAAGTAGAAGAATTACTAAATAGAGGCTTAATTCGACCTAGCAATTCCCCATTCGGTGCACCTGTGCTCCTAGTCAAGAAAAAGAATAATACTTATCGGATGTGTATTGACTACCGAGCATTAAACAAGATCACTGTAAAGAATAGGTATCCTATACCTAGAGTTGATGACCTTATGGACAAACTGCAAGGATCTTCTATATTTAGTAAAATTGACCTTAAATCTGGATATCATCAGGTGAGGCTAGATAGATCCGACATATTTAAGACTGCATTCAGGACACAGTTTGGCCATTACGAATTCTTAGTTATGCCATTCGGATTAACTAATGCACCTGCTACTTTCAGTAGAATGATGAACCGTATTTTTCTAAAATATCAATATTGTGTGATTGTTTTCTTTGATGATATTTTAGTATTCAGTCAAAGTGAAAAAGAGCATTATGAGCATTTATCATTAGTTTTTTAATTACTGAAAGAAAATCAATTGTTTGCAAATCCTGACAAGAGTGAATTCTTTAAGACAGAAATAGAATATCTAGGTCATATTGTATCAGAAGAAGGAATAAAAGTTGATCCTAAGAAAATTGACGCAATATTGCATTGGCCTATTCCTAAAAATGTACATGAATTACGCTCATTCCTTGGTCTTGCTAGTTTCTATAGGAAGTTTGTACGTAATTTCTCATTACTTGCTTTACCATTGACCAAACTTCTTAAGAAAGGCATTGTTTATCAATGGACTGAAAACCAGCAGAAATCCTTTGATTTACTTAAACGTGCATTGACCAATGCCCCTGTTCTACAATTGCCTGACTTTAATAGACCATTCTTTCTAGTTGTGACTGATGCTAGCGGATCAGGAATAGGAGCCGTATTAATGCAAGACAACCATCCAATAGCATATTCTAGTTCTAAGCTGAAACCCTCTGAGCTCAAATATTCCACCTATGACAAGGAACTCTTAGCAGTTGTACAAGCATTGAAACAATGGAAGCATTATTTAATGGGTTCAGAATTCATGATAAAGACCGACCAGCAAAGCATTAGACATCTACTTAGCCAACCCCAAATTTCTGACCGCCATATCAAATGGGCTTCCTTCATTCAAAGTTTCCATCCTATCATTCAATACCAACCTGGAAAAGAAAATGTAGTTGCTGATGCATTGAGTAGAAGACCTGCAATTCATAACATTTCTATCATATCTTTTGATTCTTTGATTGCTATGAAAGACACATATCACCAGGATATTACTTTTTATTCTGATTGGCAAAAATTAGTTCAAAATAATTTCATTCCTGTTGATTCATTGTCATATAATGATGGATTCATGTTCTTTGAAAAGAGACTGTGTGTTACTATTCCATTCCGATCTTTTGTTTTGAATGAAATTCATTGTCTCCCATATCAAGGTCATAGAGGTATCATTTCTACATTACGCATGTTAACTGAAGATTTTTATTGGCCGCATATGGATGCAGATGTGTCTAATTTTGTTTCTGAATGTCTGATTTGTCAAAGAATAAAAAGACATCATGGTAAACAGTATGGGTTATTAATGCCTTTATCTATTCCATCTAAACCTTGGGAACATATATCTATGGATTTCATTACTGACTTACCAAATACTAAATCTAACCATAACATGATTTGGACAATTGTAGATAGATTTAGTAAGCAAGCATATTTCATTGCATGTAAGAAAACTTTAACAGCATCACAAGCAGCACAGTTATTTTTGAAAACTGTTTTTACTAACCATGGATTGCCGAAAGTGATTATTTCAGATAGAGATTCTAGATTTTGTAATAATTTCTGGATTACACTGTTTGCAAATCTAGGCACAAAGATTGATTTCTCATCTGCATTTCATCCAGAAACAAATGGACAAACAGAAGCCACAAATAGCACTATTTTAGATCTTTTACATGCATACACTATCTCTAAACCTCAAACATGGGATACTCATTTGCATTTATTACAGTTTGCTTACAATAATACACCGCACACATCTACAAAGAAAGCACCTTTTGAAGTTATTTATGGATATAGATTATCTACACCTGTTGCATCTTTGTCTAATAGAATACAAAGTGCCGATGATATTGCTGTTATGCATAACACTATTTTTGATGAGGTAAAGGATATGATTGCTAAAGCCCAACAATCATATACCAAACAAGCCAACAAGAAAAGACAAGCCATGAATTTCAAAGTTAATGATTATGTTTGGCTTAGAATAGAAAAGCGTAGACTGCAAAGTGTAGATAGACATCCAGTTGTCAAATTAGCCCCTAGATTCTACGGACCATTTAGAATCATTCATAAGATTAATGACAATGCATTCAAGTTAGAATTGCCATCTCATTGGAAAATTCATAATACATTTCATATTAGTTTATTGAGACCATTTAGAGGACAATTACCTATCCACCCTGTATATGAAAACCCACCTTTACTAGAGGAAGAGACTGAAATACTTGAACCAGAAGCCATCATAGACACTGACTACATGACCACTAGAACTGGCCGAAGGTATTCTAGATATCTAGTGAAATTTAAGAACCATCCTGTAGAAGAAGCACAATGGATGCACGTTAGAGACCTAAATGCTTTCCCCACTCTGTTAGCTCCACATTGAGCTAATAGCAATTGAGGTCAATTGCTATCCCACCCCGGGGGTATGATGCCAGGAGGCATATTCCACGGTGGATTCCGTGAGGTTTTACGGTGGATTCCGTAAACTTAGATGACCGGGGCTCATACGCAAAGAGGATTCTTTGTGCGAGAAGTTGATGGGGACGCCTGTCCTTTTCGGGCGTTTCATTAATTTAGTGTGTACATGGGTGATTCCATAGCGGGTGATTCCGCAAAATGCATATTAAATTAATAAACGTTTATGAGTTTAGAGTGCGCACTCGTAATAAATTAAGGTTAGGATTTATTTCTAACCAGTTGATTTATTTATGTAGCTGAAGACTGCTAGGTATTCACTTTTGTCGGTTTAATTGTGTTATTTTACTAACGATTGTGAATGCTTCAGTTGATGTGTAGAGATAGCAGCAGTGGCGGAGGAAAGCATTGGAGTCTAGCGGGTTTCCGATCTTTGGACTATATTTTGATAGGCGTCACGCCTATATTTTGATTATGTCTATAGAGACATCGATTATTTATTATTATTTTGTATGCGCTTATGCGCCTGGATATGTTATTTCTATTTGGACATTGAGATTGGGCGTGCCAGACTCTTTGGGCACCGTCCATTAGCTTTATTTTCCTATTTTTGGTAGAAAGCAAACTCAAAAGCTAAAAGCTTGTCATATTTTTGTAATTGGGCTATTTTTGAGCAAAAAGATTGGAAATATATATTAAATACATGCTTTGTGAAGCGCTCACACAAGGCATGGGGGAGATTCAACCCAATTTGTCTCTTGTCTCATGTCGTGCTTGTTTTTTACATTGGTTTTTGTGCTAAAAAGTAGAGTGCTTTGTTCTTGGGGACCTTTGGGAATTCACTACGTGAGCTACCTGCATCCGATCTGCGCACCACCCATGGATGACTATAGTTCCTTCTCTGCCTCTCCTAGGTCTCGAATTTGAGGTCCCAGCCTTGCGAGGTCATGATTGTGCGCTTTTGGGTAGTGGCCCTTGATGTTTAGGCATCCATTTGAATTGTGGTGCATGGGCCTTGGCTTTGATTTTTGCAATTTGTTGGCTTTGAGGTTTGGTGGGTTGTGACAAGTCACTACCCCCTACCTTAGCCTTGGTGGTGGGTTTCTCTACTAGTCGCCTCGCGATCTGGGATGGAGCTGTATTGCCCTTACTGAAAGTTGTGACTATCCTAACATTTTTTATAGCAAGGTGAATATGCTATGAGTCATAGTCGACATTGCAAAAAGTTTGCCTTTTAAATCTACATCCTAACAACGATTCGGAACTTGCATCCCTCGCATTTGGTAGCACATAAGAGATTAGGGATATGCTTTCAGACTCGATAGAGATTGCAACATTGCACTTTTCCAAAAGTGCATGTGATCAATCCCCAAATGGGCTGAGTTTGGCATTGGTTGACTGTAATTGTGGTCTACCAATTTGAACCCAATGATCATGAGTCAAGATATTAAAATTAGCACCCTCATTGATCAACACCTCGAATGTATGTGTTTGCTTAGTAGTGACAATCATGTGCAGGTGGGCATGCAGGTAAGCTGGAGCTACGGCTTCCTCATCTTCATCTTTGATTTCTGTGACAGTGGCCACTTATACCTTGACAAGGGGTTCTAGTAATGGAGGCTCGTGTTATGGGTAATAGTCCTTAGCATTGGAGGAGTAGTAGTCCTCAAATTCACTCTCATCTCACTGAAGGAATAGCAATCCTTGTATTCATCGTGAGAACTATCCTTGTTTGATTGCTTATCATCTCCTAAGTCTTGACGCGGCATTTCCTTTATATCAGTGACTAAGACCTGATTGTACATTAAGTTCAGGTTGTGCACCTTAGTCCATCGCCACTTGGGTTCATCTAAGAGGTCTTGGAGAGGTTTAAGGTTTGTTGCTCGATTGCTTGCTAGCTTGTTTGTCAGATGCTCTAGGGTCTCAAGGAGTTCTCACTTGTTACTTGGGGCATGGAGTTTGATGAGGTTAGATTATCCTTTCGAGGTTTTGGCCATCATGAAGATTGGCATTATAGGCTCCTTCTTCCTAGGCACTCTATCTATCTTTTTGTCTCCCTTGTACTCTTCCTCTTCATCTGAGAATGGTAGATCGATTGTAGTAAGTACATGCATCCAATCTCACTCATCCTCTGGGCAAGAAATGTACTTTGTGAGTGGCCCATAAGAGTTTCTAATCTCTGTGCCATCCTTCAGTATGGTGGAGATGGCATCTAGGTCAACTAGTGCGGTCTTCCACATATCCATCTCCACTCTTACTGCTTTTGTTCGATTTTCTAAGAAGATCAAACTGTTGCCCCAGTCTTCTATGGCCCGTGCATTGCACATCTAGGGCCAGCCTAAGAGAATGTCATAGTAAACTCCCTTGATAACTATAAATTCAACAGAGAATTGGATTCCTGCAATCTTCTAGGGCTAATTCTTCAATACTCCAAATGGTCGCACTTTCATTCCATTGGCTAGTGACATTGAACATAACATTCTCAATAGGCAAGTTACCCCAATTTTGGAGTATTGCATGGCTTAGCACACTAACTCCTACCCCTGTATCCACAATTCCCTTTCTTATGGTGTCTCACAGAGCTAGGATCGGTAAGACTATATGCCTTTTAGTGCCTTCCCAAAAAGCATTGATGTGCAAGGACTTAGGCATCTAGTCCAGTGTCAGACTAGGTGTCTGAGTTACTGCATCATGATCATGTAGGTCAGCTCCCCCTTACTCCATTGGTCCTTCAATCCACTGTTTCAGTTCTTCCATAGTGTCGGATGCTGCCTAAGCAGATCCCTTAGGCTTAGAGTCACCAGGGTGGTTAGTAGTGTGGTAAGGAGACCATTAACTATTTTATTCTCTCCTAACTCTTCATTTCTTGGCCAATAGCCCTAACTAGTTTGTTGGCCCATAGTGTGTAGGCTCCGTTTAAGCGGCATTGTTTGTAGTATAGCTATGCTCCTCAACTTTGGTCATGGAGGTGAGACTGATGTGCTTACGCTTGAGAGATCATCAATCTCATCTTCCAATATGGGCTCAACATCCTTTAAGTGCTCCTAGGCTTCTTTTACCTAGCCCTTCAACTTTTTGACAGCCTCGAGTTGGTGCTTTGGGTTGAGGTACTTCCTGACCTTTGCACTTTTTGGAGATGACGTTTTTGCCTGTGCATCAATCACCTTTTTTTTGGTAGGCAGCATCATGGCACTCTTGGTTTTTAATGTGACCTTTGTGTTATTTTTTGTTCTCCTTTGCCTACATCTCTTCATTCCAATTAAGGCTACATCTAAGTTGCTAGGTCCATGCAGTGATATGCTAGGCTATTTTGTTTATGCACAGGTCATGACATGCAAGGGGATGGGTGTGTCCTCTCTGTAAAATGTCTCAACCCCAAATAGCCCCAATGGTACCAGATGACTCATTTGCCGCACTAGAGGGTGGCCTTTTTCTCGGGCATTTGGCAAAAAGGTGAGTGATTCCATATGCTAGGCATCTAAGATTGGCCTTTTCTCGATTAGCCTACTCTCGTTTCAGCAGCATGAAGAGATATGTCTTGGGTGATTCCATATGCTAGGCATCTAAGATTGGCCTTTTCTCGATTAGCCTACTCTCGTTTGGGGCAGCATGAGGAGATATGTCTTGGGTGTCCACAAGTCCAACATGAGATTGGTTCTTGGGTCTACCCTCCAAAGCCTCTGCCTCTACCTCTACCTAATGCAATCACCGGTATAGGTTGATAATCCATAAGGATTGCATTGCCATCCTCGTCATACAAGACGTAAGGCACATAAGGCTCTTCGTCGTTTGGCTCCTCCACATAGTGGATTGGAGTGTCACTTGGTGGATGGGTCACGTAGGGTCTAGGTGGTCTAGGTATGCCCGTAAGGTTTTATCTCCATCCTAGAAATGGCTAGCTTGGCATCATTGGGTGCCAGGAGAGCCAATGGGGCTCCCCTACCAAAGAAATTTGGTGGTCTATTCACTAGGTAAGGTTGATTGTACGATTGTGAGTACAAGAGTCTCCTCATCGGTAGTATACAATGCATGGTGTCATGGCCGAAGCTACTGCAATTTACGCAAGGTCTGGACCTAGGGTCGTGACACTCTGCAAGCAGGTGATTTCCGCCACAATATACGCATTGGATGTGAAGGCATGTTGGTCGTCTCATCATTTCTTGTAATTTGCCTATCTCCATCTTCATCTCCACTAGCTCCTGGCTTGCATCTATGCCCTTTTCTTTTTCTTGAGTACTTGGGCCCGACATTTCACTTGGCGTTGAAACTCTCTCAGAGTTTCTAGCATGCTGGTCGTCCACTCTAATCGCCTTGTCACAAAGACCCTAGCTAGCACATCTCGCTACAAGCTTGAATTACCTGCCAAGGCCTTGTAGAGTTCCTCACTGTGTATCCCATTGATGAAGAATGTGGAGACCGCCCTTTCGGTGGGTTGCTCACCAGTTGGGATCCTCTTGAAGGGACTCCACATGTGGGTGACGTAGTCTCTTATGTCCTCGTCTTTCTGCTTGATGTTCATCAATCGCACTAGAAGGTTATTGGAGTACCCAGGCTCAGAGAATCTGTTGATGAAGAGAATCTTGAGGTTATTGAAGTCATTGCGCTCTATGGCATCTAGACTAGTGTACCAGGTCCTTCCCTTGTCTCCTAAGCATAGACCAAAAACTTGTGATCGTAAAGTAAGATCAGTAAGACTCTTGACCTCGTAGACTTAATCGAACTGCTCTATGAAACTATATGGGTCATCATTTACATGTCTAGCTACTTAGCTATGATGGGGATTCTTGATTGGATCTTAGAGCCCTGGTTAGCTCCTAATCCTGCAAAGCAATGAGGTTGCCATTGCAACGGTGCTCTGCTCTTTTGATGAGTTGTCTAGCAGTCGCTTCGTAATAAGCTCACTCAACATGAGATTGCCTTCTAGAGCTCTTTTCCTCTTTCCATTTGGGCTTGTCCTATTTTTGCTTGCTAGGGCCAGCACTCTTTGAATCTCACGTATTTCTATGCTCTGTCACAAGCTTCTGACTTGCTATTCATGATTGTAGGTCATTATGCTCTGCAAAGCTTCCTGCACTAGTCTCCTCTCCTCTTCGAGGTCTCCTATGATATCCTTGGACATCCTACCATAGTGGTCTGTCCAGGTTTGTGGGCGCTGTTTTGAGACACGGCGACAAATTGATCCAATCATACGATTTTGGTCACTAAATGTATCATGCACCTCCAGATCAAAGCTACGTACAAAGAGGAAGAGTTGTATATACCTCGAATAGCAAATAATCTTCAAAATACAAATCAGCGAGCAAATCAAACCCTCTTGCCCTATTATGATAGCAGAAACCTAATTATTATTTTTCTTTATTTTCTCCATTGTTTCCTACCCTAATGCATCCAAATCACATAGAAAACACCTACACTACTCCAACATGCTTTTTCAAATCCAAAAAACCAAAAACTTACTTGCTAAGGAGATCAAATATCTCTTCAAACTCCCTTGCTTCCTACCTATCTATCTTAAGCATTGATTCGAGGAGAACCCTACTTCGATGTGCTTGATTCAGAGCCCGCAAGCACTCAAGGCTTGAATTTGTTGGTCACGAAAATGGAACCAAAATGTAGAGGGGAGCTCATGCTCAACCGCCAAGACCCACGGACCACTTATTTTTTCTAGCATTTCAAGTTGAGCACTAATGGCTACCTCTCACATAGCCAACACACTATCTATCTCTATGAGTGTAGTGAACTTACCTTCATGCTTGATTGAGTTTCCTCCTCTCCCAAGCACTCCAGTAGCTCCATGATCCAAGTGTAAGCTTCAAGCGAGCTCAATCCTCAAGCTCCATGCTCCAAGATCCATTTTCGTGAGCAAGAGAAGAGAAAAGAAGAGAAGAGAAGAAGAGAGGAGAAGATGGAGAGCTTCTCCACCACGGTCCCTCACACTCACACACTTACTCCCTCACACTCTCACACTCCCTCTCTCAAGCACAAGCTCAAGCAAGAAAGAAGAAGAAGAAGAAGAAGAGGAGAGCTACTTTTAGCTACACACAAGAATGAGCTCTCATTCACTTTTTCAACTTTATATACATGCCCTAAAATCCCTTGGGCACCCATCCCTTTTTTACATGATCGGCCATTGTGTCAAGTCCTCTTTTCCATTCCCTTCTACTTGGCGTATTTCTTTAGTGTATGCTTGATGCCAGGAGGCATATTTCACGATGGATTCCGTACTACGGTGGATTCTGTGAGGTTTTACGATGGATTCCGTAAACTTTGTTTACCGGGGCTCATACACAAAGTGGATTCTTTGTGCAAGAAGTCGATGGGGACGCCTATCCTTTTTGGGCGTTTCGTTAATTTAGTGTGTGCATGGGTGATTCCATAGCGAGTGATTCCGCAAAATACATATTAAATTAATAAACGTTTATGAGTTTAGAGTGCGCACTCGTGATAAATTAAGGTTAGGATTGATTTCTAACCAGTTTATTTATTTATGTAGCTGAAGATTGCTAGGTATTCACTTTTGTCGGTTTAATTGTATTATTTTACTAACAATTGTGAATGCTTCAGTTGATGTGTAGAGATAGAAGCAGTGGCAGAGGAAAGCATTGGAGGATAGCGTGTATTCGAGTTATCACCTATATTTTGATGGGCGCATACCTTAGGCATGGCACCTATATTTTGTCACGCCTATTTATTAAGGAATTGGATATTTATTTATTATTTTTGTATGCGCATGGGCGCACGATTATGATATTTGTATTTGGACATTGTATTGGGTATGCCTGACTTCTTAGGCGGCCGCCCATTAGCTTTATTTCTATTTAGCACTGAAGCAAACTCAAAAGCCAAAAGCGTGCTATTTTGTAATTTGGGCTATTATTTGAGCTTGAAGATGATTAATACATAAAATACATGCTTTGTGGAGCGCTCACACAAGGCATGGGGGGAGATTGCACCCAATTGGTCTCTTGTTCATGTCGTGCATGCTTTCTACCTTGAGTTTTGTGCAAAAAGTAGAGTTCTTTTGTTCTTGGGGACCTTCCGACGCTCACTACGTGCGCTTACAGCATCCGATCTGTGCACCAATGCCCATCTATCCTTTTACAATTTGCATAGGAGGGAGCCTAGTGCTCTTTTACAAAATTTTTGGAATGTTTTTTAATTTAAAAATGTGCTTTTGCCTTTAACTTGATTTTAGAGGCCGCCCTTGCGCCTTTGCTTGTTCTCCATTGTCTTGCTTCTACCATTGCATCTGCATTTTACTTCTTTTTCTTATGTTTTTGAGCTAGGGTTAACACACATGCCCCATATTTAGTGAACGCTCGAAAAATACATTTGGATGGCTGCACTTCTGCATCATGTCATTTAGCTTTGACCAAAATAAGACTGTTGTATTTGTATCTTCTTCCTTCATCTTGTGTATTGCCACAATCTTCAACTCTTATATACTATAAAAGATAATCACAATTTGAACTTTATGGAACAATATGTTCTTTACATCCATGGAGTGATGATAAAACAAATCAAGAGTAACTACCTTGGGTAACACACATGAGTTGCCACGATGGGCAAATCTTTAATATGATGCACATTGTCAAAACATATCCACTTATTGTGTGGGTTCCTAGCACCATTCCTTCATGTGCAATTCTCTAAGTCAGCCCCTAGCATTGTCCCTCTCATTGATATTTTGAATATGAAGCACATGTTGTTATCGTCAATAGCTTGCCAAAGAAATAAGCTACCATTGAAAAATCTATATGCACAACATTGCATTAACTTCAGAAAATGAGACTCCATCCATTGGTAACTCTTTATGTGTGCTACACAAAACTATATGTTTGAACCTACATGCTTCCAATACTTAGTATCATTTTTGGGGTTGTTTTTGAGTTGTATTACTATATGTTACTTATTTATAATTGGAATAATACGGTAGCTATTCCTCTAAATGAGTGATTGAAGCTCCTCGAGCTTTGTGGAGTGTTCATTTTCACACATGAAAACATGTTTCTCATGAATCAAGGCACTTTTCACTAGTATTCTAGTCACAATCATTTGTAAGTTTCAAGGTCCAACTACACTAAAGTCTCTCACCATTTCCTCTACTGTTTTTAAAAGCTCATTAACATTGACTTTAAGTGTCTCTTTGCATCTCATCTTTATGGGTACCTTGATGGATGAACAAGCTTCACATTGTGCTAACGTTGAATCACATAATATAGTATGCACTCACACTTGGAGAGAAAGATGGAGGGTTGCTTACAATAGAAGCATTGAAGGATTCCCATACCATCAAATGAATTTCTAAAAACTAGTATATTGGTATTAAGTTTCTTGGCATGGCATGACATGGGTGTGAATTCATAATACATAGTTATTTTAGGATATAAAAGGTAGGAGGTTATCCCATGATTCTTTTAAAGACCTTGTAAATGAAGATTATTACACTTGTCCATTCTAGAAAATTTGGTAGTCTAGAGATCAAGTGTCCAGAGCAATGTCTATTTGGACACTCCAGCTTTGAGACATTTACTTTTAAAAATTGTGCTATGGAATACCATTATTGTTGACATGGGATTTGTGTAATAATGGCCATCATACTTTTACTTCATACCCTCCATAGGATGCATGTTGTCTGCTACTACTAGTGGAAGCTCATATGCCACATACCATTGTACAAAACTAGGATTTTCTCTCCACCCTCTCTAGAACACATATTTTAAAGAAAATGGCATAATACTTGATGTCATCTCGTGAAATTATGTACTCAAAACAACACTTGTAATTTGAGTGCCTTTCTCTATCCCCTCATCTTCCACATCAAGTGTGATCTAGATGGTCTTGCTTTTTGTCATTTCAAGGTTGGTAAGCATTGCACATTGACCATTGCTTGTCCCATGTTACAAGGGCTTCTATTGAGGTTTATGATAGGGGATGGTTGCAATGTAGACCCATTCCCTTATTTGACAAGATAGTCTCTTGAAATCAAAGTATGTAGAATATACACTTGGCGACCAGTCTCCTAGTCACTCCTACAATGGATTGGTATACTTTGTATTTGGCCCATTCACAAGGTTAATAACTAGAACACTGTTGGAGGTAAACGTGCCTCCGCCTAGCTGCCCGTGTATTACTACACAGACAGTCACCGCCACTGCACACTACAGGTGGCGGGCGCCCATCACCGTCACTTTATTCTTTATTCTTTTAGTGACAATTTGAATAAAGAAAGGCCCGGTCACACATCGTGACTATTGGAGTTCCCATTTCTTGTCTCTCTCTTTCTTGCTCTTGCTCTCCCGCCATAGCTCTCGAGTACAAGCTTTGATCCTTCTCACCTTTCAACTGGTATTAGAGCATGACTTTCGACTCTTGATCTTGGCTTGTGGCATTCTCAGCTTCCCATCAACTCCCCACTCACATTGGGTCTCGTTCCTGACAGCCATAGCTCATTCTCTTGGCCTCCCATCACTCCCCGGCTTCCTGAGCTTCTTCCCGGCCTATTGAGGCACCATCAAGGCATTGAAATTTAGGTATTGCTTCATTATTTCAAAGATTTATCTCAGTCCACAGGTCTAGGTAAACAGGGTTTTCACAGGTTGTGGGCAGCCATAGCTCACACCTCTTGGAGCTTCCTTCACCTGGATCTTGCTTCCAGCCTATCAAGGCTTGCTAAGGCTTGGTGTAGGCCTTCTTTGGCCCCTATTTGTGCCCCCTTTGGGTGGCATTGTTAACACATGGGATAGAAAACCCCCCCAACCAGCTCACCTTTTTTTTGCGTCTGTTTCAAAATCTGGTCCAAAAATCACTCTTTTTGTCATATCTCGGGCATTCAGAACCTGATTTAGACAAGGTAAGAGTCTAAGTTGGGATTTTGGCACGCTTCGGACGCGATGGTGATGTTGGATTTTCCAAATTCTAATGAAAAAATATTTTCCAACAAATTCCACGTCCGAGACAGCATGTATTTGTATGCCTATGTCTTATGTGATGCTTCTACTGATGTCTATTGATACCGGATCACTTGTGGATGTTATGCCTCTCTTATGTGAGATGAATTTGGAGCTGATTTAGCTCAGCCATTGACTATTTTGAACAATCCCAGATCTATCCAAAACAGGGCAATCACCTGTTACTTCAATTTTATGTTTACAGGTCTTGGCATTTGATGCCCGATTATGTCCGGTTGGTGCCTATACATACGGGAATGTATGCCTATGGTTTGCCTATGGATTTGAGCTTGGATTGAGAACTGATTTGCTCAGTTTATAGAGGTTATATGCTGCTGGAAACTTCAGGGATAAAGCTATTTATGCTACAGTTGGGTTATGCCTATTGGTTACGGGGTGCTCCCAGCTACTCGGTATGATATCATGATGTATTTGGACTATGCCACATGTCTTGTTTATGATCTGGAATGCTTTTGAGTTGAGATTAGAGCTCGATTTGGATTTGACTATCACTTCTTTGCAGCTGGCATTTCATCGATGACATGGTTTATGCCTAGGCTACCCAGTACAGGTTATGATGTCTTGGTGAATGCTTTATGCTTTGGCTGTGGATGGTACTTGTTTGAGCTCGTCTCAACATTCATTTGAGTATTTCCTTGAGCAGTTGGACATTGAATTGGATTTTTCCGTTATGACTTGGCCTTTTCCATTACGACCTTGGATGCTATTGAGGCATTGTCTTGGTTACCTGTCATTGGTACTTTGACTTGGTTTGCTTGAGCTGTTGAGCTTGTTTATCCACCTTTTGTGCCAGTGGGAGCATCTTGTATGCTTGACAGACATTGAACAGGAGGTTTATGCTATTTGAGCATTTTGCAGATACTTGAGACTTTGGGATCTCTTACACTTACATGTTGCATGGTTCATGCACTGATATCTTGGAGTTGCTTTTGACCTAAGCTTGGGCTTTGCACTCTTGTGAGCATACATGTACTGGTGTCAGGTCTTGCCAATGTTATATATACTTTTCCCTATTGTCCATAGGGGGTATGTCTACTCACTGATGAATGCTTTGGTGACATGTTTGGGTGTTTGCTCAAGGTCTTGATGACACACACACATACATACTCAACCCTACATTCTCTTAGGGAGGGTAGTTTTGTAGTCATCTAGGGACCAATCCTAGCTATCACTATTTGGGTGAATTTTGAGTGTGCAAACTTATGTGATTGGTTCTTAGGTCTACCTTGTGATGAATCATCTAGTCTCATCCCACAAGGATTGACTTGCGGGTTCCTGAAGACACAACTATGACCTTTAGCAATGATCTTAAATAGAGTTAAAAAATGCATTTTGTGATACATCAAAGATCAAGGTAGGCAAGCATTGCACTTGATTCAATAAGAACGAGAAATGAGGGGGATATGAGTGTCAAGCCCTTTGTCCATAAGGCATAGTTGCAAACAAGTCCCCTTTAACTAGTTCTAGGAGTGACTCTTAGGAATGTCATGCTTATCACTCTCGTTCTAAGGTTTGAAAAAATCCACATGGCTAATTGGGTTCACCCAACCATAGGATGATTCCATTGGAAAATCCTCCACTCACTTTCCATGGTGTCATGGCATACTTTATTGTTTTAATGAACTATGCTACCATGCTATGATGATATATAAAATCAACTTCATTAATTAGTGTTTATACAGGATTCATAGGCATGCCTTTAAGATATGAACACTAAGCAATCTTTTTGAAAAACATAAGTATTTTTTATTTTTATTCTCATGTATACAATCCTTTCAAAAGTGAACCAACCCAAAACTAGATTACCACCCTTGTCCTATTCATCTCGGGCCTTCCAATGTTCAATCTTACTAGGAACCTATAGGTTTTTGTTGAGAGTGGAAAATACTAAATTTGTTACTGATTTTTGTTATTTTTGAGGTCTAAATGGTTGATTTTTTATGGATTTTGAGTGATGTTTGGTTGTTTTTGGAACTGTTTGAGAGTGTTTTGGATGATATTGATTATTTTTTGGAAGCTGGTGATGATTCTCAGTGGAAATATGAAGCTTTGTGATGTTCTGGTAGGTTCTATTGAGGTTTTGATTGGTTCTCATACCTTCTATTTTGTTTTGATTTTCTTCTATATGAATCATGGATTGATAGTTGATGAAGGTTAAGGTCTTTTGAAAGATTATTGAATAGTTTTTGATATTTTGGAATGGTTTTAGTATGATTTATGAGGATCTGTTGTTCTTTGATGACCCTCTGTAGCCCTTCTATAGAGCCTTTGTCTCTTCTATGTTCCTGTTCTGTTCTATTCTGTAGATCTTCTATAAGTGTTCTATAGAATGTATGTGTGACTTTGGAAAAGTTTTCTAACTTTTGGAAAGGATGAATATAAGTTCAAAAGAGCTTTAAAAAACGGAAAAAACTGTCGCTAGAGACTGAAGAGAAGACTAGAGTGACAGTGACAGTAATGAGCTATGAAGAGACACGGTAGCAGCTATGGTACCCTTTCATACCTCCCATACCTCTTGGGAGGTGCATCCACGACCTAAGAAGGATTTTTAAGTGCCCTTCTTGAGTATTGTAGTGAGGAGATGATGTATTATTGATGGGGAGAGAGAGAGAGAGAGAGAGAGAGAGAGAGAGAGAGAGAGAGAGTCAGAGATAGCCAAATATATCAATACAATGTATCTATTATGAGAGATTGAGAGAGAAAGCTATGAAGACAATGAAGATGAATAATATGTGATTGATTTCCATTAAAAAATGGTGTATTCTTTTTTGTTCCTTGTTCTATTGATGGATTTTATGAAGTTGTTGAAGATTATGGTTGATTCTATCAAATCCGTGGGAGATATCTTCTATGATGATGCATGAAGATTTGTTGTTTTCTTTGTTTTGGTCATCAAAAGAATGAAATAAAATCTTGTTGATATTACAAGATATATTTCCTTGTAGTAGAATCCCCTTTTCCTTGGTGTTCCTCTTGGGGCTCCATGTTTGGTGTGCAGCCGAGGAAATACTTGCCATTAACAAGCATCAGAAGAGGTTGAAAATGAAAGAAATGGCATTGTCAAGAAGAGAAGAATTCAATGGATGTTTGCAAAGTTCCTTCTTCCACTAAAGAGTTGGAGATTCTTATTGCCAAAGCCACTTTCTACAAGAAGTTCATCCCACAATGGCAGAAACATATTACCATCATGATGAAAGCTCTATATGGTGGACTATTTCCTCTTCCTGTTGAAGTAGCATAAACTTGCATCTTGGTGGCAAATTGTTTGGAAACAAACTGAAGAGCAGAAACAAAGAGAATGACCATCCATGGAAGATTTGGCATTCATTGAGAAGTTTCCAGACATCATTAAGTGGGAGATCCTAAAGAAGCTTCAGGAGTCGTGGTCAGTAGAGGTTCACAAAAACAAGAAAGAAAAGAGTTGAAATTTATTCGTGGATGCTCAATAGCAAGATATGTGGGATGCTTGGTGCACTCACAACCTCCCGTTTATTCAATTAACAACCTAGTGGAAGTTAGTAGATAGAGTGTTTTTCACAACATACACTATTGAAACCATCAAAAGCTGGCATTATTATAATGATGGCACAACAATGATCCTAAGAAGAATGAGTTTTGATACTTTCAGAATGGAATATCTCCCTCTCTGTAGTGGTTTGAAAGATAAATTTAGAAATTTTGAAAAGAAGTAGAAGAGATGTTGGCCAAAGAATCCTCAAGAGACTGAAGTCCCCCTCTTATTCTATTCTGATGAGTACATACCAAGCCAACCCCTCATGAATGATGCAATCAAGAGGCAAGCGCTAGAACGAGTCCAGAGGTACGTGAGAAGAGAGAAGGAAAGAATCAAGGCTGAGAATGAGCTTACAATAGAAGCCTCCTTTGACGCCCTAAAAGCACTCTTTACAGAAGTCCCCATGGTGACTCAAGGTCCCCTTCCTAGTCAGATTTGTCCTAGAAATATTGGTGATAGGCCAACAAATGTAGTTCCATTGCCAATTTTTAAGGAGAGTACAATGAAGACCCTAATCTTCATGTAGCAGAGTTTATCGTAGCATGTGTGGCTAACAATGCCAGATTCCCTGAGCATTGGTTAGCAATCTTCCCCGCCACTTTCAAAGGCACGGCGTTTCAATGGTATGAGAGACAAGCAACAGGAACTTTTGGCACATAGGACGACCTGAAGTTGACATTCCTCACTAAATTCAAGTGTGAAGGTTTTCAAAAGCGGATGCAAGAGGAGTTCATGAACCTAAGTCAGTCCTCTAGAGAAAGAGTAGAAGCTTATGTCTCGTGAATGGAATCCATCCTGAAGAGATGGACTAACCATCATTTGGATGAAGGTATCCAAAAAGGAGTGTTCCTCAAAGGCCTACAACCAGAAGTTTGCAAGTTCATGGAATCGAGAAGACTAGTCAATCTGCAAGCTACAGTGGAAGGTGCAAGATTGTATGATGAAGTTGAAGCAAGGTTGTCAATGACTCCAGTAATTACAAAAGCTTCCCAAAATCCTATTACAAGTATATCAGGAGGTGAAAATCTGAAGGACTACCTATCCAATTCAATCACAAGTATCAAAAAAGAGCTTATGGATGTGATTACAGAGTAGCTGCAGATGTTGAAGGTGAATACCGCTAATATATCTACTCTTGTGGGAGATGGCATAGATGTGATATGTTCTAATACATGGTGTGAAAAGTGCCATCAAGCGGGACATTTAGCCATTGAATGTACCCGAAAACCAACCATTGGATCCTTCTGTTCCTAATATTTGAGGAAGAACCATACAGAGGATATCTACTCTCTGAAAGAGATGCATGAACGAAGACATAAAGATGAAAATGCAAGATTCAACTTGCTAGAATCCAAATTGACAACACAAGACATTAGACCAAAGCCTAGGGAGTTTGGTCCTAATTTTGGTCCAAAGAGATTTCCCTCTCAAAGTTACAAAGGACGACAGTCCGGCGGTGGTCAGAGATCAGAGGTGGAATGTTACAGATGTGGAGAAAAGGTTCATATCTCCCCGAATTGTCCAAACCCTAGAAGATCTGTGGATTGCAAGCCCTTATGCAAATGATGCAAAGGAGAAGGCCATACTGCAAAAGATTGTCCAAGTCCAGCCCCTGTGAAATCTACTTCTGATACCCAACAAAAGACCCAAGAACCTGCTTCCAATTTGGTGGAATTGGAAGTGGCTACAATAACACGAGAAAAGAAAGAAGAACCCGTAGTTCCAAAAGAGAATGTGTTGAGATATTTGCAATCACACCTACTTTAGTCCCTTTGTGAGAAGTAATGAGGGCTCAGGACCAGAATCGCATATGCACAGTAGGAGAAAGTACCACCACTCAATTCCTATAAAGCATTGTACTTGCGCTCTTTTTCTAATGCAATGATAGTACTCTTTTCTTTCCAGTAAAGTGTCATGTCACTGTCAATACACAAGATTGTGTTTATGAGTCCAAGACTCAATCTTGGAACCTAATTCACTTGTGTAACAATTTCTCATAGTCAAGGTCAATGTCTTCATGAGTTCCTTTTTCCTCTTTCAACCTCCGTAGCTTCCACATCTGACATGCTCTAGATCCGTGCTTTTCACATGGTATCAAAGCTTAGCTGAGCATGGCCCAACTCTCCTTTTACTCCTCTCAGCTCCTTTCCATCTCTCTTTAGCTCAGTTTGAGTACTCGACCCTATCTCCAACTTCATTTGCATTCCTACCTTCAATGAAGCTGCCATGGCAGCCATAGCCAACAGCACCCTATGAGCTTGAAGCTTTCATATCTCTTTGCACAGCCAAATCTCTCTCAAATTCCTTCTGGAGAAGTGTTTCTCTACTTTCAAAGCTCCTCCTTGGCACCTCAATCATTGAGATTGGGCAACTATACCTTCAGCATTTTGTCTTTTTAGAGTTGCTGCCATAACTGTGTCGGTGGACAGCCCCTATCTACCTCAGTTGGAGCAGCCATATCTCATCAACCAGCCCATATCTCTTCAATATTTCTTCTTGAGAGTTATTCTTCAAGTCAAGTCACAACTTCTTGGCACAAAAATCAAGTAGATTGATGCACACCATGACCGGCATTTGCATTTTTCCAAATCTGGGTGCAGTTTTGATAGCGACCACTTTGAAGGCTTAGATTTCTCAACTCGGGCAAAATGAGTACAAACCCTCTTACAAGGGGTTAAACCCATTAGTGAGGGTCCTCCATCTTAAAGGGTTTGAGCAAATTTGACCTATGGAGCTCGTGGGAGCTCATTTACCAATCGTTGGTCCCTGTTTTGACAGGACAACCATAACCACTTACCTTCAAGCTCATTTTTCCTTCATTTTCTCTCTCCTGTCACTTAAACCAAGCCAAGGCCACTCTAATATGAAGTTTTCAGCAAGTATTCAACCATCAAATCAGAAAGGAGGGGAATCTATGAAGAGTTTTTGAAGATCATCAAGTCAAACTCAAGCAACATACATAAAAGTTCAAACTAGTATCTTTTGATACTATATTGCCATTGCTTGTGTCTTTTCACACATTAAAAATCAACTATACTATTGAAAAATTTCATAGTTTCAAGATTGATTCTTGATGAAAATTATGAAGACTAAGGTTTGAAAGATCTTGAAGGATTTTTTGAAAGGTTGAAAATTCAAGGACATAGTGTCCATTGACACACTTATACTCAACTACTCTGCTGAAATCTAGTGTTGATCTATTGTTACTCTAGTCTTCTAACATGGCAAAAGACTCTCCAAATACTCGCTTCAAAGGAGTTGGGTTTCACACCTGGTAGACCCGCATCAATATCATCGTGATGAAGAAGGGTCTCTGGGCCATTACTAATGGACAAGAGAAGAAGCCCCGGGATGCTGCCCTTGCATCTACTTGGCAAAAAGCTGATGACAAAGCACAGGCCATTATCAAACTGGAGCTAGACGACAGCTACATCCACCATGTGGATAACTATGAGACTTCATAGAATACATGGAAGAGACTTGACACTTTGTTCGGTGCACAGTCTAAATAATCAAAGTATGGTCTCCTGATAGAGTTTTCCAAGCTTGAAATGAAGTCCAACACATCACTTCTCACACATCTAAATTACATGGAAGGACTTCTAACCCAACTTACAGGAATCAACATTAAAATGAAAGAATATGTTTGCATCGGTGTTCTACTTAAGAGTTTTCCTCCTGAATTTAATAATGTATCAACAACTCTAATTAATATGCCAAACCCTAAACTTGTTGATATCTAGGCATCACTATTAGAGGACGAAAAGAAGCTAAAAACTAAGGAAGAATGTAGTACCTCTAGAGATGAACATGCATTATATGTTGGCAACAAGTACAAAGGCAAGAAGGATCAGCTCTTTTGTGACTTCTACAAAAGGACTGGACACTCCGACAAGTTCTGCCATACTAGAAAGAGGTCCCAAAATGCCTATCTAGTTGCAGTCAAAGAAGAAGAAGAAAACGGAGCAACGGAAGAAGAAGAAAAAGAAGACCACCAGGAGAAGGAAAAACCTCATCAATCCTTCTATTCATATAGACTTTTTTGGCTTTGTATTTCCTAACCCCTAATTCCTCAAACATAAACTTGTAAACTTCTTAGTTAGCCATGCTACAACCTTTGGATATCCATCATGTTTGTGGTACCCACACTTAGTCTTTTCTATGACAGCCTCTGGTGTTTTGCCATGTGTATGGTGTGCCCACACTTTGTAGGTGTTGCTTTCACTAAAGCCTCTATACACTTTGTACTTCTGGTTGTGATTGAGGAGGGGTGTTGAGATATTTGCAATCACACCTACTTCAATTCCTTTGTGAGAAGCAGTGAGGGCTCAAGACTAGAATCCCATATGCACAGTAGGAGTAAGTACCACCACTCAATTCCTATAAAGCATTGTCCTTGCACTCTTTTTCTAATGCAATGATAGTACTCTTTTTTTTCCAGTAAAGTGTCATGTGACTGTCAATACACAAGATTGTGTTTATGAGTCCAAGTCTCAATCTTGAAACCTAATTCACTTGGTAACAATTTTTCCTAGTCAAGGTCAATGTCTTCATGAGTTCCTTTTTCCTCTTTCAACCTCCATAGCTTCCACATCTGCCATGCTCTAGATCCGTGCTTTTCATAGAACGTTCCTTCTGCAAACACGATGAAATTCAACCTCCCTTGGGAAAAAAAGAACAATGCAATCCAAAATAAGGAATTACAGAGCACCACAGAGCCACAGAGAGCTACAGAGACAGTTGCAGAGGCAGGCCCAGAGGTCCAAGAAATAGAGGATGCAAAAATCTCTCCTCGTGAAGATGAAGCACATATGTTGCCGCTCCTAGAAGAAAAAGGGAAAATAAAAGTGGGTGTGGCCCCATGTCCCAGTCGATTGGAAAAGCCTGTGGATCCTATCAAATATTATAACTTGGTCAAAGACATAGACACCTTTAAACCAAACTAACCTTCCGACAGTTGCTGATGTTATCTTCCAGTTGCTAAAAAATATTCAAAAGCATCTTGACAAGAAGATGCGGACTAAGGATTTCTCCCCCAACAACAACAAAGTTCAACAGAGCCTCAGAACCTATGAAGGAAGTGGATGTGGCTAATGCCTTCTTAGATCCTGGAACCCTAGAGACTAGTGTATGGATAGAAGGATGCTTTATTTCAGATGCATTGATTGATGGAGGCTCATGAGTAAAAATAATGATGGATGTGACAATGAAGGACTTAGGTTTGTAAGGAATTCAACCTACACAGTGGCTTATTAGATTGGCAGACCAAAGTAGAATTAAACCATTGGGCATCCTCCCATATGTAAAAACAACCCTTGCAAGAAGAGACTATTGGCTGACATATTTGGTGGTCAAACCAAATTATTATGGGACCTCATACCCTTTGTTCTTGGGAAGACCTTGGCTTTTTGAAGCCAAAGCCCAGACGGACTGGTTCAAAGGAACCCTAACCCTAGGCAGAGGACCCAATAAAGTGGTGTTGAAATTGTATGGATCGCAAAAAGGCAATGGATCCACATCCATCGAAGTCATAACAGATCTTTTCCAAGAAAATGGAGGCAACTACCAAAGGAAGAAAAGTCTTTGACCATGTGAGAATACCTCTTGCCTCAACTCGAATTGACTTTTGAAATCATCTCTAACAGCAAGATAGAAGCATGGATGTACTGTTCTCCCTATTACATGGCAGTCATAAAGACAAAGCTAGAGACAAAGGCAGAAGTAGAAGCAGACACAGAGACAGAGGATCTGCTCTTCTCCTATAGAGCCTCTGTAGAAGTAGAGACAAGAGCCTCCAGAGGAAGAGGATGAAAATGATGAGAAAGAAAACAAAGCAGGTTATGAAAGTGCAAATGAAGAAGTTCCTCTGATAGTGGATGATCTTGTTGATGTCCCTACAGAGACCTCAGAAGAGGCCGAAGATCTCAAGGTGTTGGATGCAATGACCATGGTTCCATTTGGGTTGACCAATGGACCACAAAGTATGCAGAATTTGCATAAGAAATGGATCAAAGGTATAAAAATTAAGTTCACTAGTGGCTCCTGTTGCCCTGACCATTCATTCTGGAGAAAAGATGATGATGATGCCCCTTGTCAATAGAAGCGAGAGCCATCAGAGCCACGGCTTATAGAAGGTCTATGCTATGTGATATTCCTGGACACATCCTCTAAAGATGAATCCCTAAGTCCATAAGAAATCACCACTCACACAGAAGCAAACAAAGCTCTGATACCCTTCCAACAATCTCAACAGACAAATAAGTCATCTGTTCAGAAGGAGGACACTGGTTCTAGTGGAACATCAGACAATGACACTACTCCCTGAAGGAGTCAAGACCTCTATCCAGTAGCAATCCGTGGGACATTTATTTGCAAAGTGGAAGGTGAAAGGCAAGTGATGTTCTTGGATACTGACGGTACTGAACGTCACCTGAAAGTGGGTCTAAATCTTCTAGAAGAAGAACTAGCGGTCATGCGTGACCTACTAAAAGAGAACTTAGATGTGTTTGCTTGGTCGTACAAAGAACTAAAGGGGATTGACCCTATAGTATGCCAACAACACATTGATCCCGAGCCTGATGCCAAACCGGTGAGGCAAAGACAATGGCGTATGAATCCTAATCATTCTACTCTAGTTAAGACTGAATTATTGAAGCTTCTTGAAGCCGAGTTCATTTATCATGTGGCTAACAGTGAATGGGTTTCACTCATTGTGGTTATACCCAACAAGAACGGAAAACTTCAAATATGTGAGGACTTTTGAAAGCTCAAGTTGAAGATGAAGAAGGATCATTTCCCTATCCCTTTCATAGACCAATTGTTGGACATAGTGGCACGCCATGAGCTCTATTCCCTCTTGGATGGATTCAATGGATATAACCAAGTCTGAATTGTAGAAGAGGACCAATCCAAAACAACCTTCACCATAGAATGGGGGACCTATGCCTATAGAGTGATGTCGTTTGGGCTCTGTAATGCTCCTACCACCTTCCAACAAGTAATGATGGCTACCTTTCAGAATCATCTGCATGATTTCATTGAGGTATATCTTGATGAATTTTATGTCCATATCTTAATCCATGAGCATTGGGGACACCTAGAGCAATGTTTTGATAGATGCCGAGAGTATGGGATTTCTCTCAACCTCGACAAATGTGTCTTTGGCATCTCATCAGGAGTTCTTTTGGGTCATATTGTCTCTGCACAAGGGATTGCAACAGACCCGGTGAAGATTGAGAAGATTGCCGCCTTGACAACACCAACAAACCTCAAGCAACTGAGAGGATTTCTTGGCCATGTGAACTACTACATAATATTTATTGCACATTTTGCAACCAAGGCAACCCCTCTGCACAAGCTCCTAAGGAAATATGCAGATTTCCTTTGGACTGATGATTGTGAAGAAGCCTTTAATACCCTAAAATAGTGCCTCATCCAAGCACCTATCTTGCAGCCTCATGACTGGAGGAAGGAGTTCCATGTACACACAGATGCATCAGTTGAAGGGTTAGGTGCTGTCCTATGTCAAAAGGGCCCCTCTAAATTAGATCAACCAATATATTATGCAAGCCGAAAGGTCACTGATAGAGAACTGAACTACACAATGACAGAGCTCGAGTGCTTAGCAATGGTGTTTGCACTGGAGAAGTTTCGGCATTATCTATTGTCAATGCATTTCAAGTTCTATGTGGATCAAGAAGCCCTATCCTTCCTAATGAAGAAAGCAGATGTCAAAGGACAATTGATGAGATGGTTGCTCATCTTCCAGAAGTTTGATTTTGAAGTGGTCACTAAGCCTGGGCATTCCCATGTCCTAGTCAATCATCTGTCACGGATCCCTCAAACTACAGAAGAGGAACAGGATGATCCAGACCTTCTTGATGCTTCCTTGTTTCTAGTTGAAACAGTTACTCCATGGTAAACAGACATAGCCAACCTCTTAGCAACTCAATAGTATCCTCCTGGTATCTCAGGCCGTGAGAAGAAGAGGCTTATGTTGGAATCAGCCCCTACATCAAAACGAGTGCCATGCCACTACAACCTATTATTTCCCTAAATCCGTTCAAGAAGTGGGGGATTGATTTCATGGGTCCCATTGATCCGCCTACTAGACAGAAGTAGAACAGATACATCCTAGTATACATGAATGATTGCCGCACATCATCGTGATTGGGACGATCGACTTACAGAGGCCCTCTAGGCATATAGAACCTCCCATAAGGCTGCTACAGGACAAACTCCTTTCCAACTAGTGTATGGTACAGAAGCTGGTTTCCCAATTGAACTAGAATTTCCCTCTTTGCGAGTGGCAGTTAAAGAACACTTAGGAGATGATGAGTCACTGCAATGCCGCCTCCTGCACTTGGAATGTTTAGACGAGATTTGACGAATGGCCCTACAGTGCATGGAAACCACTTAAGTACGACCTAAGGCCTATCATGATAGTTTTATCAAGCACAAGGAGTTCAAAGAAGGTGATCTTATCCTAGCCTATGATTCAAGATTTGGCAAGTTTATTGGCAAGCTTCAACAATGGTGGATGGGCCCATACAAGGTACTTGCTGTCAACCCTAATGGCTCTGTTCAGGTGCAAACCGTTGATGTCTCTGATGATCCCTTTCTTATCAATGGCTATCGTTTGAAGAAGTACTTCTCTCCTTGGGAATCCTAACAATCACAGTCGACGCACCCTTTTCCTTGTGGGCATCGCAGTGTCCTTCTCCTTGTGCTTCTGATAGCCCTTATGATCTTCCTCATGAGGCAGTCTTATTCTACTAACCCCTCCTAGACACCTCCCATCCTTACTCTGTTCTCCTCTCGTTTGATCGATCTAATCCAGTAGTGGTAATGTGGATGGTTCTGCTACATGGTATTTCTACCATTCTCTTTATTAAAAGAAAAAAAAAGAAAAAGAAAAAAAACAAAACAAACAAACTGTTATGGGAGAAAATGAAGAAATTCCTTGTCATAGCAAGCCTCATTCCAAGAAAAGGTGGAAACACCCTTGGGCGGGAAGCTGACTATGGAAAAGGTGGCAACACCCCACAATTCAGGATAGCTGATTCACCAGCAGAACCTTTTTGGAAGAAATTTAAAGCCACCTCCCTTGGTGCGCTGTCTCTGCAATATTAGTCCGTCTGTCCTCCTTAACAGATGATCTTTCATATAAATCATTGAAGTACCAAACATGTCAACTACCTCCCTCGGTATGCATCATCTTCAACACTTTGGTGACAACAATAGTAGACGCGATCTTCGAGCTGAGAGACTATCCTTCATCCACGACACCTATCAGACTGACTTTATCAATCAGCTACCTCCCTTGGTACTATTGCATGGTCCCTGCCGCATTGGATGTATGCTGTGAAGACACCTTGGTACCTCCTGGCAGAGCCAACTGCGACACAAGACGTGACATCAACCATCAACTGTAATGCTCGGCGAAACATGCCAAGTTTTTCTAACCCTATCTTTATGATTGCAAGTGTATGTAATGTTTTAAGTGTGGGGATGTTAGAGTCCAGTCAATTGATGAGTCTTAGGTTGTCTTGATGCATTTTACTCTTGCCCGTTAAGGTTTTAAGTGTGGGGACACGTCCCTACGCATCTGATGTGCATACCCCCTACATATGCCTGAAGTTTATCATGCATATATTCCATGATCTATTTGTACCCTCCTGGGGTCCCTTTCCCATCCACCCATCTAACTTTACCCCACCCTTGGGGCCGTTCCTTCACTATTTTCATTTATCCCTTATTTTGATGTTTTGCATATGAATGCATCCTCCATTCACTGAATTCCTAATCCAGCCTTACAATCATGTCTGTCCCTTTGCACTGCCCATTTTTCCTTTTTACCAACCCTTGTTTTGACACACGGTTCTTGAGATATTAATTTTTGACACATTTCACGTCAATTCGCCGGTTTTCCATGTGAGTACGCCTTTATTGCTTCGGAACCGTGATTTAACATGACAATCCTAACAACCACCTTTCCCTTGACATTTTTTGTTTTTACTCCGTGTCATTCTGATGCACGGTTGGTCTGATATTAATTTTTGTGGGTTTTCAGGACATTTTCATGCGTACTTTCTACATTTTTCCCATGTGCACATGCCTTGTTTGCCCCGGCCTTCCAATTTAATTTGACAATAGTGTCCAGCCCACCTTTCCCCACCTTTTTCATTTTTTCTCCCCCTATTTCGATTGCTAGATTTTTAGTTATTAAAATTTCCATGTGTTTTCGGGTGTATTTTTAATTTTTTTGCACGTTAACCCCTCCTAATTCCCCCGGAACTACCTTTTGATGTGCCAAACCTATGAATCCCCTTCTTGGGACATTTTTTCTTTTTACTGCCCTTCGTTCCGGTGACCCGATCTTTTTATATTTATTTTTGTATTTGTTTCGAGGTTACTTTTTGGGTTTTTTCCATGTGAACAGGTCTTATCTCTGTCAGAACTGTGTTCTGACATGATAGGCTTGTTCGGTATAATTTTTCTCACAATTGTCCTTTTATCCATGTTTCATTTCGGCGAATGGATTTTTTGATATTAGTTGTAGTATGGGTTTTGGGACCTATTTTTTGCCTTTTTTCCATGGGAACACCCTGATTTGGTCCGGACCACCCCATTGTACTTTTCCACAGTCTCCCCCTCACCTTTCCGCCTAGTTTTTATTTTTACCACATTATGTTCCGTTGCACTGTTTGTGAGTTATTAATTTTTCTTTGTTTTGCCGTGTTCCCACGTGCTTTGCCTCGCGCGTGAACGCGCACGTTTTTGAATTTATGTGCCTTGAGATGCCCCGTTCTCTTCACGCCCTTTTGTCCTGATGTCCTAGCCATGTTCAATCCCATCACTGCAAATTTTTTTTACCCCCCACCGCCCTCGTGCATATGCACGGGACGAGGGCAAGCTCCCCTTTTTTCGGGTTTTTTAAATTTTCATTTCTCTTTTTATATATTTAAAAAAAAATTCCCACCCACCAACCCCATCCTTAAAAAAAAACACACCAACATTCAACAAAAAAAAGCATAAAACATAAAAAATAAAACAAATTTTTAAAAACCCAACACAAATAACACAAAAAGAAAAAAACAAAACAAAACAAAAAAACAAAGAATAAATGAAAAAAACTTTAAACAAATATATTTAAAGAAAAACAAACAAACAAACAAATACCACACAACCCCAAACCACAAGAACTAAACAAAACAATAACAAAATAAAACACCACACAAACACCCCACCTTAAACCCATTAACACAAACATTTGTTTTTAAAAAATCACACTATTAAAAAAAAAAACAGTTGGCCCTTCCCCTTGCAGCCAACCGCTATCTCCTCCTCCTCCTCCTCTTCTTCTTCTTTCTCCTCCTCTTCTTCTTCTTCTTTCTCTTCGTCTTCTTCTGCTCCTCCACCCGCCTCTCCTCCTCACTGTGCCTGCCTCCCGCTCCTCTCATCTTCGCTCGCCTCCACCCTTCACCCTCCACCTCTAGCCCTTGCCTCCACCCTTCACCCCTCACCTCCACCTGGCCTCCACCCTTCACCCCCCGCCTCTACCTTGTCTCCTCCCTCTGCCTCTGCGACCTCGCCTCCCTTCTCCGCACGCCCTACTCCTCCTCTTCCACTGCTTTGCCTCCACCCTCTCTGCCCGCCCTGCTCCTCCTCCTCCACCCTCCTTCTCCACCCTCTCCACCTGCCTTGCTCCTCCTCCCCCACCTCCTCCTCCACCCCTCCTAAACCCCCCTTCCTATGCACCTCCTAAACCCCCCTTCCTACCCCCCTCCTACACCCCCCTTCCTAAGCCCCCCCTCCTACCCCCCTTCCTACCCCTCTCCTACACCCCCCTTCCTAAACCCCCCCTCCTACCCCCCTCCTAACCCCCCCTTCTAAACCCCCCTTCCTACCCCCCTCCTACACCCCCCTTCCTATGCCCCTCCTAAGCCCCCCCTCCTACTCCCCTTCTAAACCCCCCCTCATATGCCCGTACAGAACCAACACCCACTCTTCCCCTCTCATGTCCCCCGTTCCCACCCCACTCCATTCACGGGCCCCTCCGCTTCTATTTGCATGTGCTCCTGTGCCCACGCGTGTTTACCCCACGTTTCTCGCGTTCGCAGTTGTTCGCGCGCAGAGGCGTGATCATGATCGTGTGTCCGGACTTGTCCATGCGGTGGTGTGTGCTTAGGCGTTTCCGCGCAGTTGTTCACTACCCATTTTTAATTTCAAAACCTGATTAAAAACCCGAGAAAACACCTAAAATCTTAAAAATTTCTTTAAAAATCATAAAAATTTAATTTAAAAATAGAAAAAAACTTTAAAATCCTTCATTAAATTGGAAAATATTTTGGTTTATTTTCTTGGTTAAAATGTAGAAAAATTACAAATATTAAAAATCCTTCAAAATCCATTGAAAATTGAATAATTTTTTTTTAAAAAATAATAAAAAATTAGAAATAATTTCAAAAAAATATAAAAAATTCCAACAACTCATTTAAATATTTCTAGAATGTTCCATACACTTAAAATGCTTTGTCAAATGGTTCAACTATTATTTCAACACAAAAATGTTAAACTCAATACCTAAATTCATGAAAAAGTCATTTTCAATTCCGAAAATAATATAAAAAATACTGAATAAATCTGGAATCATTGTTGAAACTTGATGGCCTAGTTCTCACTCATGGTGGACTACTGAAGCCTTACCATAAAAATTTACAACATATTTATGTGTTCAATTTATCCCATTTTAATCATTTTTTTAATTTTTTTAAAAAAAAAACAAACATCGAATATCACCTTTAAAATATAAATTTTTAAAAAATCCTAACAACATAATTAAAAAAACAAAAACAAAACAAATCACGCACACTAAACAAATACACCTCCACTAACCTTGCCTTGACGTATCACATCATTTTCAGTTCGTGGTTTTTTTTCCTTTTTGGACTGATAACTTGCATCTTGGGTTTGAGACGTGCGCATTCCATTTCATTGCATACACACATACCCACTTCTAGGTACTTTTCTTTTTCCCTTTCTATTTTTTATTTTTTGCTACCCCAAAATTCACGATTAATTCTTAAAATGAATTTTGAGTGTTTCAATGTATAGTACAAAATATATACTATAGCATGGTCATGCGGACAACATTTTCGCATGGAGCGTATTGACAAAATGGGCTCCACAACAGATTGTGGTATCATAGCAAGATTTGAGCAAGAGAGCTGACAATGAGCAACAGATCCAAACATGGTTATAGATGAGATGGAGTATTTTTGGTGCACAGATCGGCTGCCGTATGCACGCGTAGTGAGCATCAGAAAGTCCCCAAGAACAAAAGAACTCTACTCTTTGCACAAAAAACAATGAAGAAAGCTTTTACGACATGAACAAGAGACCAATTGGGTGCAATCTCCCCCCATGCCTTGTGTGAGCACTCCACAAAGCATGTATTTTATATATTATTCATCTTGAAGCTCAAGAAATAGCCCAATTTATAAAATAGCATGCTTTAGCTTTTGTGTTTGCTTTTGTGCCACTAAAGAACTAAAGCTATTGGGTGCCCAAGAAGTGAGGCAGTACCCAAATACAATGTCCAATACAAGTATTTAAATCGTGCGCCTATACGCATACAAAAATAATAAATAAATATCAAACGCTTTAGTAAATAAGCGCTTCAAAATATGGACGCTATGCCTAAGATACGCGCCGATCAAAAATTGATGATAATTTGAATACACGCTATCCTCCAATGCTTCCCATTGCCACTGCTGCTTGCTCTACACATCAACTGAAGCATTCACAATTGTTAGAAAAATAATACAATTAAACCGACAAAAGTGAATACCTAGCAGTCTTCAGCTACAAAAATAAATTGGTTAGAAATCAATCCTAACCTTAATTTATTACAAGTGCGTACTCTAAACTCATAAACGTTTATTAATTTAAATATGTATTTTGTGGAATCACCCGCTATGGAATCACCCACTTACACATTAAATTAACAAATTGCCCGAAAAGGATAGGCGTCCCCATCGACTTCTCGCACAAAGAATCTACCTTGTGTATAAGCCCCGGTAATAAAATTTTACGGAATCCACCACAAAACCTCATGGAATCCACCGTGGAATATGCCTCTTAGCATTGGGGAGATTGCACCCAATTGGTCTCTTGTTCATGTCGTGCAAGCTTTCTTCATTGATTTTTGTGCAAAAAGTAGAGTTATTTTGTTCTTGGGGACCTTCTAACGCTCACTACGCGCACATACGGCGTCCCATCTGTGCAGTAGTGGTATCAGAGCGAAGCTGAGATCGAGAGCTTCCAATTGCTTACCATCTCACGCGAAGGCGGAGCTCCTGGAACGATCGAGCTTTACAGTCAGTCTCGTGGCAAACAGTTGATACCAGCGTGTTCCTGGCGGTCAAGGACCCCCTGCTGTACACTCAGATCACGAGGGACCAACCTCTGCAAGGCGAAGAACCATGCGGATAGTTCCTTCATCAAGTCGTTGATTACAGATAAGTAATTTCAGCCATAGCTTTTCAAGCTTAAGTAATAAGCTTAGTAAGCTTCAAAACAAGCTTAATAAAAGCTTCATAATCCGTTTTTTAAATGTTGACGGCGGGGCAGGATGAACTGCCCGTCGTCAAATCAGTCGAAAACGTCCTCTGGTCCTCAAAAATCAAGCTTAGTTACCAAAGCTTAAAGCTTTAAGTTCTCCAAGTTTCCCAAGTTACTAAAGTCTAACAAGTCATCTCCAACAACTACTATAGCGGCAGTTCGTATTCAGTTATACATGACCCACTTTACTACTCTCTGGAAGCCCCCTTGTTCACACCTATGAACTGACAGAAGCAGATTATAGCAATGAATCATCAATACGTAGTCTATACGCACTATTATTTTCTTGGGAGACGATTGTGACATCGAATTTTGCAATCATAAAGGAAAAATACTACAAAAGCCAAACTTTAAAAAAATATATATACAAGCCTTGTAAACCTGCCTTTGAGCTATGCTCATCCTGCTAACAAGGTTTCGAGTGTGTGAGGTCTTTTGGAATTTTGTAGGATGACTGATCAAAACATGGATGATTTTATGGTTGAAGGTGATCTACCCGAACCAACAATGGAGCAAAAGTTGGATTTCATTATGATGCAGCTGCAAGAGGAACGAAGAGCACGACAAGCTTTACAAGCTCAATTGGCCAATCTGCAACAACGATCTACAACCAACCAAGATGGATCGCAACCTAAAGATCTTATACGATGTACCATCGGTGCAACACTTGAAGCCCAATCTATTCGCAAAGAAACAAAGATAAGTAAAAGAAACTTCAAATTTTGTACTTTCAATGGATCATGCGATGGAAAGACCGTACTTGCTTTTATCAGTCAATTTGATGATTACTTCCATGAAGAAACATATGCTGAGAAAGACAAAATTAAATGTGTCACTAACCATTTAGTTGACCGAGCATCCTTATAGTGGACTAGGGTCCACAAAAGCGTTGATTGTCCCACTACCTAGGAGACTTTCCAAAAGATTTTTTTGCAGAATTTCCTTCCTTCCCAATTCCACGAAAAAGCAATCAAGCAATGGAATCTTCCACAACAAAGGGATCACGAACCTATTTCCCAATACATTGAATGTTTCTGGAATGGTCTATTGCAACTACGAATGCTCGAAGATGTACTTGAAGCAACTTATAAATGCAAGTTTATGTCTGGCCTACTTGGACATTTTTATGCGGAAGTCAATATGTTCAAGCCAACAACCCTTGAAGATGCAATTTCCTTGGCCCATGACACTGAAGACAAAATTCGCAGACGAGACAAGTGACCACAACAATTTCCAACTAATGATAACTTTGGTTCCAAACAATTCAATTCAAATTTTCGAAGATTCAATCAAAGTCATTTTCTTCCATCTTCATTCCATAAATCTTGGACACGACCACCTGCCTTGCCATCAAACACAAATCCAAACCCTAAGCCATCTCCACAGTCAAATCCCAACATTCCTAAACTTCTTGCCATTACCAATAATGTATCCAAAGCAAACCTCACGGAATCCACCGTGGAATATGCCTTTTGGCATCAATTTTGGGAACTTGCAAAGTATTGTCATGGTGGATTACCGTAGCTTCTCCATGATCCTATTTGATATGCAGTGGTTCAAAGTGGTACTTTGAAGGAGCTCGAGCAACAGTTCAACAAGGTCCATCTAGATTTCTCGAAACAGATTTGCGTGACACGTTTGTGTTGTCGGCCCATTGTGAATAGGTACATGAACTTGTGTTTTTTAATTGTATTACGACATGGTACATGTCATAATAGTTAAATCTCTCTTGTACGTGATTGTGAACATGTAATTTTCTATCCAAACACCCGACAATCTCGATGGTGGTATATTATACCTTCAGCTCCCCGAAGTGCGAGAGTATATGATCAAATCGATATTCCAAGCATAGATGAGGACATTATGTAAATAGAGGGGTCGATATTGCAAGGAGTGGAGGCCACCGAAAGCTTGGAGCATGTAGAGGAGCCAGCGTCGGGTAACAATGATGGAAATACAAGAGTCCAAGAATTCTTTGAGAACAAGGTGGACTCATCCTTTTGTAGTGACATGTCTATCGACCTTCCAGTGTATGAGGAGTTGCGTCAGGAGATTGACATGGGACCATAGGATACTTCATACTTGGAGCATCCACCTACTCAATTCGTTGACGAATCACTTATAAGGGTACATAAGAAATGCATTTTAATTCAGATCATTTTTTTAAGATTTATATTACTGTGCTTTGTATGATTTATATTGATTATGCTAACATCATTTTTTGTTTGTATAGGTGATCTTTGTGGATATTTAGATCATTAGAATGAGTCGAGGGATGAGCAATGAGGAGCTGCAGCAAATCTTCACGCGTATGTATCTAGATCAAATGGCGAGATTCAGAGACATGGTGGACTAGGAGCTTTCTCGGACACCATCAGGCCACTCTATTAGATCTACTTCGGCGCGATGTGATGCTTCAGTTTCTAGCAGACGAGGTCGACGCTCAGACTTGGGCCAGATGGAGGGAGTGGTTCAAGGAGATGCTGCTACAGAGATCCCGATGCAGTAAGGCTCGGGATACATGTGCTACTCCTCGCTCTTGTAGCAGTTCGAAAGAGCGCGGCTCAGGTGGTTCCTGTGGAGGCACGAACGCGGTGTCTCCGTGTTGTCATTCTGTTGGAGTTGTGTCACCTTTGAGATTTGTCACACCTGTGAGAACGTCTACTCCACTCACTCCAGCTTTTGCTGAGCCATCCGCAAGTGGCATTGCTATGGGTGCTACTCCGATAGATACTACCCCGGTAGGTACACCAGATGTACAGGAGTTTCTTAGACATGCCCAGGAGCGTAGTCGCAGGTGGGAGAGAACCCATCTTAGGCATACCCCAGAGGGGTATGCCTACCTTATAGATGATAGGTCAGGAGCCACCATCATGAATGATGAGGGGAGGAGGGTGATGGCTTGCATTAGAGAGTTATGCCAATAAGTTTTTCGGCACAATGTCTTAGATCATTGGAAGAACATACCGGAGGGGAGCAAGGACTACATAGTAGCATCCTTGCATGAGGAGTTTCTGGTACTAGTTGCAACAGATAGGTTTTCTACGGGCTGGATAATGGAGTACATGTGTGCATATATGTCACACAGACGATCGGATGCACGCAAGGCACTCAAGAGTGGGGATTCAAAGCCTGAGTGGCTAGATGCGGATGACTGACGGTGACTCAGGGAGGAGGCTACAGATTCTCCAAGACATTGGAGACAACAGCGCAAGGCAACAAGGGCACGACTAGAGGCCAGAGTGGTCCATCATCTTGGCAGTGGCAGCCACATGACATATCTGGAGAACTTTGTAAGTTTCTATTTCGTTTTGCTTGCTTTTTTTTTTGCAATATCCTTTGTACAAACAATCGTTTTTCTAACAATTGTATTTTGTTTTCTTTGCAGCACTCCATTACAAATCGTGATCCCACTGGCCTTGAGACTCGATATGCAGAGAGGCACGGTCTCACTACATTGATTGATCGATTGTATGGACGCGGCGGCCCTATATGTCACTCATCTTTCTTGTCCGTAGTTACTATATTTAATTAGAATGCATTATTGTATGGTGGACTAATGCGTAGTTGTTTCTTTTTTTGCAGAGTCCATTCAATGCTCCTTTATGGTGGGACGAGGTTTCGGATAGCGATGATCTATAGCTCGCCCTTGGATCCCTGGAGCTCACACATCCTTCTTTTTTGGTCAGATGATCTGTGTAGACATTTTCTATATAGTAGTAGTATCTTGCCATGATTGTACCGGTCACTTTCATTATGTGATCATGTATTTATTTCATGTATCAGTGTTATGATTTAAGTACACTTTTTTTTTTTCTTGTTACCGTCACTATTAGCGTCGCAAATTTACTGCACACGTCGCTATTAGCATCGCAAAGCGTGTTATTTGTGCTAATACCGACATAAATAGCGACGCTGATAACGATGCTAATACCGACTGTTCTATGGCATCGCCAATAACGACGCTTTTTGTGACGATGGGGAAAATATTCTTTATGAATATTTTCGTCGCTTTTAACGTCGGTATAAGGCCTATATCTTGTAGTGTGGATGAACTCAACCACCATCGTTGCCAACTTGGGAAAGGATAGCACCAAGAGCAACATCCCATCAATCTCCGAGAAGAAAGATGTATATGTATGAATATGGGGGCTATAGTGAGGTCTTGCTTAAGTGATTGAAAAGCCTTTTATACATCAAAGTTTAACATAGATGTACCATATTCTATTAATCCCTTGATCGGCTTGATGATCTTGGAAGTTCTTAATGAAACTTTTGTAAAAACTTGCAAATCCCAAAAAATGTTTCATATCTCAAATTAATCTTAGTGTTTTTCATTCTCAAGAATAGTCTTCATCTTCTTCCCATCCATAAGATTCCCTTTTAAGAGACTATATAACTAAGGAATTCTAGTTCTAGTTTATAAAAGCTATGCTTTTCGAGTTTAGCATACAAGTCATTTTCACATAGCTTATTAAGAACTACCTGCACATGATGCTTATGCTCTTTCTAATTGTTGATAAATATTAGAATTCCATCTAAATATATTACCACAAAGTCATCTGGATGCTCACAAAAAATATCATTCAATAGATATTGAAAGATTTTCAGAGCAACATGACAACATGTTCAAACTAACCATACCTTGTGCAAAAAGCTATCTTTCATTCATCACCTTCTCTTAATCTACCAAGATTATAGGTGCAACATATGCATGAAAAGAACCCTTAACAGCAAGACATGGGTAGCCCATCAAGAGATAGCCCTAGGCAACACCGTCTAGAACTCTCCTGAAATATTGCTGACATGTTGCTTAGGCTCACTTGATCTACCTTGCAAGAGAAGATCCAATCCATAGCCACAAGGTTCGACTTGAAACAAGTCCCTAGATAATACTAAGGACACCTAACCATTTATCCTTACATTGGTCTTTGAGCTTCGTTCAAAGGGGTTGAGAAAAGAGGGGGAGCTAGCATGTCAACCCCTATACCCATAAGGCGAAGTCTCACCCCGATACCCTAAAACAATAGAAGGTCAAGATCTATAATATTTCCTAAGACAATAATCATCCACCTCTTTCCTAAACCCTATTCAGTGTGATGCTTTTAAAGGGAGCTCTTGACTCATCAAGACCATTCAACTATAGGGTGGACCCGTCGGGGACCCTCCCTCCAAACTTCCTTGACAGAGTATCTTAATTATCTAATTACCTAGCATGATTAATGTAATATATAAAAATATCTTCTTTAATCATATTAGCATGGGGCTCATTCATGTAATTTATGCACAAACACAAAAACAAGATCAAATAATCCTTAGAAGACAATGACAATATGTATCTATTTGAACTTCTCCAAGATGCAAGGCTAATCTAGGGTTCTGTCCCTTATAACATGACTCCTATCTAAATACCTAGATACCTATGCTCAAGTTGCGTTCCAATGCCTATAAAAATTAGGCCGCAAAATTTTCCCATCTCCATCATCCTAGACCTTTTGTAGAGTGTTGAGAGCCTTCCAGACCCATATGCTATCGTAGGAGCAAAGCGATATTCCCTGGTGGCTTTCTCACCACTTATTTGACATTCATCTAGTATATTATGAAATCCCCATCCATGTTTCTTGCCTACCTAGGTAAGCTATTCTATTAGGAAGTAAGATGTCGATTACTCGATTGGACATATATCAATCTTGATAGAGCTTTGATAATTCACTACTATAATTGTTTGTACTTGTTGCTCTTTGAACAAAAATTCATTGTAAATTTTGAGAATCTATCCCTCAGATTCTTTTAAGATTTGTTTAAAATAGGCTAGAATTTCGATGTCAATAAAGCAATAGACACTATGCTACGTACATCACCTCTCTCTATAATATCCAGAAGGGCAGTAAAGACTTCATAGGATATTCATGAAGTCTTCTTGCCAAGTATAATCCAATGTATGCACAACGGAATATTGATACATAGTGTGAAAGCCTAGTAAATTATACCAAGGTTCACCTTGAGCCTATTTGTGACAAAGTAGGTTAATTTAACATAATTATATATGTCCTTGGATTCAAAGAACTAAAACATTTCAACTAAGTTAGGTTCCTCAAGAAATTGAGCTCTCAAAATATCATTTTGAATGTTATTCATCTTCTTAGTGTCCACTAGGTAATTTCATTACACAATTTTCAACTTTCCTCTTGAATTACCTACTAGTTAGATCAAAGGACTGACTTCGAGAGTAGTTAAGACAATGTTATGCCTAAACTAAAAATTACTAGATCCACAAGCTATGCATAGAATGTATTTCTCAAAATATCTTGTGGTTAATAAATTCTTAAAAAAATAAATTTTAGTTTTACTCCACTAATTACAATGCTGAATAAACATAAAAATACTTATCTAACAATTTTAATATAAACATATTAGTGGAGTCTAGTTAAATTTTAACACTTTGATATCATGTGAGACACACCCAACCCTAAATTCTCTAAGTGAGGGTAGCTCGGTAGTCATCTAGGGACCAATCTTATTCACCACCATCCACGCTAACCTTGAGCATGCAAACCGAGGTGATTGGGCATTCCCTAGGCCTACCTCACAATGAAGCATCCAACCTCATTCTAAGAGGATTGACCTGTGGGTTCCTAAAGACATAACTTTGGTCTCTAGTAGCAATCTAACATTGAGCTTAAAGTGAACGAATTTTAGGATTTGTAAAAGATGGAGGTAGACGAGTACCACACTTGATTCAATGAAAGTGAGAAACAAGGGGGAGCTGAGAGTCAACCCCTTTGTGGATAAGGCATAGTCTCACATCGGCCCCCTAAAATGGTGGTCAAGAAATTCTAGGCCTGACTCTTAGGAAGGTTATGCTTGTTAGTCTTTTTCTAAGCTTTGGAAAAAGCCACCTGACTAACTAAGTCCACCCAACCATAGGAAGATTTTACCGAGAAACCCTCCACATAATTCCCATCATATCATGGCATATTTTAGTGTTTTAAACAAGCATGCTACCAAGTTGTAATGACATATTAAAACTACTTCATTAATTAGTATTTGCATAGGGTTTATTAGCACACCTTTAAGATATGGACAATAATTAATGCATTTGAAACATAATAGTTTTTATTTTTACTGTCATATACACAGCCACTTCAAAAGTAAGCAATGTCCTTGCCATATTCATCCCAAGCCTTTGAACGCTTAACCATGCTAGGCATGAATATGTTTTTCAGGTCCAAGATCAAGATTACAACTCAAACCATGGTTCTCGAATGCCATACAGGTGACGCTTCCTATAGGAAGGCCGAATGTATCTAAGCAATGGTCAGCCACCTTAAGTAATGTGAATGCACTCTAGGTAAATAGTAGTTGATGCACCCCTATAGGGGATGGCATCATGCCTCATTCCTATCTAGTGCAAATGAAGCCACACTCCTTTCTACTTTTTTAAACAACCATTTCTTTTAAAATAATATTTCGAGTAAATCAAAATTAGCAAGTAGAAAATTTCCTTTGATTTCTCAACCAAAATAAATTCATCTTTGTATATTTGGTCGTCCTTTCCTTATGTGCATGTCAATGCACTCTAATCTCTTTCTTTTTCTTTTTATTATGAAAGCATACTGAAATATTTCTATGTGTGTGAATGTATTCTAATGAAATAACAAGAAACTAAATTAATTTTTTATGAAAAGAACTATAAATTACAATAATTTGAGAGCTTATCTTATATTATTAAATAAATAAATAATCCTATCTTAAGAAATAAAATTTTTATGTTACATGATTTCTATTTATGAAAAAAATTAAAATTATGACCTAATGATTTAATTTAAAAAAATATCATAGATTCTTATTACAATTTTTCATCAATATTTTGATAATTTTGAATATTTATAATAGTAACTAACTAATATTCTATTTTAAAAATACATATTTAAAAATTTTAACTATAATTAATGAATTTTAAATTTTCTAATCTAGCTTTTTTAAGCTTTACCTTTATAAAAATTTAAAGAAATTTTGACACTAGTTTTATTATGTTTCTTATTTTAAAAGATAAATAAGTTTTTTTAAAAAATTACATGAGGATTATAAAGATAAGTTTTCATGATAAAAATTAATAATAAGAACATTTTCTATTTAAAAAATTAACAAAAATATTATTTTAAAATACTTTAACTTATAACTTAATTTTTTAGAAAATTTTATATTATTTTAACTATATTCTCAAATTTTAAAGATGGAGAATTTAAAAAAATAACGTGAGACACTACAACAAAAAGGCTCCATAGACGCGCTTGTAGACGCAATATTTGAACTATGTTTAAAAATGTCGGGCACGTTTATTACTGCATCTACTGGCGCGTCTAAAATTTCGCGTCTACAAGCATGCTTATAGGAAAAACTACACGTGTATATAGATGCACCTATTGACGCGCTCCGTAAATATATAATCATATTTATAAAAAAGTAGATATATTCATATTCTGCGTCTATACACGCGTGTAACTGCATGTCTAAAAAGGTGTGTACTCTGCAATTTTTTGAGGATAATAGACGCGCATTGTTTTTGCAATTTAGACGCGCAAATAGATGCGCAAAACAGAGGTATGAAAAAAAAACCAAAGAGTCTCTGGTTTTTTTTTCCCCCATCAACATCAAATTGTATGCTTAGGGAAAATTGAGAAAGATTATTATATTGAAAGCAAAAGAATGTGGAGAGCCAAAGTCCATATATTGATAATAACACATGATGAGCGTACTGTGCTGAAACATTTGTATATATTTTGAAGATTTTTACATGACGAGTTCTAGTGCTTGTGACCTCAAGCATGGTCATGGTCGCAAGCACTAGCTGAAAGTAATACATATCAAAAATGAAAACTACAAGCCAAGAGGAGGCATGCATGCATGGGGCTCCTCTACATCTCCTCAGAAGAGGCATCATCGTCGCTACTACCACTGCTGCCACTGCCGCTGCCGCTGCCACTGCCACCACCGCTACTGCTAGTCTCCCCTTCTCTATCCTCAACTGCATCAGGGTTCGTCTACACAAAGGATTAAGGTATATAAATACCATTACAAACAATAAATTAGAGTTACCTATACTTTTCATGTAAAAAATAAAACATATCTCTTGTGGTTGTGGAATTCTCATGGCACGATTATATTGCTCCTCTGTGATCAGTCCCTCCTCGTAGAAATGGTGCCAAGTGGACGCCCGGTTATGACCTCCATGGTAGCCTACCTCTCTAGGAGTAGGCATCCTACCAATGATATGATACTACAAAACAATTTTAGCATACAACATATTAGAACACACTACATAATGAATTGAAACGAATTACAAAATTTAATTTAAAAAAAAAAATCAAATAATACTTACAAAATCAGCTTCCCATGACTCCCTGCCACCCGATCCATAATGCGAGGATCCCATGGTTGCCATCTGGATACGTCGCGCCTCTGTATGTTGGTGACTTGTCCTTGTCTCTGCTGCTCTCTTCTTGGCCTCTTTCCACTCCCTGTGGTGGCAATTGGGTGGTTGGCCATATCTAGGGCACCCCTGTTCTTGTCTCCGCAGTGACTCCTTAGCACGCGTCATAAGGTGAGACCTCTTGTTATGAAGTGCGTCTCTCACCTTTGATCGTTCCCAATCATCTGAGAATCGCGAATTCTCGGGATTAGGGTACCTTCTATATACTGCCCGCATCACCTCTTGCCACAAACCATTTTTTTGCTGCTTGAAGGGAATCATACAATCTTTGTATGTGGCATGCACGACACTCCTCAAGTAGGCTATCACTTCCCTCCCCTGAGGGTTATGCAAGATACCACCAACATTTGTGACAGAGTAGTACATTTGTGGAGGCTCACCTCTCTCATTTCCCGGTGAGGGTAATCAAGAGCCACCTCCTAGGCAACCCCCACAAAGCCCTCGACCTCATCGTGCTCCCGCACGACTCTCTCTCCTCCCTCGATGGGCACTACCCTCTACCTCACTCGATACATGTGCTTCTGCAAATGCACGTGCTTCGGTCGATCCATGTACTTCAACTGATCCCTATGCATTAGCTGATCTGTGTGTATGCATAGTGCATGGAGTACTTGTTAGTAGAGGTGTACCAAGGTTTGGTGTGCCAAGGTTTGGTGTTTATGCGGCAGTGCTAGGCAAAGATGTGATAGGTGTCCCAAACATGACATTAAAAACCTCCTCTATAGTGAGAGGGCGACCAAGATAATTGGTCATCTCCCCCATGAATTGCTCCTTGTTTGGAAAACCTCCAAAAAAACCACTAACACCTCTAGAAAACTCCGCTAAGGTGTTGTTCATGCGTTCCAACTCAGGATCAGTACTGGATCCAGGATTCCACATCTACACAAGCAAAAATCCATTACTACCCTGTGCAAATAAAACATATTACATACTACGTCTATACTTGCGTCTATACCCGCATCTGTCAGCATGTCTATATACGTGTCTAAAAATGTGTCTACATTGTCATCTAGACGCGCCTACAGATGCGCAAATTCGGACAATATTTTGCAAATTGTTATAAAAAATGCGCAAAAAACCTCCATAGATGATAGTCTAAAGCATGTAAAGAGAGAGAGAGAGAGAGAGAGAGAGAGAGAAACAGACAAAGAGAAAGCAAACAAGATTGAGAGAGAGAATAAGAACTCACCTTCTTTGCTTGTTCCGACGGGTGGCGGCTAGGTTGCAAGCTCCTTGTCCTCCTTCTCCTTCCCTTGGTAGGTTGCTTGATTCTTCTTCTCTTCCTTGTTGTTTGGCTCTTGTTGTTTACTCTTTGGCTCTTCCTTCCTCCTATCCTCTTTTTACTCTTATTTCCTTCCCTCATTGTCTTCATGAAGTGATAGATAGACATGATTTGTGATGTCGAGCTCGAACTGTAGAAAACGCACAAAAAATGCAGGAAAGCACTGGTTTGAAAATAAAGCCACAATTTTTTCTTTAAAAAAATTATATTCGCAGTGCGCATCTGTAAGTGCGTATAATTGCGCGTCTATATGCGCAGATAAAACATATTACACACGCTGATAAACACGCAATTACAATTGAACTTATTAAATGCTAGTTTATGGTTGTTTTTGGATCAACATGACTTTCCTAGTCTTTCAATATCAAAATGTTTGTCTTCATATTGTAAGTATCAAAATATTTAGGGAATATGACATATATACCAAATGAAATCATATATGTCCTTATGATTCAGGTGTAATTATGTCGTCATCTTCTACTAGTATAGGACATGCTGAGTCAACAAACAGTACATCCTCCAGTGAGGACGAGATATTGTATTATCGTGCTGCTGCGCATCCAAGGTGTGGAATCCACCAAAAAGTTGTGTGTGTGACATTTGTTACTTTGTACATACTTAGTCATCGTGTTTGCATTTTGTTCTGCGTGGGCAGTATAGTGGAGAGGGGTTTGGAGCAAGAGGAACTTATCTGTAATGCTCTAGTTGGCATGTATGCCAAGTATGGAAACTTATCAGATCTGCATGTTATTTTTGATACACTATCCAATCAAGATGTTGTGACATAGAGCTCTTTGATTAGAGGATATACCCAACAAGAACACATTTAGGAGGCTTTGCAACTATTTGATCACATGAGTGATCTAGGTTGTGAGCCTGCTAGCTTCACGTGCATTTGTCTTATTGACTTTCTCATTAAGGCACAAAGATTTGATGATGCATTGGAAATGTACAACAGAATGCAGAAAGTAGAAATGCATCCAGATAGTCTCACTGTGGGTATGGTTACTCTTGGACTATGCAAAGCCAACAGGAAGCTAATTTCATTGAATATGGAGGCTCTCATTGCTGGTGCCAAGTATCGAAGAGAATTTGAGGACCGCTTTAAAGCTGTACTGAAAGTTGTTTCAGGATCTGATGGCAAATTATTCTCTTCATTGATGAGCTTCATACGGTTGTTGGAGCACGTGCTCAAAGTGGAGCACTTGATGCTGGCAACTTGTTGAAGCCAATGCTTGGACAAGGTGAGTTGTGCTATATTGGAGCAACAACCTTGATTGAGTATCGAAAGTACTTAGAAAAGGATGCTGCTCTAGAAAGATGTTTCCAACAAGTTTATGTGGGCAACCATCTATGGAGGATACTATCTCGATTCTCAAGGGATTAAGGGAGAGATACGATTTACATCATGGTGTGAGGATCGCAAATGGTGCCATACTGGAGGCCTTTTTGTGCGGCCTAGGGGCTAGCATCTTCCAGAAGCTCATATTGAAATAGATGGAGAGCCTGCAATGGGCTATCTGGTTGACTTTGGCCTGTATTTTTTCCATAACCATGCAGTATTTAGATCCAAGCACAATGGCTATGGCCCTTCTTTTATCTGCCTAAGATGCAGCATTCAAGGAAAGTGGCAGTTTGGAACTCGGTATTTGAAAGAGCACAAGACTTGCTAGGCGTACCTGGGGGCAGCATAAGAGCTACTATGCTGATTGATACTCTTCCAGCAGTTTTTTAGATGAATGAGATTCTGTATGAACTGAAGCAACACTCTGCAGGGCTAAAATGTGGAAATTGGGATTACATTTTCAGCTATGTGAAGACCTTCTGTGGTCATCTAGATAGGCTTCTGCCTGGCCGTGTCCTAGTAGGCATGAGCCAGCACTTTATGAAGAGCTACATTGGGCTTGCTAATCCGAACCGTCCTATCGCCAGTTTTATGTTCATGGGACCCACTGGAGTGGGCAAAATAGAATTGGCAAAAGCTTTATCTGTTGCTATTGTGAGGGGCCGATTTTATGTGTGAAAAGTGGCGTGTTGATGCGGAAGAGCCATATTGGGGGGGAGATGTTTTTTTTAGGGATCGAATGCTGGGGGAGAAAAATACAAACAACATTGGAGCCCAAATTCAGACCATCTACGCAAGAGAAGAGAGATTTCCGAGAATCAGGTGAAGACAAATCCACTGATTTTGTTTGTGTATCGGCCATGTCGTCATACATCTGAAGCATTGAGAACAAATAGACGCTCAAGGTCTTGGAAGAAGACAGGGCTTCAAATACAGAAATGGATCAATCCACAGAGACAGAGAGAGAGAGAGAGAGAGAGAGAGAGAGAGAGAGAGAGAGAGAGAGAGAGAGAGAGAGAGAGGTGGCTGCCTTTCAATCTTTCGCTTCTTGCTAGCTCCATAGACAGGCATGGGGAACGTTTCCTCTATGCTCACACAATACGACATTGAAGGCGTCCAAGAACACTATGGTCGCTTATAACAATCTCTCAGCGGGAAATTGTCTCCCTCTAGGAGAGGTTTCGCGAGCTTGATCACAATGGAAAAGGCTTCATCTCTACTGAGGAGTCTCTATCCATTCTAGAGATTGCTGTTAACCCGTTATCACAGAGAATGCTAAGATGTTGGATGGCTTGAATTTCAAGGATTTTTGTGGCCCTTCTCTTAGTTTTCAGTGCCAAAGCAAGCCTTCAAAAATAAAGTGGAGTTCATTTTTAAAGTCTATGATGCTGATGGCAATGGGAAAGTGACTCGTGAAGATATTTTAGAGGTTCTCCATGACTTATCAAGCTCTTTCCTTTCAGAAGAACAAGGCCAACAAGTAGTGGTTCGGGCTCTGGAAGAATCTAGATATGCAAATGACAGCTACTTAACTTTACAAGACTTTTCAAAGTTTTGGGAAAGAACAGGGTGAGAAAGCTTATAGATATTGGTGCTTTTTTTTTTTGGGAACTTTATAAGGTTCATTTCCACCAGCAAGTTTTGGACAAAAGGGTTAGAATATGCCTATATTAGCTACAAAATGTAGCTTATATTCTCGTTCTCAAGCCCATGCTTAATGTAGATCTATATTTTTCCAATCTTTTTCACAATTCTTTTGGGAAAAATTCTGATGCAGGATCGGTCCAAATCAACAAAAATCATGAGACTGGTAGTGGAGAACGTGTTGTGGAGGTTGCCACTGTAAGCTAATTTGACTTTCTATTCGTCTTCAGTTATTGGCAGAAATAAAAACAGAGACTTGACATCATTTTCTCATCTTGCTTATTCGCTTGATTGATCTTCTATCTTGGAATTTCTCAAGGACCTCTGTGGTCGCGACTTTGCTTTCGAAAACCCTTTGACATCTTTGGTGAACTCGACGTGAGAGTGTCGCATTAAAAAAATTTTCAGGATGGGAGATACTTCAACATCAATTTTAGCCCCTTCTACGATTTTTGCTTTGTCCTCTACTTCAGCTTCATCATCAACTTTTGCTTCAAGTACTTCTACGGATGATTTAAAGCAGATTTTGCAGAATATGTCTATGTATATGCAGCTTCAAAATTAGTAGACACAATTGTATATGCAGCAGCAGCAGCAGTTACATCAACAACAGTTGTCTCAAGAAAGGCAACTATATTCGGAGCAAGAGAATGCAATTAGCGTGACTAAGGCGATTGAAGCAGTTGAGAATGAAAAGAAGCTATTTGATGGCTGTAATGTATCGGCTTATTTGAAGACGTATGAGATCAAGATGAGATTTTTTGGAGTACCAACAGGACTTATGAGTAAATATTTTCTTCGCCTTGTCACACCCGCTTTGAGGGTAAAAGTGACTGATCTTTTCCTTCAAAATTCGCATTGGCAAGATTTTAAGAAGGCCATGAAAGAGGAGTATTTTCTTGAGGACTTTGGGATGGCTACATGGCAGTCATTCCGAGAGTGAGTCTACATGCCAAAAAAAGGTCTAGCTGCTTCAGAATTGATACGAGAATTTGAAGAGAGGTATAGTCAGCTTGATGCCATTGAACAAAGAGCATTGGATATTGAGAAAGTTGAGCTTTTCTTGCAAGCTGCAGATCTTGCTCTTCAGGAAGAATTAGGAGAGCTTCTTGAGGATCGCACGAAGCCTATGGGTAAAAACAGATTGGCAAGATGCCCATGATGTGGTCTCGACTTTGACCAAGAGGTGGATATGGAAGATCCGCCTACAGAATGGATCTATGACACTAACGCCGTCTTCTGCGGCTATGTCTACTTCTACCCCTGTTATTTCTTCTCTTCCTCAGCCAGTTACTTGGCCTATGCAAGTGCCTACTGTTTCTAATCCTCCTATTCCAAGACCGATGCTAGCTCCTTCTGCTCCAAAATCATCCGCTCCTTTGGTTCCTTCCTCTCTTGATGACATAATCAAAGGCATAATGGATTTGACACTGGAGTTAGTTAAAGCAGAATTAGTGGGAAAATTGAAAGAGCAATTTGCTTCGATCGTGCCTACTATTTCTTCTAGTTCTCCTAGTGCACCTAGGAGAGATCGAAGATGTATTTGGTGTGATAGTACGGACCATCAGCATTGCAGGGATTGTGAATCTTTTCAAGATGCAAGGAGGAAGAATTTGGTATTTTGGGGACAAGATGGCAAGATCTGGTTGACTGAAACAGGAGCTCCGCTTGCTACCAATTTTGGGAAAGGCAGAACGAAGAAATTAGTAGATGACATGGCTGCGCGTACTTCTTATGTGGCAGCTAGAGGAGATGCTTCTGCATATGGAGTCCAGATTGAGAAAGGTTCAGAGAGTCAGTCAGCATTATGGACCTATGCTATGGAGACGGCAAACAAAGGGAAAATTCAGCAGACTGTTTTGACTAGTGCAAGTTCTAGCATCAGATCTGAGACAAGTTGGGATTCGCCTGTTGGGCAGATACACTATTTATGCCTACTTGACTAAGTCTTAGGGAGCAGATGTACTTGTTGAGGAGAAGCGTAAGAGAGATGAAGAGAATCCAAATGCAGCTAAAAAGACTAGAGGGGGTGAGTTTGTTACTCCACCTACTAAAGGGCCGTCTTTGAGACCATGGCCAGAACGACAAATGGAGGATGCTCAAAAGAAAGAAAAGATGCAGGGACCTAGACAGAGAAAGCAGCAATGTCCGATATTGAGACATCTACGGACATGAAGAATATCTTTAATGACAAAATACTTGGCAGTGAGGTGACTTTTACTATTTCTGAGGTTTTGGGCATCTCGAAAAGAGAGTTTCAAGATCATTTCCAAGAAGTCTTGAAGAGGAAAAGTCATACATTGCCTACTACTGATAAACAGGGAGTTTTGATTGGGGAGTTGGATGAGGATGAGGATGAGGTTATGGTTGAGAATGCTTATGTTGTTCCATAGACAGAGAATAGAGTTTAGCCTATGCATTATGCTGAAATTGATGAGCCTATCTTGGTACCGCGTACTCACTTTTGCGGAGTCATTGGGCTAGGGCAACTACTGAAACAATGGTAAAAATTGGAGAGAAACATGTGCCTTATGTTGCTTTGGTGGATCATGGTTCAGAGATTAATATCATAGTTCGTGGAGTTTATGAAAGTAATAGATGGCCTATGGATGCAGAGCATGGGTGGCATATGAGAGCCACCAACAACACTGCAGGTGATTTGTATGCTGCCTGTCCCAGTGTCAGGATTTCTATTGGAGATGTAGAGGAGGATTTCCATTTCTTTGTGCAGGATTCATGCTCTTACCCCTTAATCCTAGGACAGCCATTCATCATAGAGATGAGCATGGAGACGAAAGTAATGGATGATGGATCTGCTTATGCACGGATTTGCAGTAAAGATGGTATGAGAGCAGTCCAGTTTATGACTATGTATGTAAATCATGCTAGAAATAGGGATACTCTTCAAGATGCGCTTTTGCCCACTATGAGGAATTCGGGTTTTCATTAGGTACCGTTGTTCCGCGAGACGACGGTGGTACAAAGCAGAGGAGATTGGAGTTCTCGCCTCTTGGCAGCAGTGTTTTCTCCTCCAATTTTGTTGGAATTTCAGTAAACAGTTCGATGAGTTATCAAAAGATTTCTAAGTTTCCTAGAGCTGCTAGGCAATACATATGTAGGAAGGAGAAAAATTTGAAAAATGCAGGTATTTTAGAGGATGATGAGCATATAGATGGGATGTATGATAGTATGGTTTGTGCAGATATGATGATAGAGATGGAAAATATGCTGAAAACTTATATGCAGAGTTGTCACAGTAATGTATCAGTGCAGTCCCTGGACATGTTTCATGAAATTTCAAATTTTGTGTCACAGATAGAGTCAGAGGCTGAGGTAACTCGACAAAAAGTGTTGAGTGCTGAAGAAATTTACCAAACAGAGTTTCTGGCTGATTATGATCAGCCTACAGAGACACAAAGGGCTGAAAACTTTCAGCCAACAGAGTTTACTGCTGAAATATTTCAGCATCCAGAGTTTAGGGCTATCCCTATGCAGTTCATAGAGCAGAGGGCTGAGGATATTCAGCCCACCAGAGGGCAGAATTGCTGATTTACAGCAAGATTTAAGTAATGCAGAGGATCATGATGAAGCTAGGGTTGACACGAAATACAAGACTGTGGATAAGAAGGTGAAGCCGGCGGTAGCTGGACCGCTTTCACCTGACAGTGATCAGCAAATAGAGAGGGCTGCCAAGCAGCCAATTTTGAGGAATCCAGAGCATATAGGCCATAAATTTTCAGCAGAGACTCTTGCTGAATTGATAATTGGAAATAGTGATTTCTTGTTATCCTCAGAGAAGCAATGTTTTTAGGATATGCTTGAGCGACATGGAAGGGGGTTTGCTTTTTTCTCGCATGAGATTGGATATGTGAATCTAGATATTGTTGCCCCTATGGTGATCTTTACTATTCCTCATATTCCATGGAACCTCCGACCTATTCTAGTGCCTAGGGAACACCTGCCAAAGCTAGTTGACTTGTTGAATGAGAAAATCAGGATAGGAATCCTAGAGCCATCGTCTGCACCATACTCAAATAGGTGGTTTACGATTCCAAAGAAGAATGGTAGTCTCTGATTTATACAGGACATGCAGCCAGTAAACAGAGTTACTATCAGGAATGTTGGTATAGATCTAGTTGTGGATGAGTTTGCAAAAGCATTTGCTGGACGTGCTATCTATTCTTTAGGTGACTTGTATTCGGGATATGATCAGTTTCAGCTGGCCTTGGAAAGCAGGGACATAACCACTATGAGAACTCCTATTGGGCTTGTCAGGATGTGTACCTTGCCTCAAGGTGCCACTAATTCCATTGCGCATATGATGAATGCCATGCATAAGGTCCTTCATGAGTACATACCTCAGCTTACCATGCCTTTCTTAGATGATGTGCCCATTAAGGGGTGTGCAGAAGAAGAGAAGAATGAGAGTCTAAATGAGCAGGGATGCAGATACTTTGTGGCTGATTATATTGCAGCTTGTGAAAAGATTTGGGCCAGGTTAGAAGAAGTGAACTTGACACTATTAGGGCAAAAATCTGTTTTTGGAGTAAATGAGGTTGTCATTATTGGACATATGTGTCAGTATTATGGCAGGAAACCTTCACCTGAGAAGGTGGATGCTATAGGAAAGATTACGGAGTATTGTTCTACCACTTCAGAGGTACAGAGATTGATTGGAACCTGTGTGTTTTACATTATTTGGATACCCCATTTTGCACACGTAGCAGATTGTTTATATCAGCTGCTTTGAAAGGGGCAAAAATTTTATTGGGATGAGAGCCACACTAGAGCCATGCAGAAATTGAAGGAGTTATTGCAGATTGTTCCTACTCTCAGGAAAGCAGATTATAATTGCGGAAGGCCTATTGTATTGACAGTTGACACTAGTCCAATTGGCATAGGTTGGGCTGTGGGTCAAGATGATGCAGATGGAAACAGGTACACTATTCGGTTTGGGGTGAAAGACCTAAACGAGAGACAGAGGAGGTATCCACAAATCAAGAGGGAATTACTGGGAATTGTTACCGCTCTCAAATGTGACAAGGAGTACTTTATTGGAGCCCCAGTTGTGGAAGAGACAAATGATATGACAAATAACCTTGCTGATATACTGGAAAAAGACAATGAAGAGATTGATCTATACGTAGACGATAATGATCATGGGTAGTTGGCCCATCTCGAGGATGTGCAAGATCAGAGGGGGTGGATGTCGTGCTGCTACGTATCCGAGGTGTGGAATCCACCAAAAAGTTGTGTGTGTGACATTTGTTACTTTGTACATACTTAGTTGTTGTGTTTGCATTTTGTTCTGCGTGGGCAGTATAGTGGAGAGGGGTTTGGAGCAAGAGAAACTTATTTGTAATGCTCTAGTTGGCATGTATGCCAAGTATGGAAACTTACCAGATGCGCATGTTATTTTTTATACACTACCCAATCGAGATGTTGTGACATGGAACTCTTTGATTAGAGGATATACCCAAAAAGAACACATTCAGGAGGCTTTGCAACTGTTTGATCGCATGATTGATCTAGGTTGTGAGCCTGCTAGCTTCACATACAATTGTGTTATTCACTTTCTCATCAAGGCACAAAGATTTGATTATGCATTGGAAATGTACAATAGAATGCAGAAAGTAGAAATGCATCCAAATAGTCTCATTGTGGGTATGCTTACTCTTGGACTATGCAAAGCCAACAGGAAGCTAATTCCATTGAATATGGGGGGTCTCATTGCTGGTGCCAAGTATCGAAGAGAATTTAAGGACTGCTTTAAAGCTGTATTGAAAGTTGTTTTAGGATCTGATGGCAAATTATTCTCTTCATTGATGAGCTTCATACGGTTGTTGGAGCAAGTGCTCAAAATGGAGCACTTCATGCTGGCAACTTGTTGAAGCCAATGCTTGGATGAGGTGAGTTGTGCTGTATTGGAGCAACAACCTTGACTGAGTATCGAAAGTACTTAGAAAAGGATGCTGCTCTGGAAAGACGTTTCCAAAAAGTTTATGTGGGCAACCATCTGTGGAGGATACTATCTCAATTCTTAAGGGATTGAGGGAGAGATTTGAACTACATCATGGTGTGAGAATCGCAGATGGTGCCATAGTGGAGGCATTTTTGTGCGGCCCAGGGGCTGGCATCTTCTAGAAGCTCATATTGAAATAGATGGAGAGCCTGCAATGGGCTGTCTGGTTGACTTTGGCTTGTATTTTTTCCAAAACCATGCAGTATTTAGATCCAAGCACAATAGCTATGGCCCTTCTTTTATCTGCCTAAGATGCAGCATTCAAGGAAAGCGGCAGTTTGGAACTCGGTATTTGAAAGAGCACAAGACTTGCTAGGCGTACCTGGGGGCAGCATAAGAGCTAATGTGCTGATTGAGACTCTTCCAGCAATTTTTTAGATGAATGAGATTCTGTATGAACTAAAGCAACACTCTGCAGGGCTAAAATGTGGAAATTGGGATTACATTTTCAGCTATGTGAAGACCTTCTGTGGTCATCTAGATAGGCTTCTGCCTGGCCGTGTCCTAGTAGGCATGAGCCAGCACTTTATGAAGAGCTACATTGGGCTTGCTAATCCGAACCGTCCTATCGCCAGTTTTATGTTCATGGGACCCACTGGAGTGGGCAAAATAGAATTGGCAAAAGCTTTATCTGTTGCTATTGTGAGGGGCCGATTTTATGTGTGAAAAGTGGCGTGTTGATGCGGAAGAGCCATATTGGGGGGGAGATGTTTTTTTTAGGGATCGAATGCTGGGGGAGAAAAATACAAACAACATTGGAGCCCAAATTCAGACCATCTACGCAAGAGAAGAGAGATTTCCGAGAATCAGGTGAAGACAAATCCACTGATTTTGTTTGTGTATCGGCCATGTCGTCATACATCTGAAGCATTGAGAACAAATAGACGCTCAAGGTCTTGGAAGAAGACAGGGCTTCAAATACAGAAATGGATCAATCCACAGAGAGAGAGAGAGAGAGAGAGAGAGAGAGAGAGAGAGAGAGAGAGAGAGAGAGAGAGAGAGAGAGAGAGAGAGAGAGAGAGAGAGAGAGAGAGAGGTGGCTGCCTTTCAATCTTTCGCTTCTTGCTAGCTCCATAGACAGGCATGGGGAACGTTTCCTCTATGCTCACACAATACGACATTGAAGGCGTCCAAGAACACTATGGTCGCTTATAACAATCTCTCAGCGGGAAATTGTCTCCCTCTAGGAGAGGTTTCGCGAGCTTGATCACAATGGAAAAGGCTTCATCTCTACTGAGGAGTCTCTATCCATTCTAGAGATTGCTGTTAACCCGTTATCACAGAGAATGCTAAGATGTTGGATGGCTTGAATTTCAAGGATTTTTGTGGCCCTTCTCTTAGTTTTCAGTGCCAAAGCAAGCCTTCAAAAATAAAGTGGAGTTCATTTTTAAAGTCTATGATGCTGATGGCAATGGGAAAGTGACTCGTGAAGATATTTTAGAGGTTCTCCATGACTTATCAAGCTCTTTCCTTTCAGAAGAACAAGGCCAACAAGTAGTGGTTCGGGCTCTGGAAGAATCTAGATATGCAAATGACAGCTACTTAACTTTACAAGACTTTTCAAAGTTTTGGGAAAGAACAGGGTGAGAAAGCTTATAGATATTGGTGCTTTTTTTTTTTGGGAACTTTATAAGGTTCATTTCCACCAGCAAGTTTTGGACAAAAGGGTTAGAATATGCCTATATTAGCTACAAAATGTAGCTTATATTCTCGTTCTCAAGCCCATGCTTAATGTAGATCTATATTTTTCCAATCTTTTTCACAATTCTTTTGGGAAAAATTCTGATGCAGGATCGGTCCAAATCAACAAAAATCATGAGACTGGTAGTGGAGAACGTGTTGTGGAGGTTGCCACTGTAAGCTAATTTGACTTTCTATTCGTCTTCAGTTATTGGCAGAAATAAAAACAGAGACTTGACATCATTTTCTCATCTTGCTTATTCGCTTGATTGATCTTCTATCTTGGAATTTCTCAAGGACCTCTGTGGTCGCGACTTTGCTTTCGAAAACCCTTTGACATCTTTGGTGAACTCGACGTGAGAGTGTCGCATTAAAAAAATTTTCAGGATGGGAGATACTTCAACATCAATTTTAGCCCCTTCTACGATTTTTGCTTTGTCCTCTACTTCAGCTTCATCATCAACTTTTGCTTCAAGTACTTCTACGGATGATTTAAAGCAGATTTTGCAGAATATGTCTATGTATATGCAGCTTCAAAATTAGTAGACACAATTGTATATGCAGCAGCAGCAGCAGTTACATCAACAACAGTTGTCTCAAGAAAGGCAACTATATTCGGAGCAAGAGAATGCAATTAGCGTGACTAAGGCGATTGAAGCAGTTGAGAATGAAAAGAAGCTATTTGATGGCTGTAATGTATCGGCTTATTTGAAGACGTATGAGATCAAGATGAGATTTTTTGGAGTACCAACAGGACTTATGAGTAAATATTTTCTTCGCCTTGTCACACCCGCTTTGAGGGTAAAAGTGACTGATCTTTTCCTTCAAAATTCGCATTGGCAAGATTTTAAGAAGGCCATGAAAGAGGAGTATTTTCTTGAGGACTTTGGGATGGCTACATGGCAGTCATTCCGAGAGTGAGTCTACATGCCAAAAAAAGGTCTAGCTGCTTCAGAATTGATACGAGAATTTGAAGAGAGGTATAGTCAGCTTGATGCCATTGAACAAAGAGCATTGGATATTGAGAAAGTTGAGCTTTTCTTGCAAGCTGCAGATCTTGCTCTTCAGGAAGAATTAGGAGAGCTTCTTGAGGATCGCACGAAGCCTATGGGTAAAAACAGATTGGCAAGATGCCCATGATGTGGTCTCGACTTTGACCAAGAGGTGGATATGGAAGATCCGCCTACAGAATGGATCTATGACACTAACGCCGTCTTCTGCGGCTATGTCTACTTCTACCCCTGTTATTTCTTCTCTTCCTCAGCCAGTTACTTGGCCTATGCAAGTGCCTACTGTTTCTAATCCTCCTATTCCAAGACCGATGCTAGCTCCTTCTGCTCCAAAATCATCCGCTCCTTTGGTTCCTTCCTCTCTTGATGACATAATCAAAGGCATAATGGATTTGACATTGGAGTTAGTTAAAGCAGAATTAGTGGGAAAATTGAAAGAGCAATTTGCTTCGATCGTGCCTACTATTTCTTCTAGTTCTCCTAGTGCACCTAGGAGAGATCGAAGATGTATTTGGTGTGATAGTACGGACCATCAGCATTGCAGGGATTGTGAATCTTTTCAAGATGCAAGGAGGAAGAATTTGGTATTTTGGGGACAAGATGGCAAGATCTGGTTGACTGAAACAGGAGCTCCGCTTGCTACCAATTTTGGGAAAGGCAGAACGAAGAAATTAGTAGATGACATGGCTGCGCGTACTTCTTATGTGGCAGCTAGAGGAGATGCTTCTGCATATGGAGTCCAGATTGAGAAAGGTTCAGAGAGTCAGTCAGCATTATGGACCTATGCTATGGAGACGGCAAACAAAGGGAAAATTCAGCAGACTGTTTTGACTAGTGCAAGTTCTAGCATCAGATCTGAGACAAGTTGGGATTCGCCTGTTGGGCAGATACACTATTTATGCCTACTTGACTAAGTCTTAGGGAGCAGATGTACTTGTTGAGGAGAAGCGTAAGAGAGATGAAGAGAATCCAAATGCAGCTAAAAAGACTAGAGGGGGTGAGTTTGTTACTCCACCTACTAAAGGGCCGTCTTTGAGACCATGGCCAGAACGACAAATGGAGGATGCTCAAAAGAAAGAAAAGATGCAGGGACCTAGACAGAGAAAGCAGCAATGTCCGATATTGAGACATCTACGGACATGAAGAATATCTTTAATGACAAAATACTTGGCAGTGAGGTGACTTTTACTATTTCTGAGGTTTTGGGCATCTCGAAAAGAGAGTTTCAAGATCATTTCCAAGAAGTCTTGAAGAGGAAAAGTCATACATTGCCTACTACTGATAAACAGGGAGTTTTGATTGGGGAGTTGGATGAGGATGAGGATGAGGTTATGGTTGAGAATGCTTATGTTGTTCCATAGACAGAGAATAGAGTTTAGCCTATGCATTATGCTGAAATTGATGAGCCTATCTTGGTACCGCGTACTCACTTTTGCGGAGTCATTGGGCTAGGGCAACTACTGAAACAATGGTAAAAATTGGAGAGAAACATGTGCCTTATGTTGCTTTGGTGGATCATGGTTCAGAGATTAATATCATAGTTCGTGGAGTTTATGAAAGTAATAGATGGCCTATGGATGCAGAGCATGGGTGGCATATGAGAGCCACCAACAACACTGCAGGTGATTTGTATGCTGCCTGTCCCAGTGTCAGGATTTCTATTGGAGATGTAGAGGAGGATTTCCATTTCTTTGTGCAGGATTCATGCTCTTACCCCTTAATCCTAGGACAGCCATTCATCATAGAGATGAGCATGGAGACGAAAGTAATGGATGATGGATCTGCTTATGCACGGATTTGCAGTAAAGATGGTATGAGAGCAGTCCAGTTTATGACTATGTATGTAAATCATGCTAGAAATAGGGATACTCTTCAAGATGCGCTTTTGCCCACTATGAGGAATTCGGGTTTTCATTAGGTACCGTTGTTCCGCGAGACGACGGTGGTACAAAGCAGAGGAGATTGGAGTTCTCGCCTCTTGGCAGCAGTGTTTTCTCCTCCAATTTTGTTGGAATTTCAGTAAACAGTTCGATGAGTTATCAAAAGATTTCTAAGTTTCCTAGAGCTGCTAGGCAATACATATGTAGGAAGGAGAAAAATTTGAAAAATGCAGGTATTTTAGAGGATGATGAGCATATAGATGGGATGTATGATAGTATGGTTTGTGCAGATATGATGATAGAGATGGAAAATATGCTGAAAACTTATATGCAGAGTTGTCACAGTAATGTATCAGTGCAGTCCCTGGACATGTTTCATGAAATTTCAAATTTTGTGTCACAGATAGAGTCAGAGGCTGAGGTAACTCGACAAAAAGTGTTGAGTGCTGAAGAAATTTACCAAACAGAGTTTCTGGCTGATTATGATCAGCCTACAGAGACACAAAGGGCTGAAAACTTTCAGCCAACAGAGTTTACTGCTGAAATATTTCAGCATCCAGAGTTTAGGGCTATCCCTATGCAGTTCATAGAGCAGAGGGCTGAGGATATTCAGCCCACCAGAGGGCAGAATTGCTGATTTACAGCAAGATTTAAGTAATGCAGAGGATCATGATGAAGCTAGGGTTGACACGAAATACAAGACTGTGGATAAGAAGGTGAAGCCGGCGGTAGCTGGACCGCTTTCACCTGACAGTGATCAGCAAATAGAGAGGGCTGCCAAGCAGCCAATTTTGAGGAATCCAGAGCATATAGGCCATAAATTTTCAGCAGAGACTCTTGCTGAATTGATAATTGGAAATAGTGATTTCTTGTTATCCTCAGAGAAGCAATGTTTTTAGGATATGCTTGAGCGACATGGAAGGGGGTTTGCTTTTTTCTCGCATGAGATTGGATATGTGAATCTAGATATTGTTGCCCCTATGGTGATCTTTACTATTCCTCATATTCCATGGAACCTCCGACCTATTCTAGTGCCTAGGGAACACCTGCCAAAGCTAGTTGACTTGTTGAATGAGAAAATCAGGATAGGAATCCTAGAGCCATCGTCTGCACCATACTCAAATAGGTGGTTTACGATTCCAAAGAAGAATGGTAGTCTCTGATTTATACAGGACATGCAGCCAGTAAACAGAGTTACTATCAGGAATGTTGGTATAGATCTAGTTGTGGATGAGTTTGCAAAAGCATTTGCTGGACGTGCTATCTATTCTTTAGGTGACTTGTATTCGGGATATGATCAGTTTCAGCTGGCCTTGGAAAGCAGGGACATAACCACTATGAGAACTCCTATTGGGCTTGTCAGGATGTGTACCTTGCCTCAAGGTGCCACTAATTCCATTGCGCATATGATGAATGCCATGCATAAGGTCCTTCATGAGTACATACCTCAGCTTACCATGCCTTTCTTAGATGATGTGCCCATTAAGGGGTGTGCAGAAGAAGAGAAGAATGAGAGTCTAAATGAGCAGGGATGCAGATACTTTGTGGCTGATTATATTGCAGCTTGTGAAAAGATTTGGGCCAGGTTAGAAGAAGTGAACTTGACACTATTAGGGCAAAAATCTGTTTTTGGAGTAAATGAGGTTGTCATTATTGGACATATGTGTCAGTATTATGGCAGGAAACCTTCACCTGAGAAGGTGGATGCTATAGGAAAGATTACGGAGTATTGTTCTACCACTTCAGAGGTACAGAGATTGATTGGAACCTGTGTGTTTTACATTATTTGGATACCCCATTTTGCACACGTAGCAGATTGTTTATATCAGCTGCTTTGAAAGGGGCAAAAATTTTATTGGGATGAGAGCCACACTAGAGCCATGCAGAAATTGAAGGAGTTATTGCAGATTGTTCCTACTCTCAGGAAAGCAGATTATAATTGCGGAAGGCCTATTGTATTGACAGTTGACACTAGTCCAATTGGCATAGGTTGGGCTGTGGGTCAAGATGATGCAGATGGAAACAGGTACACTATTCGGTTTGGGGTGAAAGACCTAAACGAGAGACAGAGGAGGTATCCACAAATCAAGAGGGAATTACTGGGAATTGTTACCGCTCTCAAATGTGACAAGGAGTACTTTATTGGAGCCCCAGTTGTGGAAGAGACAAATGATATGACAAATAACCTTGCTGATATACTGGAAAAAGACAATGAAGAGATTGATCTATACGTAGACGATAATGATCATGGGTAGTTGGCCCATCTCGAGGATGTGCAAGATCAGAGGGGGTGGATGTCGTGCTGCTACGTATCCGAGGTGTGGAATCCACCAAAAAGTTGTGTGTGTGACATTTGTTACTTTGTACATACTTAGTTGTTGTGTTTGCATTTTGTTCTGCGTGGGCAGTATAGTGGAGAGGGGTTTGGAGCAAGAGAAACTTATTTGTAATGCTCTAGTTGGCATGTATGCCAAGTATGGAAACTTACCAGATGCGCATGTTATTTTTTATACACTACCCAATCGAGATGTTGTGACATGGAACTCTTTGATTAGAGGATATACCCAAAAAGAACACATTCAGGAGGCTTTGCAACTGTTTGATCGCATGATTGATCTAGGTTGTGAGCCTGCTAGCTTCACATACAATTGTGTTATTCACTTTCTCATCAAGGCACAAAGATTTGATTATGCATTGGAAATGTACAATAGAATGCAGAAAGTAGAAATGCATCCAAATAGTCTCATTGTGGGTATGCTTACTCTTGGACTATGCAAAGCCAACAGGAAGCTAATTCCATTGAATATGGGGGGTCTCATTGCTGGTGCCAAGTATCGAAGAGAATTTAAGGACTGCTTTAAAGCTGTATTGAAAGTTGTTTTAGGATCTGATGGCAAATTATTCTCTTCATTGATGAGCTTCATACGGTTGTTGGAGCAAGTGCTCAAAATGGAGCACTTCATGCTGGCAACTTGTTGAAGCCAATGCTTGGATGAGGTGAGTTGTGCTGTATTGGAGCAACAACCTTGACTGAGTATCGAAAGTACTTAGAAAAGGATGCTGCTCTGGAAAGACGTTTCCAAAAAGTTTATGTGGGCAACCATCTGTGGAGGATACTATCTCAATTCTTAAGGGATTGAGGGAGAGATTTGAACTACATCATGGTGTGAGAATCGCAGATGGTGCCATAGTGGAGGCATTTTTGTGCGGCCCAGGGGCTGGCATCTTCTAGAAGCTCATATTGAAATAGATGGAGAGCCTGCAATGGGCTGTCTGGTTGACTTTGGCTTGTATTTTTTCCAAAACCATGCAGTATTTAGATCCAAGCACAATAGCTATGGCCCTTCTTTTATCTGCCTAAGATGCAGCATTCAAGGAAAGCGGCAGTTTGGAACTCGGTATTTGAAAGAGCACAAGACTTGCTAGGCGTACCTGGGGGCAGCATAAGAGCTAATGTGCTGATTGAGACTCTTCCAGCAATTTTTTAGATGAATGAGATTCTGTATGAACTAAAGCAACACTCTGCAGGGCTAAAATGTGGAAATTGGGATTACATTTTCAGCTATGTGAAGACCTTCTGTGGTCATCTAGATAGGCTTCTGCCTGGCCGTGTCCTAGTAGGCATGAGCCAGCACTTTATGAAGAGCTACATTGGGCTTGCTAATCCGAACCGTCCTATCGCCAGTTTTATGTTCATGGGACCTACTAGAGTGGGCAAAACAGAATTGGCAAAAGCTTTATCTGCTGCTATTGTGAGGGGCCGCTTTTCTGTATGAAAAGCGGCGTGTTGATGCTGAAGAGCCATATTGGGGGGGAGATGTTTTTTTTAGGGATCAAATGCTGGGGGAGAAAAATACAAACAACACTGGAGCCCAAATCCAGACCATCTGCGCAAGAGAAGAGAGATTTCCGAGAATCAGGTGAAGACAAATCCACTGATTTTGTCTGTGTATCGGCCATGTTGTCATACGTCTGAAGCATCGAGAATAAATAGACACTCAAGGTCTCAGAAGAAGACCGGGCTTCAAATAGAGAAACGGATCAGTCCTCAAAGAGAGAGAGAGAGAAAGAGAAGTGGCTGCCTTTCAGTCTTTCACTTCTTGCTAGCTCCATGGACAAGCATGGGAAACGCCTCCTTTATGCTCACACAATACGACATTGAAGACGTCCAAGAACACTGTGGTCGCTTATAACAGTCTCTCAGCGAGAAATTGTCTCCCTCTATGAGAGGTTTTGCCATCTTGATCGCAATGGACAAGGCTTCATCTCTGTTGAGGAGTTTCTATCTGTTCCAAAGTTTGTTGTTAACCCGTTATCACAGAGAATGCTAAGGATGTTGGATGGCTTAAATTTCAAGGATTTTTGTGGCCCTTCTCTTAGTTTTCAGTGCCAAAGCAAGCCTTCAAAAAAAAAGTGGAGTTCATTTTTAAAGTCTATGATGTGGATGGCGATGGGAAAGTGAGTCGTGAAGATATTTTGGAGGTTCTCCATGACTTATCAAGCTCTTTCCTTTCAGAAGAACAAGGCCAGCAAGTAGTGGTTCGAGCTCTGGAAGAATCTGGATATGCAAAGGACAACTACTTAACTTTACAAGACTTTTCAAGGTTTTGGGAAAGAACAGGGTGAGAAAGCTTATAGATATTGGTGCTTTTGGATTAGATCGCCTTTCTGTGGTTCTACTTGATATGCAAGAAGATGCTAAAGGGTTTACTCTTTCACTATCCCTCAAGTCAAGTGAGATTTTTGGGAACTTTATAAGGTTCATTTCCACCAGCAAGTTTTGGACAAAAGGGTTAGAATATGCCTATATTAGCTGCAGAATGCAGCTTATATTCTCGTTCTCAGGCGCATGCTTAATGTAGATCTATATTTTTCCAATCTTTTTTGCAATTCTTTTGGGAAAAATTATGATGCAGGATCAGTCCAAATTAGCAGAAATCATGAGACTGGTAGTGGAGAACGTGTTGTGGAGGTTGCCAATGTAAGCTAATTTGACTTTCTATTCGTCTTCAGTTATTGGCAGAAATAAAAACAGAGACTTGACATCATTTTCTCATCTTTCTTATTTGCTTGATTGATCTTCTATCTTGGAATTTCTCAAGGACCTCTAGGGTCGCGACTTTGCTTTCGAAAACCTTTCGACAGTGTCTTCACAATCGAGACGCTTGGCTACAACAAAAAATGAAATGCATGTGTGATCGTTGTTGAGGATGTTTTTTTTTAGCACATCGAATCACAATGTCACACCTCAGCATGTACAGAGAGTGAGACCAAGAAAAAGACCCAGTAATTTTTACCGCTTTATTTGCACAAATATTATTAGTCTATGTTGTGTCTTTACCATTAAATAAAACCTCCTTTTTTTTATTGAGCAGGATGCGGTACCACATCCTCAAATGGTCCCTCCAGGGCATCGAGAGGCTGCGAAGCATCGACGCGAGGAGGCAGAGTCCTCAAGAAGAGTAGAGACTGATGACGAGGATAACAGCCCTCTTCAAATGCCACATCAAGTTTTGGAGGAAGAGATTTTGGACAACATGGTGCACGATTTATTTTCCCATGAGGTTCGGGGGGAGGGCGCCACTAGAGAGACAGATAACCCGCTACATATAGCGTCGAAAACTCCATTGTACGAAGGTTGCACATACTTCGTTCTACGTGCATCTCTCGATATACTGAACTTAAAATGGATGGAGTAATGCTAGCTTGAATGCATTATTGAATTATGTATCATTTAATGTTAATTCGTAAATGCTTCTAGATAATATTCGCGGTTTGTTAACTCTGTTTGCATAATATATGCAAGTTATTGTCACAAATACTTCCAAATGAAAATAAATTACCAACTAGAAGGGAGCAAGCAAGGCATTTCTTGACATCTCTTAGAGGTCTCGATTATGTTAAAATACATGCATGTGTCAATGATTGCATCTATTTTCGTGGGGATCATGCATCTACACTACAGTATCCTATTTGTGGTGAACCAAGATACAACTAGGAGATGAAATCAATGGATGTTCCTCGTAAGGTTTTGCGAGATTTTCCTATTATTCCACGTATTCAACTTATGTTTAAGTGTGAATCTATTGCGAGACTCATGTCATGGCATGCTAGTCACCATTCAAGTGATGGAAAGTGGAGAATTCCTTCAGACACACCAGCTTGGCAACACGTAGACAATTTGTGGCCTACTTTCAAAGAAGAGCCCAGAAATTTAAGATTTGGTCTAGGATTAGATGGAATAAATCCATTTGGTATCAAAAGCACCTCATATAGTGTATGGCCAGTGGTATTGGTGAACTATAATATCCCACCATCCATGGCAATTAAAAAAGGACATGTAATGTTGTCCCTTTTGATTCTTGGCAAACACAAAGTAAAAAACATGGATGTTTACTTAGAGCCTTTGATCGAGAAGCTAGAAATGTTATGGAGAGGTATTGAGGTGCAAGATGTGAGTGCATCATTGTCCTCTAGAGATTTCACTTTAAAGGGCATGTTGTTGTGGACCATGCATGACTTTCCAGGCTATGGAGAGTGTTCAGGTAGTTGTGTACTCTATTTTATTCATTCTTACCCTTAATCAAATATATGTCATCATTAACCCACTTGTTTTTACAGGTTTAACTACATCAAGATATCATGCATGTCCAATTTGCGGTCCCTCTCTGGTTTCTTCTAGACCGACATGCTTGAAGAAGGTTATCTATGACAATCATCATCGTTTTCTTCCTATTGACCATCCCAAATATGCACCCCCCACTAATGGAAGAACTCTACAATCTCTAACCATTCAAGATTGGAAGGACACCTGGACACACTCCAATGATCATCCTCCACTCGGCATGAGTCAGTAACTAGTTTACTTCTTTTGTTTGTCTTTAAAGTACACTCCATTATGAGAATGAGAAATAATATATTGTTTGTGCCTTAGATTCTCTATATTTTTTCGTCTCCCATATTGGATTGAACTCAAGATCAATCACCTGTTGGACCCCATGCATATATTCAAGAATGTTGTCTCTACATTGTGGGATCACTTAATCGGGGCTCGTGATTCTGTCAATGTAAGGGAGGATTTACAAAGCATTGGACGTATGAGACGAGCTTGGCTATGCATTGGACCCAGAGGAAAGATCGAGTTACCGTGTCGTGCACCTTGGATGTTGTCGAAGACCAAAGAAAAGATGGTGAAGCAGCAAATATGTAGCTTTCAAACTCCCATAGGATATATGAGATGCGTCAAGGGAGCCTTCATAAAGAAAAATAAAAGAGGTGTGGAGCAACTATCTGGTTTGAAGTCTCACGATTGTCACAAAATGATTCAGGTAAGGATTTTCATGGCCATAAATATATTAATTAGTGGAGTAACTATGTAGACTAATTAACAATGTATGAATATTTGCATACAGTTCATCCTTCCTACTAGCATATTCCATTGTGTTTCGAAAGATATGTGTGATATCATTTACAAGATGGGTGAGCTTGCGAGGTATGTTTACATTATACTTATTTTTTAGTTTACATATTACGTACATCACATAGCAAACCCGCTTGAATTTATGGACAAAACCAATCATCATTCTCAATTGCATGTTGGTAGATTTGTGAGTTTGAAGGAAATCGATCCAAATACGTTGCAAGAGGCTCGAGTATTGTCCATTGAGGTGGTTTGTTTGTGGAGGAAACTTTTCCTTGCTCCATTTTGACTACTCAAGTACACTTACTCGTACATCTGATTGATGAGATCACAATTTGTGGGGTAGTTCATGCAAGGTGGATGTTTTTTCTAGAGCGCTTTATGAAAACCCTAAAAGATTTTGTAAGGCAAAATGCACGGCCCGAGGAAAGCATGGCTGAGGGTTGGTTAGTGCAATCATCCCTTGTACAAATCTCTGAATATCTTACTAAAGTGGACCCCTCTTTACCATGATTATGGAAAGATGATGAAGATTTGAGGATGACCTCCATAATACCTCAAGGAAAAGGAATGAGTAAAGTGCTAATGAAAGAGGAACTTCATAAGTTAAATGTATTTTGTGTGCTTAACAGTGAAGTAATGAGCAAATGGGTGACACTATATAAAGAAGCAAGGGCAAGAAGAGTAAGTGAAAGGCAAGCATTTCGTGCTAGACATGGATGTAATGTCCCATATCCAGAACATTTAAGTGCACTTCCACATCATATTGATATAGATTGGCTACATGAAGAAATGGAGAAGATGGAAAAAGAGGAGACGATGGATATATCGCAAGAGGAGTGGGAATACGCACGAGGTTGCTTATCAAAGGTGAGACATACTTATAATTAAATTATCTTTAGTTATATATGATATAATAATTTCACATGTTTCATCTTTAACTAAATCATTAATATGATCTCAACAATGTACTACTAGTGCACATTGTTCAATGCTATTTGGTGTGAAGGCAAACATTTTCGAACTCAATGTATAGATGATAAATACCTAGGATTGTGGTATCCTTGCAAACTTCCAGGATACCAATGGCACCATGGAAGGTTATTATAGCTTGATCCAAGATATTTTGAAGCTTGACTTTAGGCAATTTTTTATATATGTACTAGATGTGAAGTGGTTTAAAGAAGTAGTAACAACGGGTGAGCATTGCACAATTAGACGTCATCCAAGTGGTTTTGTGGTGATTGACGCTATAAAATTTCACCAAGGCAAGAATGACACATTTGTACTACCTCAACAATGCGAGCAAGTATATTAGAAGCTATTTATTTTCATATATATTACTTCTGGATACATTCTCAAAATACAATAAATATCTAAGTTTCTTACTTTTTGTTTTTTAAATGCAAGTTGTGTATCACCCCATGGTAAACAATAACCGATGGTGGCACGTCATCCCCATGTCTAATCGTTCAAAACCAATATATGGCAATGCTACCAACATAGAGATAGTTGATGAAAATCCAACAATCAATGATGATGCACATGATGATGCCATGATCGATGATATACATGATGCAGTGGAAGATGATCCCCGCGAGGATGTTCAAGGAAGTGCAGAAGAGGATAACAATATGGTTGTAGATGATGATGAAGAAATTGAGCATAGCAATACATCTGACAGTGGGATAGACTTATTTGTTTCATTGCCTATTGGTAACATAGTCCTAGAGGTAGATAGTCTAGCAAGGGTTGATCTCATTGAAGATGAGATTGATCATTCATTGTAGCATATAATTAGCTTTGAATGATTGGATGTATATTTGTAATACCGAGAAAGAAATAAAGTTGGTAATGTATTCTAAAAAATACTAGCTGTTAAGATGTTTGGTCATATTTAGGGACTTTATGAGAAATGAAAAATATGTGCGTTTATTTTTGCATCTATAAGCGTGTTTAAAAACGTGGGTATATAGACGTGTTTTTCGCGTCTATATACTAGCGTCAATAGACGTTGTCGTGCTGCTGCGCATCCGAGGTGTGAAATCCACCCAAAAGTTGTGTGTGTGATTTGATACTTTGTACATACTTAGTCGTTATGTTTGCTCTTTTATTTTACATGGGTAATATAGTGAAGAGGGGTTTGGTGCAAGAGGAACTTAACCGTAATGCTCTGGTTGACATGTACGCTAAATGTGACATGCTTGTAGAAGAACAGGGAGTTTTTGATAGATTGGTAACTCGAGATGCATCTCATGGGTTACACTTATTTCAGGATATGCCGATTATGGGCTTTTTGAGGAAGTACTAAACTATTTTAAAGAGATGCAGATTGAAGTACTAAACTGTTTTCATATCCCTATTTGTCTCTGGCCTGCTACTTTCTTCACAGACAGGACATTTTAATGCATTGGTGCAGTTCAGATGGATTGGAGTTGTGTATAGAATGGCTCCTTTCAAGGAAGGGACAGTTTTGTGCATATTTCACAAGCTGGTGGATAATTTGAATCCATTGGAGAGCGCTGGTCTTCCTGGAGCGAATCACCAGGACAATGTATGTGTGCAGTATTTACATGCAATGTATGTGAAGTTCGAACAACTTGTGTAAGGAATCCTTATGCTTTTCTGAAAGGAATTGTATTTTTAGAGGAAGAAAGAAAAAGCATTGGGGAATGTTGGAAAAAGTAAGGATGCACGGAGCACTATTTTTGAAAAGGGCTTTTTGGGGGGAAAGAAGCTTAATGGAGAAGAAGAGTAAAAAAACAAAGAGGAAAAAAATCAGAGGGACATAACAGAGGAGCTACGGAAGAAAGAGAGGAGGGGGGATAGAAAAACCAGTAAATGGGATCATCGAACACGCATGGCCAGTCTGGAGTTTTTCAGAATGGAATGGAAAGAGAAGATGAAGCCGATGATTACAAAGGAAGATGACGACGCTAGTGAAGAAAAGGAGCAGCTCGACATTACTGCGAAACGAAGAGAGAGTCATGGCGTTAAAAAATCAGAAGCTGATTATCAGGGAATAAAGATAACGAAGTGGTAGATGATGACAGAGAGGATTGAGGAACCGACGGGAGGAAGAAGTCGACGATAGAATTTTCGGTGGACATTGCTACTGCAGAGAAGTAGTCGAGGAGCTCTGAGACATCGAGGGATGGGACGAGAGAACTACTTTGTTCAATCTTCGGAGGATATTGCTGAAGGCGAAAAAGAAGACAAACTGCCGAAAAAGAAGATGCTCAACGAACGCTGAAGAGGTGACGGAGATCGCGGCTATAGAAGGAGGTGCAGGTACTTCCCAGATAACTGAAGAAACAGATGTTATACGAGATGCTAATGCCGAGATATTTCACGATTTCCACAGAGTGGGTCGATTGCTAGCAGTGGGACATCAAGCCGTCGGAGCTGGGTTTCCCCACCAGCTCCTCCGACTGTGATGCCGAGAGCAGCCTCTGCAGTCAGATATCAGAAATTTGCCAGACCCGAGGATGCAACCTCTTCAGTTGCTGTAGGAAAGAATCAACATTCTTTTGAGCAGCAACCAGCGGAAAGCTCACAAAGTGGTTCAGAAAAAGCCTTGTCACTAGAAAAGGAGGTTGCAGATCATGAGTAAACTCCTATATTAACTGTTGTATTGAGACATGTACAAGGCTGGTAGATTCTAGCATGGCTGGGCTACATAAGTTACCTCCCTGCTTTATTTATCACCTTGTTAATTGAAGTACTCAACATCCATGGAGGTGGCAGACAAAGGTGCTGAATGAAAAAGGTGATCAACATCAGCATGTGCGATTTGCATTATGGGTGATCGATGGCATCTGCAGGAGCAAACCACAAAGGAAACTACCTTATTGTTTAATGAGAACTTTGTGAAGAAGCAGATGAACATCAGACAGGCTGATTAGTTCTTTATGGCCTTAATTCCTTCTCCAAATATAACTACTTTGCCTTCCATTCTTATTCCTATGCTTAGTAGAGGTAGAACTGCCCTTTCTTGTAAGCAAGGAGCTTTGAATATCTTTGGGAGAGACAGGTTGCTTATTGTTCCAATGGATATGATGAATCAGTGGTTTTAAAAAAAAAAGTTCCAAGTGAAGCTTCATAGGGATTCAGACTACATGAAAAATTTGTTGACATGAGTTTTTGTCAAGCCATTTATTGGAAATACTCCCAATTAGATGTAGCTGATTATATGTCTCCTATTATTTGAAATTGAGCTTTCAAATTGAATATAATCTTGTTGGATTGATCTTCTATCTTGAAATTTGTCAAGGTCTTTTGTAGACGTGATTTTGCTTTCGAAAACCCTTCGACAATGTGTTGATAAACGTGCCTGCTATCTCGCGTGTACAATGCGCGTCTATAGGGCCTTTCTCTTGTAGTGAGAATTATTTTGTTATTTAAAAAATAAATCATATGATTAAAACTAATAATAATACAATAAAAATAAAATAATATACATGGACTATGTTAATGATCATATTTGTGGTATCATGTCTGTTTGAGGATCCTTTGATGTTGTATGCTTGTGAGAGGCTATTGTTGATGCCAAGTGACTGAAAAGAAAGGCTTTTTGAATAGGGGGTCATTATACGAACTACTGCTGCTAACTCCTTCTTGTAGAATTTTCTCATCTTTAACTCATTTACTTTTCACACACACACACACACATTCTCTCTCTCTCTCTCTCTCTCAAGCATAGACTTGTTACCGCTCTCCTTCAAATAATTTCTAAGGGGGAGGGGAGGGGGGTTCATCTTCTAATGAGAGTTTAGGAATGAAAAGCTATTGTTGTCTTATTACCTAAGGTGTTTTTCTGTTTTTTATGGAAGAAAGGAATTTTTATCTCATTTAGTGTAAAATTATACCCTTGTTATTATTTCATTTGTTTTTTGCCAAAGTATGAATATTTGAGCACATCATACATTTCCAAAGCATATTTCTGCTAGATGTGCCAACGTAAGGAGGCTTAAAACAAGACAAACAATTTCTCAAAGACTGAGGGGAAGCCTAGGACATGATTATGCCCTTCTCATAGGATTTTGTATCTTTCGTATCAACAATTCACATTAGTATAGTTGAAGAGCTTTAACAACCATGGAATGGGCAACGTGTAGAGGGTGAAGCCCAATTGGCATTGGATGAAGAGTGGATAAAAAATTCTTAGTGGATGACTACTTCAAACACATATTGAAGGGTGTTGAAGAATGTTAGTTACCACAACACACCCAAAAATACTTATCTAACAATTTTAACATCAGCATAGTGGTGGAGTCTAGTTGAAATTTAACACTTTGATATCATGTGAGACATACCCAACCCTCAATTCTCTAAGAAAGGGTGGTTCGGTAGTCATCTAGGGAGAGGAATCCTATTCACCACCATCTAGGGTAACCTTGAGCATGTAGACTTAGGTGATTGGGTGTTCCCTAGGTCTACCCCACAGTGAAGCATCAAGCCTCATTCCATGAGATCGTTTCCTAAAGACACAACTATGGTCTCTAGTAGTGATCTAACATTGAGCTTAAAATGAACACATTTTGCGATTCATAAAAGATGGAGGTATTCGAGTACCCCACTTGATTCAATGAGAGTGAGAAATAAGGGGAGTTGAGTGTCAATGCCTCTGCCCATAACTAAGTCTTTCTCTAATATTTGGGAAATCCACTTGACTAACTGAGTCAATCCAACCAAAGGACAATTTCTTTTGGAAACCCTCCACCTGCTTCACATGATATCATGGCATATTTTAGTATTTTAAACAAGTATGTTGCTAGATTATGATGACATATAAAAACTACTTCATTAATTAGTGTTTGCATGGGGTTCATTAGAACACCTTTAAGATACTAACAACAAGATTATGATGACATATAAAAACTACTTCATTAATTACTGTTTGCATAGGGTTCATTAATTCACCTTTAAGATACTAACATCAAGCAATTCATTTGAGAGGTTCTCAAATACACACTCACTTCAAAAGTGAACAATGTCCTTGCCCCATTCATCCTCTATCTTTTAGCGCTCAATCATGCTTGGAAAAAGTAGGTTTCCAACCCTATTTGAGGTCCAAGATCAAGATTACAACTCAAACTAGAGCCTTGCTAGTTCTCGCACACCATAACAGTGAAGCTTCTTATATGGGAGACCAAACATGCCTAAGCAATGGTTGGCTGCCTTCTTAAGTAGTGTACATGTATTCTAGGTAGAGAGTAGCTGATGCATCCCTAGCGATGACATCATGCCTCATTCTCATCCGGCTTTGTTGGAGCCACATTCCATTTCTACTATTTTTAGCAATCATTTATTTCAAAATAATATTTCAAGTAAATCAAAATTAACAAGTACAAAATACTCTCTAATTTCTCAACCAAATGAAGTTCATCTTTGTACATTGTTAAGACTTCAGGCTCTTTGATCTTTAGTATGTGTGTAACTGACACTCTATCTCTATGTCGTCATATGTCCAGCTGTATCAACAAGTGTGGGATATTAAATAAGTTAGTGACTTTAGGCTATGTGTGAATTGTCTATAGACCTTAGAGTGTTGTATTCACTTCAGTTATATGTGTTAGTGAATAATAAAGGAAATGAGATTAGATCACACTACTCCTTGATGTTGCTCCAACCATTCTATCTGTCTCTCAACATGGTAACAGAGCCATGAATGGGCTTTGTGGTGGATAGCATTTTGGAAGGAGACTTGAAGACTCAAGGTCAAGGGTTCCTGTGAAATGCAAGCTACCTACCATTGTTGTTTTTTCAAGGTATGTATTGATTCATATGCCTCCATTTCTTCATGAACTTGGTCAAGACTAGGAGTAGTTGAAGGCTCCATTGAGCATATGTAAGCCATCACAAGGGTCTTCTTCATCAACACATACAGCTTCACACTCCTGCCAGGTTTGCATGATTGCACTATGGATCTCCATGGTTGCTAATCAAGACAATAATCACTACTCAAGTGATTCACAGCTTGCATACATATTTTAGAAGGTACTTTGATGACCTGACATGCCAATGCTTGACTTGGAGATGAGATATGAACTGATCTATAGATACACAAACCGAGAATAGAGCATGAACTACTATAAACAGAGTGAATGTACAACATGCACTGACATTGGAAAGAACTGGAGTACTTAGACATGCTTGGAAGGTCTCATTAGAGCATAGATATGCTCAGGAAGACATATGTATTGTGTCGTATGCATTTGAGTTGCAATTTCTTGAAGAAAATACTTAGATCTGAAAGCATATGATAGGTTGAAAACTAACATCAAACTGTCAACAGCAAGCAGCCATTCGTCCTGAAGCATTACATAATATCGAGTTAGCTTCTTTCAAATGTATGACATTGAATATGTATGTTGAATGTCTCAAGGACTAAGATGAGCATTGAATGCTCATGAAAGCTAAAGTTTGAAGTTGAAAACAAATGCATTGATATTATCTTGGCTGGTTACAAACAGGAAATGCATTCTATGACATTGTTTTTGAAGACAAAGTGCCTATGGTTGTCTGTATGGTCATGTATTGACCCCTACACTTGATAGCACATGTATGAAGTATTTTGTGGACATTTTGAAGTTGGATAAATCTCGTTTGACAGAGTATTAGCTGATCGCAACCTGCAAGCAATGTATTTAACACTTGTACTTAACATATATGCACTAAACTATGCCCACATGATCATGTATGGACTCCTACATGTATAAGCAGATGTCTAAGAGATTTTGGAGCATGTATGACATGTATACATCTCAATTTTGGCCATGAAAGAGCTACTGATCATTGATAGCCTATAGATTTTAGACTGCATCTTTGGTTGACTGCAGTAAGGTTGCATGATGTAGAGTTACAACAACTACATGGTCTATGTGTTGAGTGATGTATCTACAGATTATTCCACATGTTTGTGGATGGTTTTGAGATGTTTATGGGCTGAAATACCCTGATTATAGTAGATAGTTAATTGTAGAAAACTATCATAAATAGTCAAAGACTGCAGTAGGTCAGTGAGACTTGTTGGCTTGCAAGAAGTTAGGCACTGACTAGCCCTTCTTTGTTACAATAGACAAGCGCATTGAGCATGGTTGGAGCTTGCAAGGTACTACACTGGTTATGTTTGTGTATCTCAGATGCTATGGTAATGCAAATCATGAAATGCAAGTCACCAGCAGATGCATGGAACATATTGATTAGGTATTATGGCACAACTATCAATGCCCAGAAGATACAATTAAAGCATAAATTCAACAACATGGAGAGAAAAGGTAGATCTATATAGGATTATGTCACAAAGTTTAAGACTATTGTGGATCAATTGACATCCATTGGCACACACGTTGAGGATGAAGACATGGTTGCATTGGCATTAAATGGTTTGGGATCTGAATATAAGTCATTTGATACTTCCATCTCTATGCGGGCTGAAATCCCAGATTTCAATGAGCTTGTTGCATTTCTCATTCTTGAAGAGGTTAAATTAGGATTAGCTACTATAGACTCTAGCAGTTCCAAGAGTAAGGATGTTGTCTTCTATTCGAATCAACGCGGCTATGGCAACCATGGTAGAAGTTATGGTTCTGGTAGAGGAGGCCATCACAATATATCGTATGGTAATAATAACTAGCAGGGTGGTTCAAATGCAAGAGGAGGTGGAAATTTCAGAGGCAGGGGGATATCTAGCCCTAAAGGCAGAGGCTCCTAGCAGCAATAGCATCCATCTAACAATCCTAATAAGGATAAGGATTGCCACTACTGTGGAAAGTACGGTCATATTGCCAATGATTGCTGGAAGAAGCAGGGAAATCAAAAGGGCAAGCAGCATGGACATTATGTATCATTCGGTCAAATATATGATGTTTCTAGGAACAGACTGTTTGCCATGACATATGTGAAAGACATGGTTGCTGAGAAGTCTACTAAGGATGTTGTTTGGCATATTGATTTAGGGGCATCGAATCATATGACGCCTCAAGGTGACTGGTTTATTGACATGGTGCCTGACAGGAATGGCTATGTATGCACATGGAATGACACACAGCATATCATTGAACATTAAAGCAAAGTGCCTTTGGTAATCCATGATGGCAAGAAGAAGAACTTACATGATGTATTACATGTCCCATCAATTACTAAAAATATGTTGTTTGTGGGACAGATGATTGAGAAAATTTTGTAGGCTAGGTTTAATAAGCATGGTTGCTTCATTGAGCAGTTTGGTAATAGTTGCAAATTGATTGCTTGTGGTCATAGGAATAGCAAGATGTTTACTCTTGATGCCACTTTTCCACAGTGGAAATCAACCATGTTTGCCCATGGCTCTCGCACAATTAAAGATTTACAAATATGGCACAAGAGAGTGGGACATGTTAGTCTCCAGTGGCAACAAATGATGCAGAAAAAACAGTTTGTTACAGGTCTACCCAAGTTTACCTACACAGATATTGGTCATGTCTGCGATGCTTGTCAGTTTGGTAAACAATCAAAGTTGCCATTTGTCAAGCATGTAAGAAATAGTACGCAACCATTGTAGTTGGCTCACTTTGATGTGTGGGGGCCAACACATAATGCATCTATGGGAGGCTCTAAGTATTATGTGACATTCATTAATGACTCAACACATAATGCATCTTTGGGAGGCTCTAAGTATTATGTGACATTCATTAATGACTTTAGTCGCTATACTTGGGTTTATATACTAAAAATAAAGAATGAGGTGTTTGCTATTTTAAAGAAATTGAAGCAGCAGGTTGAAAAGAAATTTGATTGCTATATCTCTTGTTTGAGATCTCACAGTGGTGGAGAGTATGTGTCAAATGAATTTGATAGTTTTTTGGCTAAAAATGGCATACGTAGGAAACTTACATGCAGCTACACTCCATAGTAGAATAGGGTAGCTGAACGAAAGAACAAGGTCTTAATGGAAGTTGCTCGTACAATGATGAATGAGAAGAAGATGCCACTCTATTATTGGGCTGAGGCAATAATGATAGCCATGTATATCTTGAACATGACTCCCACTACAGGTATTCATGATATGACACCATTTGAGAAGCTGTATGGCTACAAGCCTGATATTAGTCACATGAAAGTATTTGGCTATCTTGCTTATGTGCACATCCTTGATGAGAAGAGGAAGAAGTTGGATCCGAAAGTACATAAGTGTGTCTTTATTGGTTATTCACAGGAGAAGAAGGCATATAAATGCTATGATCCCTCTACTCAGGAGACACTAGTGAGCACAGATGTTATCTTTAATGAGATGGCATCTTGGTATGTGTCACCTATTGTAGTGCAATCAGATATGGCTTCTATACATGTTTCTACAGTTGATTTGCAGCAAAGTACTACATTGACAGGCCCTAGTGGTACGACGGTATCTCCATGGATAGGGAGATTGAGGAGCTCTAGCTCACTGTCCATTGACACCACTATGTCAGTGAGGGGGAGATATGATGTGGTGGAAAGCAAAGGGAAAGAGCAAGCTTCTGATGATACATCTGGTATGATGACACCTAGCAAGGTGACTTCAGGCTATGACTCAGCTGATAGTCTAGACAGTGAGCTTGGTATTCTGACTGTGTATATGCCTAGCACTAGGTAGAATAGGTCCATTCTGCATCTCATGAGAGAGGAAAATCGAGTAGTGCACCACAGCTTAGATGCTCGCAAAGAGTCAAGTACCTTGTGGATAGACTAAGTTGTGAAGCATTATGCTTACACATGACAAAAGTGACAGAGGTCAAAGAACCTACTACATATGCTGAATCAGTGATGGATAAAAGTTGGTGCATAGCTATGGATGAGGAAATATCTGCCTTGGCTAAAAATAGAACATGGGATCTTGTACCACTGCGAGAAGAAAATAAGACCATTGGTTGCAAATGGGTCTAAAAGATTAAATGCAAGTCGGATGGCAATGTGTAGAGAGGTACAAAGCCAAGCTGGTTGCTAAGGGTTATGCCTAGCAATATGGGTTAAACTATGAGGAAACATTCAACCATGTTGCCAAGATGGCAACCATACAAACCGTGATCTCATTGGTTGCTGCTAAAGGCTAGAAATTGCAGCAGATGAATGTTAAGAATGTGTTTCTCAATGGTGATTTGGCAGAGGATGTTTACATGGATCACCCTGAAGGGTATGTACACCCTAATTTTCATCACTATATATGCAAGCTAAAAAAGACACTGTATGGGTTGAAGCAGGCTCCGAGAGCCTAGCATGCAAGGATCAGTAGTTACTTGCAGAGTTTGGGATTCACTATTGGCAGGGTTGATCATAGTCTATTTAAGAAAAAGATAGACAAAGGTCTAGTAGTGTTGGTTATCTATGTTGATGATTTGATAATCACAGGTGATGATGACTTAGGGATACATCATGTTATGTAGATGCTGAAATTTGAATTTGATATGAAAGACTTAAGTGAGCTGAAGTATTTCTTGGGTATTGAGGTGATCAAGACTGAAAATTATTTTTTGGCTGATGCAAAAAAACTATGCCATGGAAATGCTAAAGAAATATGGCATGGCTGAATGTAAACCCCTGGATACACCTCTTGATAAAAATGTCAAGTTGGACATTAGCATTGGAGCTAAAATTGATGATGTTATTATATACAGACAGATGGTTGGGAGTTTGATTTACTTGAACCATCACCAAGCCTGACTCGAGTTATGTTGTTGGGCTCATAAGTCAGTTCATGTAGAAACCTAGAAAACCACACTTGGATGTTGTTAGGCTAATTATGAGATATGTAAAGTCCATTATAGATTATGGGCTATTTTATGTGAAAGAGAAGCCCTTGACATTGGTTGAATACACGGATGTAGATTGGGCAGGATGCTCATATGATCGCAGGTCTACGAGTGGCTATGCCTTCAGCATTGGAAGTGGAATGATCAGCTAGAGCAACAAGAAGCAACCAATGATTGCATTGTCTATCACTAAGGCAGAGTACAGGGTGTTGCATTGGCAACATAATGCTACTCAAGCTTATGGATGATTTGGACATACAAGTGGATGCTCCAGTGACTTTGTTATGCGACAATCTCAGTAGTGTACTCCTGGCAACGAATCCACTATACCATGCCAAGACTAAACACATTGAGGTACACTACCATTTTATTAGAGAGATGGTTCTTGCACGGAAAGTAGATCTTATGCATGTGAAGATTGATGAACATGTTGTAGATATCTTTACCAAGTCTTTGGATAAAGATAAGTTCAGTGTTTTCTCATAGATACTTGGTGTACAAAGGCTGTCTTGAGGTTGACAGGGAGTGTTAAGACTTCAAGTTCTTTTATCTTTAGTATGTGTGTAACTGACACTCTGTCTCTCTGTCATATGTCTAGCTATATCAGCAAGTGTGGGACATTAAATAAGCTAGTGACTTTAAGCTGTGTGTGGATGGTTTGTAGACCTTAGAGTGTTGTATTCACTTTAGTCATATGTGTTAGGGAATAATGAAGAAAATGAGATGAGAGCACACAGCTCCTCTCTATCGCTCCAACCCTTCTCTTTGTCTCTCAACATATATTTGATCGTACTTTCCTTGTGTGCATATAACTGCACTCTATATTCTTTATTTTTATTTTTATGAAAGCATACTTAAATATTTCTATGTGTATGAATGTATTCTAATCAAATAACAAGAAACTAAATTAATTTTTGATAAAAATAACCATAAATTAAAATAATTTGAGCATTTATCTTATTTTATTGGATAAATAAATAAATAATCTTATCTTAAAAAAATTATATTGTATGCTTTTTATCTATGAAAATAAATTATAATTATAAACTAATGATTTAATTAACAAAATATCCTAGATTATTATTAAGATTTTTTGAAGAATCTTTCAATAATTCTAAATATTAATAATAATATTTAAATAAAATTTTAATTAAAAACTCTACAAAATCAACATTTCTAGTTATACTTAAAGTATTTTAATTTTTTAAGGTTGGTTTATTTTGAGTTTTATATTTATAAAAAATTTAAAGAAATTTTAATGCTATTTTTTCTATATTTCTAATTTTAAAAGAGGATTATTAAGACAAGCTTCCATGATAAAAATTAATAATAATCATATTTTCTATTATTAAAATAAAAAATATGATTTAAAAATACTTTAATTTCTATCATAACTTTCTAGAAATTTAGACATTATTTCAACTATATTCTCAAATTTGAAAGATGGAGAATTATAAAAAAGAAGATGAGGATTATTCATTTCTTAAAAAAGATTTCATATGATTGAAATTAACAATAATATAGCAAAAATCAAATTTAAAAATATAATAATATACATGAAGTGTGTTAATGATCATATTTTTGGTATCATGGCTATTTAAGGATCCTCCCACATCGATATGCTTGCGAGAGGCCATTCTCGATATAAAGGGAGATGAAAGAAAGGATTTTTGGGTGGGGGGTCATTACCCGAGCGTGAACTACTGCTAACTTCTTCTTACAAAATTTCATCACCTCTAACTCGTTTACTGTCCACACACACACACACACACACACACACACACACACTCTCTCTCTCTCTCTCTCTCTCTCTCTCTCTCTCTCTCTCTCTCTCAAAAGTAAACTTGTTGCCATTGTGTGTTGAAAATGAGAAGAAGGGCCCTCCTTTAAATAGTTTCTAAGGGAGCGGGGGGCGAGGAGGGTTCCATCTTTTAGTGAGGGTTTAGGAATGAGAAGCTATTGTTGTTTTATTAACTTAGGGATTTTTTGTTTTTCTATGGAAGAAATGAATTTTTATTTCATTTAATATAGAAAATTTTACTTTAGCTTTTATTTTATATTAAAAAATGAGAGTTTTTTTTTTCAAGAAAAGAGGGTGAGGGGACTCATTGATTTCAACCTCAAATACCCAATTCTTTCATGGGCGATGTGAGTTTGGGAAGATAGAGTGGAGTAATATTTTTCTTCGTTGGTCGAGAGGTGTGACTGAGAGTAAATGACATGAATATTAAATCAAGGAGAATGTGTTGTATTGTTATAGATAACATGGGTACTTGAGCTAGGCTAGGTATGACCTTTGGTGCATCCATCCTTTTATGAGCCTTATTTGTGAATGAGTTGCACCACATAATATTCTAGAATTTTTTTTTGCCAAAGTATGAATATGTGAGTATATCATACATTTTCAAAGCATATTTTTGCTAGATGTGCCATGTAAGGAGGCTTAAAACAAGTCGAAGAATCTCTCAAAGATCGAGGGTGGCCTAGTATATGATTATGCCCTTCTCATAAGATTTTGTATCTTTGGCATCACATTAGTATGGTTCAAGAGCTTTAACAACCATATAATGGGCTCAACATGCAGAGAATGAAACTGAAATGGCATATGATGAAGAAGATAAAAAATTATTAGTGGCTGACTACTGCAAACACATATTGAAGAGTGTTGAAGAATGTTAGGTACCACAACACACCCAAGGTTCTTTTTTTTATGAAAGGAAAAACTTTTCTTCTCTATGAATATATTAGTATTTGTTTAAAAAGTCATTTTTTATTTATTTCAAAAATATCAAAGCATGGAGAAAAAGTAAAGCTAAGCCAACAAGCTAAGGTGGCATAATTAAGTGGGGTGGTGGGTTCTAATAAAAGAGTACACTTGTGATCATGAAGGGAGATTACATTTTGAAGGAGTGGACGCTAGTAAGGAGTTATATAGTTTATTATGGAAAAACTTGTCATCTTTATGTGTTAGGTCCTAGTGATGGGCAAGTGATTCTTTGGTACTTTAGTGTGGCAACAAAAAGGGAGGCAATACACAATGTTCTTTTTTTTATGAAAGGAAAAACTTTTCTTCTCTATGAATATATTAGTATTTGTTTAAAAAGTCATTTTTTATTTATTTCAAAAATATCAAAGCATGGAGAAAAAGTAAAGTTAAGCCAACAAGCTAAGGTGGCATAATTAAGTGGGGTGGTGGGTTCTAATAAAAGAGTACACTTGTGATCATGAAGGGAGATTACATTTTGAAGGAGTGGACGCTAGTAAGGAGTTATATAGTTTATTATGGAAAAACTTGTCATCTTTATGTGTTAGGTCCTAGTGATGGGCAAGTGATTCTTTGGTACTTTAGTGTGGCAACAAAAAGGGAGGCAATAGTACCTTAGAAAGGGGCCTATTTTTTATATCGCACTGGTTGAGTGAGCAATGAAAAGAGTCGTCCGGTTGCTAGAGCTAGAAGAAGGTGGTTGTAGTACTATAGTTTAGAAAGGAGCACGTTATATTTAGGCCATCCAAAGAGCTAGCATGATAGAAAACATCATCCATAACATGTTAAAAGGAATAATTATATACAATAGCTCATCAACAGATTCATGAAGAGTCAGCATAGGATATCGTCTGCAATGTTGAGATGGCAAGCTCAACAAGTACAGATATTGATGATGGACCAGCTGGTTAGATGGGTCTACACATCTACAGTTAGCATGTCACTAGTCATTATAATCCTCACATGGCCACTAACTTATTACTTATTATATACAATTTGTTAGTCAATTACTATACTTAGTTATACACTTCTTGAATTAGTACGAAACTTTCATTTATATTGTATTTTATCTATACTTTGTGTACATCATTGTGTGAAAAAAGAACAATAAGAAAACATTTTAGCCTCCATCTCTCTTCTTGTGTCCTTGAGTGAGCTTCCTCTTGTGTGTATTGTGTGTGTTCGATGCATTAGCTCAAGCAAGTCGCCCCACCACATGATTCGTGGCATGTAGTCTATGTCTTGATTGTGAGGGTAGCTAACTAGGGGGTGACATTTATGATTGAAGATAGTGATTAGGTCATATTGCTGAAGGTGGAGGCCACTATCTTCAATCATAGAGATCTACTAATAGCAAAGGTGATATATTTTGAAAAGGGTAGTGATGTTGATTCCTTGAAGCTCACAAGGTGGTGAACTTGATCAATTGAAGATTAGGAAGCCAAATCTAATTTTGTGTTGTGTTATTCAACTTTCTACTATAGGATTACTGTGAATTGAAAAATAATTTATTTCTCTTGCCTTTGAGGGACTCACTATAAGTATATTGTGAAGATGTTAGTTTGAGAATAACAAGCCATCCCATAAGCTTTGCTTATTTGTTAGCTTGTGTCAATCTAAGGTTGAGCATCAAATATACACACATCATAAGTTTTTGATGATACTATGTTATTATGAAAATATCCTATTTCGAGCAGGTTGTGTTGTTGAATTTTTACTATAGCATTCAATAGTGGATCTTTTGAAAACTAGCTAAACATGACTAGCATAGTTATCGTCACACAAAGGATAATAACTCATAAAGTGTTTCACTCAATAACATCATGGTTCACTCAATTTTCCTCTTAGTTTTGGTGTATATGGTAACTTGATGCAATCTCATTTTTCATTTGTTAAGTTGTAAATGCAAACAAGTACTTGCTCTTTTCCTAGCCTAGATGATTGTATAGTGATTTGTTTTGTTTGTTTTTGAGTGTTAGCTATTGAAAGGACATTAAGAGGCCATTTGGTTCTTGTGTTGGTTTTATTTCGTTGATTAGTGCTTGTGTGTTTTTTAAATTGGCTATGACAAGAAATATCTAGACTTTGTTGTAAGAGTGTATGCAATTGTTTGTGTTAAACTAAGAGTTGCAAACATCGAAAGAGATGTTGGGCTTGTGCATGCATTAATGGTGGGGTGGGAAAAGAGAAAACATTCTTAGACCTATACCCTAGGCTTCTATAGGCATAGATTCATTGTCATGTTTGCTTGTTGCTAGGTTTTTGCTTGATTTTTTCTATCGAATTCAATCGTTAGTCAAGGTCTTTTATTGTAATTGACACCTCAATGATCTTTGACATTAGGTTTTGAGTAGGAATTTCACTATTTCATCACTTGGACATCAATGTTAATAGTTTGGATCTAGTTCTTTGTTTCTTAATTTGTTGATGGTAGAGAGGAGAAAAAATGCATTACATAAATAACACTTTCACACTTATTTGAAATAACTGAGCTTAGAACTTCATTTTTCTACCCAAAGCATTTATTAAATTTAAGTATAGAATATAGATATAGATATAGCTTTTATCTCTTAATTACTTGATATTTAACCTTAAAATTAAACTTATTTATTTTTACTACTCTTTTCGCTAGCCTCATTAGTGTTACATTAGCCTCAAAGTTTATTTGCTAGCAAATACAGTGAAAATGCATCATATTCTAATTTTGTGTTAGTGAGATCAACAACCCTAGTAAGGGAAAACTATATCCAAGAGGTGATATAGTTATGATGCCTACAAGGATAATAAGAAACTCAATGGTATCTAAACTAAGTGGTTATGCCATTCAATACCTAATTTAGATCCTTATTTAGTTATATAGAGCTGATATTTGTGGGCTAACATGATTGTTGCTCAATATGTAAGGCTTATTAAATAATTGACTATGATTGCTAAATCTGATTATACATGAGTAGATGACATCATTAACAATAGATGGAACTTGACTTGCAAGTCTACCTAGTAGATTGTTGGATTTCATGATACGTGCTATAAAACCTTTCTTTGTTAGATCATACATGGGGTTGTTACATTATTAACTTGGGACACATGGTTTTCTTAGGTAAATAGGGGTATAGTGATGAGTCATTCTAAGTATATAAATCCCTTTAGAAATATTTTCAATTTGATGTTTGTAATCTAGTTTCAAACCTTTGGAGGTAGTGTTTATGTCTCATGAGAGGATGATAAATATGATCCTTTTGATGACACTTTGTATTGGCAACAAGTAGTCAGATGTGTGATCTATTTGTGCCATATTCATCTTGATGTTGAACATGTCAATAGTCAATTGAGAAAATCCACCGATAGACCCAAATATGCCCAGTATCAGAACATGTGTTGATATCTCACTTATCATGCATACTTTCTTTATGAGATTGAATGACTAGAATGCTACGATACATCCTGCAAGGTTGTCTTATAGTGACAATTATTTTATGATTTTAATTTCATAAATAGTTCAACTAAATAAAGACACAACCCATACATGTTTGCTTGATCCAATATTGAGGTTGAGTATAGAGCATATTTTGTAGTTTAACATGGGTGTTTCATGCTTAAATAGCTCCTTGCTAGTATTCTAATGATCAATTGTATCCAAAATATTATGTAGTTATGATAGTTGCAAAAAATCTAATGTTTTATTCTCACAAAAGAATTGAGGTGCAATATCATAACATGAAGAAGCCACTCCATTTTCAGAAATGACTTCATATATGTGCCTACCCAAGGCAATACTGAAGTCTTAAGCGTTAAATTTGTACCATTGATATTATAATTTTTAAGAGATTGATGTTCTACTCCCTATATCCTTCACATCATTAAATGTGCTTGCTTAGCTACACCAATGTATTGTATCAGTTAATGCAATGCATCTCTTCTACTCATTCTAATGTGGACAACTATAAAGCATGATTGTTTTTCACCTTCTTCTTAGAGTGTTGCTTCTTTTCATGTGACCAAACCTCTCTCTCTCTCTCTCTCTCTCTCTCTCTCTCTCTCTCTCTCTCTCTCTCTCTCTCTCTCTCTCTCTCTCTCTCTCTCTCTCTCTCTCTCTCTCTCTCTCTCTCATGTAACATTTGTTTCATAGGAAAATTTGTTTCATAGGAAAATTTGGCCTTTTGTAGACATCAATATAACTCTCCCCCTCCTCTGTGTGTCTCCTACATATGTAAGATGTCATGTAGTGTTGAAAGCTCGGCACTCCCAACAATATTCAATCATGAAGAAAAAGAAGTTCTCTAGGAGACGATATACATTGGTGGAAAAATAGTGACCTAAACACAATAAATTTTTTTGTTTGCTTGTAGAAAAATTTCACCACACACCTCCTACTTTTTTGTGTTTCGATTTCTAAAAGATTCAATAAAAAAACAAAATTTGTGATTGAATTGCAAGAGTACAAAATTGTCACATTTCATGTTCAAAGCATTAACTCTGCCAGATGTAGGTGATGATGTATGTAGGAAACATTCCCACATGATCATGACCACCTACATACTAGAAAGAAAAATATTCATGCATGTTATTCCCAAAGAGAGGGAAATTTCTTATGAGCTTGCCTTCTTCTTTGCATTTGAAGACTAGCAAATTAGGTGGAGATCATCTTGATGAAGGAAACTGAATCATCTTCTCTTGCAATGATGTGAAAGCAATGAAGGTTATAATTTGTTTTGGTACGTCTTAAATTTATTGAAGTGCTACTTCATAATGTGCTTGTACTATGATGATTACAAGACTTTCATGTGCATACAAAAAAGAGTGACTCCAACAACCAAAATTTTCATTAGTTGAATGCTCACCATTGTGGATAGGTCACATCTTGACAAATTGATTAAGGTAAGTAGATTGTAGCATGCAACAAGCTAGCTCACCATACTACATGCCATTCACCATACATTCATTCCAATTTACAAAGGTTGTTTATTTGAAATCATGGATAATCATTCAATGAAGATGGGACCAAGTAAATAGAGACTTAAGACGATACGTTGAGATGGATAATGATCAAGGAAACAAGGAGGTCCATGTATATGAACAATGAGCATGTGAAGATGCAATGTTTCTTATTTTTTGAGACCCAGATCATGATTTGATTAAAATGACCTCTTTGTGGAGAAACATATAGAGCTTTGCCCAAATTGAAAGACAATATTAGTTTCTAGTAGATGCAACTATGTGTCAACCTCGTGTGGACATGAACATGAGTACATGCAACACAAAAGATGTGCATTACCAAGGTCGCTATGAGTTAACATAAATTAATTGCATCCACAAAAAGAGAAATTACCATGCATGTGTGTGTGAGAGAGAGAGACCCGTAAGGCAAGGTGAGGGAGCATGGTGTTTTGCCATAGTGTGTGTGTATGTAGAGCAAGGACGAGAACTTTGAAGTATTGCATGACCAAGAGAGGAGCACAAAACATGAAGGTTCAAGAAAGTGTTGTGGTCCTTTGGCGACATCAAAGGGTGATCCACCATTCCATGGGAACAAGTCACTTCTCCCCCACAAGTGAACGGGGAACTTGGGCTAGAAACCTTCAAGGAGTGGGCTTAGAGACTTCTGGTTTCTCTACTCCAAAGGATTGAAGAAGAAGAACTATGGTCTATTTTGATCTACAGCTAGATTACTGTGGCAAAAAAAAAAGGTAAAGTATGGCCGAATGCCAACTGGTATGATATCTTATTTGCTAGGCCATGCATTGCCATTCATCAATCCAAGACAACTAATCAAATCGTTGCTACATGGCAAGACATGGGCTCTCAATTCACATGGAAGGGTGGGGACAAAGGTAGAGAAGATGCATAAATAGCCCTAAACATCTGGATAGCACCACCTCCCTATGATGTTGGATTCATCCCAGCCATGCAAAATGCAGTACAAGGGACTTGGATGCAGGTATGACATTTGGGACTACAACTCAGGTGCCTTTGTGTCTCATGATTAGGCTCTGCAGCAGCTTAGTTTGGGCTGAATTAGAAAGAAGCTACTTGGCTACAAGAGGTGCTAGCTAAAAAGAAAGAAGGTTGGCTCACTTCCACTTGCATGACCAATCAGGCCGTGTGAAGGTATTTGATCAATTCTTGTGGTAAACCTCTATTTGCTACCAAGGGTAGGGATGACTTGAGGGATCCAAATGCAAGATGGTTGCTAAAGGACTACGGAATCTTGGCGAAAGGAGGACTCATGAGGTGGCTTTAGGAGTTGGAAAAGGCGGCTCAAGAAGGCGTGGAAGGCTACCCCTTTTGACAACAGAGTTAATGCTTTGCTATGGAGAATTATAGCAAACAAGTTGGGCACAAAGGACAAGCTAGCTAAGTTTTGTTGTGTTTCACCGATGTGTGTCTTTATCAAAAGGAAAGAGGAAACAGTCAAAGCACATGTTTTGGGATTGCCATGAGATACAAGCCCTATGGAGGAAGGCCAGGAAGGCGATGGAAGAGATAAAACTGCATCATGTAATTGGGTGGAAGCAGAGGGTACTAGGTGACCGAGGCAATCCAAATGAGGTTTCTGAAAGAATATGGAATGCCCTTAGAGGAACCATATTGCTTAATGTGTGGAGCCTTAGAAATAATATTATATTTGCTCGAACCAAACAAATGTATCCCCACCACCACCAGGAGTAATTTAGATAGTTTACTGAACTCGGTATAAAACTCTCATTATTTATTTTAGAAAAAAGGTTGACATGGTAGCAGCAGCGAGGGAGGCGCATATAATAAGGATCCTTCCTATTTATTATGAGTATGAGATTCATGGTGCATTAGATACGAAGTCACACGCATCACACGAGAGCACTGCGCGGAAGTACCGCGCGTCGTCTTATTCCTACAACAACATTCATTTTACGCCAAGCCAAGCCTCGTGAGGTTGATTTTCAGTTGAAGTCGCCGGGGCCTTGGAACGGTACCAGCTTGGAGGACGGGGCGAAGCGGCCCGCCCACCGGCCTGTGGCATCCTTCTTGTGGGCGTTCGTGTAGAAGGTGATAATGCCGAAGCGAGTAAGAGGGACGGGGTCGAAGGTATAGAAATGGGTCTCATGGATGAGGCGGTCGTAGTAGCCGGGGCCGGGCAGTATTGTGGAGCTGTGGGGCGGCGGCAGCGGCGGCAGCGGCGTCGCAGCGCCTGTGCCAACACCTTCGCCTTTTGCTTCGAGACCCGTGAAGGTGTGCCTCTTCCCTTTGGAGTCGTCTAAGGTCGGGCCAGTAACCAAGCCCTCGTGGATGCGTGCCTTGCTCAGGTACAGCTTTGCCTTGTCCGCATCCAAAGCACCCGCCGCCGACAGCGTCGCCAACACCTCCTTCACAAGCCCCTCATCCTCCGGAAACGATGCTCGCAGCGCCTTCTCTGTCGCCGCCTCTTCCTCCTTGCTGAGCTTCACGAAGGCAGGCGCCTCCTCCTGCACTGCCGCCATCTGATCTACTCGCTCGCTCTTCACTTATAATAGCTCTGGCCGACGATAGCTAGTACTACGTAGTAGGTCGTAGCTGTGCGAACCACCCCAGCTGCATGCCGCATTTTATACGTCCGCATCCCCGAGGCCCCCTTATAATTCTCCACTAGGTAGTGACAGCTATGGCCGCAATATTAATATTCCCCACTGCAAATCATGAGACAACCAGAACTTATTCGATTCTCTGGTCCTTCTCCGCGTATGCAGGCCTGGAAAGGTCGGCTCGATTTAGCACGCCCGCTCCATGTATGATGTCAACCGATCGAGAGAGATACATCCAATATTTCCTAGCTTATCTGGTATCCATACACTGTAACACCTTGTTCAGTTTTCCCTTCCTAAATCGATCTACCACAAAAAAGGCTCTTTGATTGGCCTACTGACGACTACCGCCTCCTTATATTCTTCATCATCCTGGCACATGCCTTTTTGCACGAGATAGAACATATGATTGCCTTTTGTAAGATTCGCCGAACAGATAAGAAACGTATGCTTTCATGATCAAATATCTTCTCCTCGGCGTCCCAATTATCAAATCTTTTTCACCTTTCCACATTTGATAAGGCCACTCACCATCATCCCACACACATGTGTACACATGCACAGACTTGTCACTCTCCATATGTGTTTGTGTGTACATGTATATCTCTCAAGCATGCACACTCACAAATGAACCTAATGGACCTTATCATAATAAGTGTGGCAAAATTAGATCAGTAGCGAGTATTGGAAACATATTGAATTTACCAGTCCCATAGGAGCATAGAATGTGAACCATATAAAAGTTAAAAAAAAAAGCATCTCGTAAAATGAACAAGCATATATCACTTTGGAAGTCATATCAATATGAATAAGGGACAAATACTAATATCCCAAAAATCATATAGTATAGCGTACACAATACAAGCTGCTAGATTTCTTATACATAGAAGGTCTTTAGAGGGATTGGGATGGGTGCATAAAGTTACAAGTGTAAACATTGTCATGGTGCGATATATCCACCTATGAAAAATCGAAGAAAGCTCAAAAGCATGCCAAGGATGAGCTGTCTATTGATTGGGTATTACTAGGGTAAAAAGGATACAAGTATTGATGACTTCCATCTTGGAGAGTGGTCTATTGACGTGATAGAATGCGAGTTTCCTTGTGGCTAGTGTATTTTGATGTTCGGGAATATGTGCTACGAAAATAAGTCAATAAACCCTTAGCTTTGTAAGCTAATGCTAATCATAACCTTTTGGAAGCTATTTGTGGATGCCTTTTAACTAAAGAGGAGTCATGGATGCAAGAAAAGATAGCTTTAATGACCAAAGGAGGGAAGAGAGATGATGAGAAAGCTAGGAGATGCATGCATGGAGAAAATAAGGGGGAAAAAGAGGAATGATGCCAGTCTTTTTCTGTGTGATGGTTGTGGGAAGGGTGATGATACAAACTGTTTTGCATCCTTCTCCCTAAGCAATCATGGTTAGCCACCTTTTGTATCTTTGCTTAAAGTGATTGCCTGCAGTAGAGCAAGAAAGCAATGCTCCTTTTATAGCATGGGAAGGGAGTTGGGTGCCATCATCGCATGTAGGACTATGAGGTATGCGAGCTGCTCATGATGTGAGGGTGGTGAAGTGCAATCGAATTAGGAGGAAGAATATGACTTGGAAGCCGCTTCAAACTAGTAATCAAGAGTGAAGATCAACGAGTTGGCAATTTAGAGAAGGCACTCCATAGTCGAGTGAATTCACACACAATGAACTTTTAATCATTTCCTACATATGAAATAAAAGGGAATTTCTATATGTGATTCCCTTTTAGTTTCTCTAACTAGGAAATGTTCTATTTGCCCTATTATTTGCTTTCTCTACTTATGTGTATCTTTAACTAGGGAATTGATAGGGAATTCCCTTTTTTCTCTTTTGTAAGTAGGATTCATATGCTTCCCTACACAGGGAAATTTCCCTACATATGAAAGTTTTCCTATATTGAAAATATCATATGTGATTCTAATTTTTCTCTAATTTGAAAATATTGCATTTTTCCTAGTTTGCTGATTTTTACTTATGTGAATTTCTAGGTAGGAAATTATATAGCAAATTTTCAACTAGAAAATTATATAGAGATTGTTTTTCACAACAAGCTGAGGCTTCACCCCATCAAGCTAGGCATATTGCAACAAAAATGTTCCAACTATTAGTGCACCTCCAAAGGCATAATCAAAGTTGCTTGAGATTTTTCTTATGTTGTATTCTGATCATGGTGTAAATAGAGGGTGGATAATTCTTCAACAAATTGAATACTAGTACTAAATTCCAAAACAAATAAAACCCCAACAATAGCTTGTCACAAAAAACCATGCCTGGCTGTTGAAAATCACTTTCAAATTCTAGAGTTTGGTTTAAGTATCATTCACCCTTCCTACAAAACCATAAAAGAAATTATCATTCTTGTCTCATTTCTCATGTTCTAGAGTTGACAACAAGTAATTGCTTTTTCTATTGGTCCTCCACTGTAATATTCCCACCTGTGAATATTGACTTTCCGCACACTGCGTAAACCTTGTACAAAGGTTATCCCACATATTGGATTTACCGGCAGTATAATGTGTAACCTGCACCTGAGAAATCGAGACCATTCGCATTGGCAAAGCAAGCCGAGGTTCAAAATCGAAATTCCCGCATAAACTCCCTCTTGGGAGGGGCAAAATAGTTACTATTAAAGCAATTTTTTTTAATTTTATCCCTTTTCCCCAGCCAATGCACGGCTGGAGAAGAGGGAGTGTGGGGGAATGGGTCAAGGATGAGTCGTGGGCTGCATGGGAGGGGGGGGAACCCATGCAGTGGCCACGTGGTGGAGCTCACCTCTCCCCCCCCCTTGCCTATATATACTCCCTCTAAGGAGAGAAGGGGGAGAGGAGGAAACGGATGCTGCTGCCACGCCGTGTTGGGGAAGGATCAGACGATTCTGTCGCTGCCATCGCCATTCCGCTGCCTGTTGCGCCATCGTCCGCCTCTATGGCGTTGGGCTGTTGTCCATACTGGCCGCCATCATCACTATAATCATTACTTTCCCCCCTTTTTTCCGTCTTCGACCTCTACTCCAATTATTACTCTTTTTTTTTCTCCTCCCATGTCACAGAAGTTTCCTTACAACCTTCTAAGGATAAGGCTACTTTAGGCCTTGCGTACGCAGGTTTTGGCATGGGTGCTTATAACCCTCAATTGTAAAGGTATTCCTGCGTAAGGAAGAAGCGGATTGGATTTTGGAGCTTGCAGGGCATTCGTAGACCGCTTAAGGGCGAAGACAAATCGGAGTCCATAAACACTACGTCTACGATGTCTCCCAAGAAGACGCAAGGCGCGGCCGCGGAAGGTTCTTCCCCGGACTTACACGTGGATATCACCGCGGATCCACAAATCCAGGTTCCGTAAATATATTTCCACATGAAGAGATGTTTTAAATACGCTTAACTCCATAGGGAAATTCATACTACGTTATCATTAATTCATGGGTAGGGTTAATAGTACATTCGATAAAATATAGATAAAGGGTCCGTGCATATCATGCATCTATAAAGTTATGAAGTGAAAGCACCTATGCATGTTCAAATTTACCAAGCCGAATTAAAAGGCAATTGAGGAAAATTTGTCTATTTGATCGATTACTAGAATTATCTCATGACATGAAATGGAGTTATTAACATTTTCAATATGATGAACGTGAGTTGTCTATCCATCTTACGACCTTAGTATTATGTTGCCTTATCATGCATTTCAAAGTGATGAGCCTAGAACACCTACCGCCTATCATTATAAGGCTGAAGTTATTAAGTGTATTTTTGACTAGACATGGAAAGAATAAGCTTATGTCGCAATTTAGGAAAAATCTTTATTGTAATGGTTCATGGGGAAAAATTGTTAACACCCGTAGGAGGTTATCCGAAAAGTAATGGTGGTGTATCAAAAATGAATCTATGAATTGGCATGTGGCATGTGCTTGCAAGAAAGAATATACCAACACTAACTCTACAATAACCTCATTTAACTACGTTGTAGTTATGAAAGGGTTGCATGTTGCACTTTCATCGTGCATAAAATTCATTCATCAAGTGTTGCATTTGGGAAAGTTTGCAGGATTTAAACAAAGCATGAGACTCTAAAGTGTAGATAACAAGGTAGTAGACATGATTATTTGAAGTAAGTCCTAGTAGGTCCTAAGAAAGTTGGTATCCAGCTTATCATGTATTTTTACTTTACCAATGAAAGATAGAGTGAGTCGCATGTTTACATGTATGGTGATAGTCGAAACTATTTTTCTTCTTTAGATCTAGTTTATTATCTCTAGGGAAGGATTCATCCTTGTCGCGAGACAAGCATAGTGAATTACCCAAATCACCTGGCCGCAAGGGATTCGTATGGCATGGTTCAGTCAATACGATAGATACCCCAAACACTAACTAGGTATTAGCACGTTAAGGATTCGGCCAAGTTTTCCAATTGTCGCTAAGTCGAAACCTTCATGGCCAATGGCCCTAACCACATTCCCGAAATGTTGAGTCAATTGGGTGCTCATGCAAACAATAATCTAGGGTTCCTACCCTAAGGACCAATCGTTCAAAATGATGAAACTCGAATTGAGTTGGAACCCTAGGACTAAACGTTGTCGATCTAGTGAAATTAGGGATGGGTTGGGTAAAAAGACACCCTAAACCCTGCTTCTCGTCTGAAGATAATTCCGTGACCAGAAAACGCCATTCAATAGGTGAAATGATCTCTTGGAATGGAGGCGACACTTGTGCAACAAGTTGCAACATCGCATAGCCTTGTGGTTTGATCGCAAGAAAGTTTTGCCATTCCTTGGAATGAGGTTGGCAGGTTCTTGCGCAAGTTTAACTTGCAAGGGGATGGTTAGTCATCCTGTTACATCGCCCTCATTAGGGAAAATTTGCCAAGTTAAGGGAAGTTAAGTAATTGCTCGGACGCAAATGATTAATCAATAAATTAAAGCGACATGGCCGCCGGGATTTACTATTAAAAAAAAAAAACCTAAAGCATTGGTAAGTTGGGTTAACAGGGTATGTCCCTAACCCAAAGACAATAGGAATCTTGCCAAGTTGCAACTGATTCCGGATCGAATGATGGATGCATTCAGAGAGAAGGATTCACTCCTTAACAGTTTGCCAACTAAACGACCACTGGAATTGATTGTGCTTGTAACAGTTTAGAAAGCACTGTTTGCATTGTTTGTTCAAGGAACTAAAGGATGGAAGATATATAAATGCTTCAGGTTGAAGGCCTGAAGGGAGTGGTAGCTCAGTTACCCCCGACTGCCTGCCTGACCCTAACCAAGGGGGTTGTTGACCGCGCCGGGAACGTGGACCGAACCCGCCGCGTGAGGTCTTTCCGTTGAGCTCTACTTGGAGCAGGAGGACGCTTGGGTGCCAGGGGGGGCTCTGGCCATAAATCCCTCGCCTTCCGGGTCCTGCACAAGAGGCTAACGTGATCGGGATTGGATCTCGAGGCCCGCATACTAGTCTACGGGCAGAAACTTGGAATAGTGATCCCTAGCGGATCACTGATAGCCTTCGGGCGGATTATGAACAAGCCTACGGGCGGAACCCTCTGTATTTCAAAGATAAAATGATGATATGATAATAAAGAAGTTGTTTGATATTGTTTTTCTATGTCACGTGATAAGATTACGTGAAGGAACCAGTGCTTAACAAGGCTAATCAAAGAAGCTGTTTGATATATGTCAAACTAATGTGTTAGGTAATTACATAACTAAAACAAACCGAGGAAAGTGCGGAGGATGGGCCATGGGTCCGTCCTATGGATGGGTGGTCCCGGTTAGCCGGGAACTTTTCTCAAAAATCTTGAAAACAACCGGATGATCATCATCATCAAAACAAATAACGAAGACGATGACCTAGAGGTACATCCTACCCGATTTACGCTATTTTAGGGGAACGGAATGGGACTAAGCCTTATGGCAGAGAGGTTGAGCCTTGCATCCCTCTCGTTTCCCATTCTCCTTGAACCAAGTGCAGCGTGAATCCGCTTCGGACCTGGCGCTTCTGCGTAAAGTAGTTTGCTCGGGTCTGACGCTAGTTGCTGTTAGCTAATGACCAAACAGGGAAACCCTAATTCCGGTCGATCCTAAGTGGGGAACGGCCAGGATACTTCCGCTACGTGGCAGACGCGGGAAGACCTAGATTGCAAAAACCCGTAACATTCCAAGGGAGTGCCGGGTGGAGTTTTCTAGACTTCCTTTCCGATGGATTGCCAAGACGTGTCCTAGATGATTCTAGTGGACACGTTACATCCACAACAATAGTCACCAACTATGTCATCAAAGTGGCTTTATGAGCTTGTTCTTGACCATTAGAAGGGACATATACCATATTAAATGTCTTCGTCTTCTTGCTCTAGCTCCTTGCACTCATTGGCATACTTATCAACATTTCAAGATCCATTTGAGAAATGAGCTCAAATTGCCAAATATTATTAAATTCCGCCTAGTCTCCAAACATTACACATGAAATTGAGTAAATAGAATAAAAATATGTATGTTAACATATGAAAACTAAATAAACTATTGCTGCTAGGTTCAATTACCTTCAAAACTAGAAAATGACCTATGGCCATTAGTAGTACAAGAGTCTTCCTTAGAATTGAAAGTTGCATGTACTTGACAAGTCATTGCTATTGTCCAGCAATCCATAGTGGTAGTTACCAACTATGTTATCTAGATTAGATTTAGGAGCTTTCTCTTGACCTTTAGAATCGAAACATGCATGACATCTTGAACGTCTTCGTCTTCTTGCTCCAACTGCTTGCACTCATGGGCATACTTCATCAATGTTTCAAGATCCATTTGAGTAAGGAGCTCAAAAGACTAAACTTTATTGAGTAGATGCTACCTAGATCCTCGCCTAGATCCCACACTTTGCATAGGAAAATGAGTAAACATACTAAACATAAGTATCTTAGCATAGGAAAGATAATAAACTAGTATTGCTGGGTACGTTCACCTTCAAAACTAGAAAAGGAATTTGGATCCAAGCACCATCATGTCTTAACTTCTATAAGGTAAACTACCTATCCAATCTATTGCTATAGTCCTACAATATCACACCTACAAATCTAGCATCTATTAATTTTTGTTCATGAATTTGGATTTAAAGTGAAATTAGTTTAATGATAGAACTCAAGCTCATTTTGTTTCTATCTCAATATTATCTATTTTCATTGTTATGGGGGCTTCATTAAAGAGTCTCAACCTCTATATATTTCAAAATGTTCATAAATAAAGACATCATAAGCATTATGTTTCAATACCATTCTTAGACATCACTAAAAGGCAAGACCAATTTCAATCTTTTGGCAGTAATATATGCAATACATCCCCCCCAGGACAACATGAAATATCTAATTGCATCCACTCTCTTGATCATTTTAGCCCACATCTATAATGTAGAAATAGCTTCCTTTCACATCTGTAGCTTCTACTTCTAGACATTTTTTGGGGGATCCTTTTAAAAATATCAGTTTCCTTACTTCTCTCTCTTTGATATCATCAACCCCTCCTAGAAATATTGAGCATGTCATACAAATACATGGAAGACATTGGATAAAAAAATCACCAATTCTGTGCTACATACCCATCATACATGGCAATTTTCATAACTGATAACCATGTCAACATTCAACGATATCCAAGAACATAACAGTGAACACATCCTCTCCTTTGTATTTTGGAGAATATTGTGTTTAGATTACATGAGAGATTCTATCATGTTGCTTTGCTAGTAAAAGAGATCTTCTTTGTTGTAGCCAACATTGTGATGCAATGATGGCCGAACCATAAGAAAAATTGGGTCAAAACAGCTCTATGCATGAGCCATTGTGCCATACTTACCATAAACATAAATCAAGGCATTTCACACAATAATATCACCTCTCCAAAGGCCCTTCAACATTGAAACCATGCACAAAGAGACTGATTGTAAGCACTCAAATTTTTAATGAGACTTTAATCTTCATCTTGGGTGTGGGGCTATAAAGGTTACATATGCCCAAAAGATATTGGTCTCTTAGCAATATTTTCTCCATAATAATCGTTGTAGTTGCCATGTACAAAAATTATCAGTAGTATTTACTTCACAATAATCAATGTTGTCATCATGACTAGAATCAACTTGCGATTGTAATCCATGTGGTCACCATTCCTAGAATAAACTCCCATATAGAATCAATGTAAAAAAACAATATCTTAGCTCACTCTTGTTAATAATTGAAAATTCACGGTTCTTGACAGTGACCTTCATGTTGGTGGGCAAGGTTGTTAGGGTGACATACGCCGAAAAAATATTGGTCTCTCAATAGTATTTCATTCATTGTAATCACTCTAGTCACCATGCCTATAAATTCTTAGTAGTATTCAATTCACAATAATTAATCCATGTGGTCACCATTCCAAGAATAAACTCCCATATAGAATTAATGTAAAAAAACAATATCTTAGCTCACTTTTGTTAATAATTGAAAATTCACGGTTCTTGACAGTGACCTTCATGTTGGTGGGCAAGGTTGTTAGGGTGACATACGCCGAAAAAATATTGGTCTCTCAATAGTATTTGATTCATTGTAATCACTCTAGTCACCATGCCTATAAATTCTTAGTAGTATTCAATTCACAATAATTAATTTTGTCACCATGCTTGGAATCAACCTATGAGTATAATCCATCTGGTCGCCATGCATGGAATCAATTCCCAGATAGAATCAATGGATAGAAATAATATCTCAACTCAACCTTGTTGATAATAAAAAATGCACAATTCTTGATGGATAAGCATTAGGATGGGACAAGGCCTAAGGAAATTTACATTTGGGCAACTTTCTTAGATAGTCCTAGGCTAACTCAAGTGCTAGAGGAAAGTAGAAACCTACTGAATTAGTTGCATTCATAGGGTTCATGGTCATGGATAGTTGCATTTGTAGTTAGGCGTATTTCACACTCAAGTGGACAATGAAAATGGAAAGGGGCATTTTGCTAACATTTTGACTCCTCTTGCTTCTATAAATGTGTCAGTGGACCAAAAATTTGATTGGTTTGACCTTGGCGCCTAAATTTAGATGAAAGCAACAAGTGCACAGATCAAGATTTGAACCAATGAGTATGCTAAAATGAGGTGACTACTTCCCCATTACATCAATGATCATTTTCTCATTGCTTGTAAATTTTATACAGTTATCCATTATGTGCGGAATGTCCCCACCAGCCTAAGTAATGATACTTCCTTCGCTTGCAAGAGATATGAGGATGCAAGAGAGGGAAGAATCAAATACTTGTAAGAATTTTTTTTTAAAAGAACCTGAACTCTACCATGGTTTTTGGAGATTGATACAATTGCTTCCATACATTGGAGCTGTCTAAAGTGAAGAGTAAAATAACCTATTCTTTCTAAAGTCAATGTCATTCTAAGGGTAGAGACAAAACAATCATCATATAAGAAAGATGCATTGAAAACTATAAAACCAATCCTTTAGTGAGCTTTATCTCCACGTTCTCCCTCAAAACTAGGTGCAACTCATTTCACAAGGCATTCAACAAAGTGATCAGTTGGTCAATAAGCTCATCTTCTTCTAGATGTAAGCTCCCAAGCTCTTTCCGTACCACTTTAGGTGTTCTTTCTTTTGTGGAATTCTTTCACTATCCAAGAAGTGATTAAGGCGCAACTCATCCTCTTCTCTGATGGTTAAGAATCCCACCATTGTCTTATGTGCCTACCATGAGCAAACCCATCATTTTGAGCTTATCTACATCATAATCATTGCCATTAAGAAAAGTTTCAAGCTCTAATCCCCTACAAAATTGTCTAGGGTCTTGTCTTTCAAGGCCTTAGTACTTACAATATAACCAAATATCTTACCAAGTCACCATCTTACCAAGTCTCTCTACTCACACGTTATGTTCCTTGGTGATCAATGCACCCTACAAATTGCTTTTGATACCCATATTTTTTGAATGAGTTTTTTCCTATGCTTTAGTCTATCACAAATATATATCTAGAATCTATCACATTTTTCTTTTGAATTCGAGGTTTTATCCTCTTCATTGGTTTACAATAGATTCTCTCTTAGTACACACTCTATGGCTTGTTTCCACTTTTACACAATGACTTCTTAAACTAAATTTTGTTGAGTTTTCCCTTTTAATGGACATTGTTTTTATTTATTTGCACAAAATTCTAAGTGAAAATAAGAGCTTATAATTGAGTTAGAATCTAGCATCATCGTTGAGAGTGTGGCACATAAACTTTCTTAGAACTTTAGAGATGTCACATATACATAGCCAAAGATCACCAACTCAATACAAAAACATATTAGAATGTGAAGAATATACTACCATAGCTCTAGTGGGTCCTCATATGGGCAAAGCTACTATTGGAGGAAAATGGGGATATTGGTGCTGCCAATGGTGACTTTTGCTAGTTTGCAACAATGGAAGCATTTATAGGGGGTGTAAGTTAGTTGAGAGGTCATCAAGATGCTACCAAGTCCCCAAAATTCCTCATCGATGTCTTTTGACTGCAGTGGAATTTATAAGATAGGGATCAACTCTTTAATAACTCCTCCTAAATGTAATGATTGGGGTCTGTCCAAGTCGATGAGAGAAGACAACCCTATTGGACACACAGACATACACACACACAAACATGCACATCCAACAAAAATCATGGGATTTTGCTTGTCAATAGAGGAGTGATCCATCAATGTTGTTCTAATGATGGATAGGTTTGAAAGAACAACAACTTATCTATCCCAACACCAAAGTCGATTTCCAACATTAGCACCACTACTAGAGTGTCACCTAATTGAAATTGGTGACACTACAATCATCTAGCCTCTATTAACACTCATCTAGTAGTTTGGACTTAATGGAGATGTGGAAGTCAAATATAATATAGTAGAGTAATGAAGATGAGGAGAGGAATAGATCCCTTGCTAAAGAATACATACTCAAAAAGAATTTTCCTTAATGGAAGTGGATAACCCCTTGTAGATGTATAAAAAATCATGAGACATAACCATCCTTGCTAGTACCATCGATCAAATAACAATGCAATTTATGTCAATAACAAAATGGATAATCTCTTCAAATATAGAATACAATAAAATTTATACACATAGCTCCCACTTTTAATATGAATGCTAAAACAATATTTAGATGCTTAATCATAAATTAACTCCTCATTTTGAGTATGAATACTAAAGATGGGTTGAAGACTTCACCCTCCAAAAAAGTACATATAAATACTGAAAATGCATGAAATATTTATTCACAAATCACATGCTTGTTGAAAAATTGAGTGTTTACTACAATTTTAAGAAGACATGAGTTTTCTTAAATAGGTAATAATCAAAATTATCTTGTGTGTATTGCATGCCCCCTATTGCAAGAGAAGAAAGATACACTCTTGCTCCTCAAGTAAAACCCTCTTTTTGACTAAACCACATAAAAAGTAATGATTTTTTTAACTCTATCTATTGAGACACCACATGCTGATATAGTAGTAGTGAAGCACTTTTGGCTAGAGTGCACTAACATGTACAACAAAAAACCATACATATATTTACTAGCCTATAGTAAGAAATACAATATGCATTTAATCCTCATTAAAAGTTGATTGTTCCTCCTACTAATAGTCAAATTATCATGTCACAAAGTTTCTATGTGTATTGAACTATGCCAATTTCGACTTAGTAATAGCAAGAAAAACAATGTGCCACTAATCCTTGTTGTAAGTTGATTGTCCCTTCCTATTAATAGTTAGACTATCTTGTCATCTAGCTTTTATATGTATTGAACTACATCCAATGTTGGTTCACATTTAGTTATAATGCATCATATGTTTCTTTTGGAGCTTGATGCACCATTAAAGCCATGTTTTAAAGGAGTAAGGAGAATAAATCTTCAAAAGCTTAGAGAAAAAGCAAGAAGCAATGGTTCACCAAGCATGCATGAAATGACCAAAATGAAACCATGTAACTAGCATGAGATTGAGGAACTATGTAGTTTGAAATGTTGCGCCATATACCATTAAATGAGTAAAACAAAGCCATGTAATTAACACATGGTTTGGTGACTACTTAGTTTGAGGCCTTGCATTTGTACAATAGGCTAGCCATTTCCAACTTTTTGTGCTAGGAAAAACAAGCCTAGAATTTCCTTTAGTTGGGTTCTTCGACAATTTGAGTCTACCTCTATATTTTTAATTCCAATTTTACCATGTTTTGAGATTGTTTATAAGCCCAAATATTAAGAATCACCTAGACCAAAGCTTGAAATTCTTACATTCTTCTATAGAGTAAAATTTGAGGATACATAGTTGACTCTCTATATAATTCCCTACTATCAAAAGTGGGGAATGACATTCTTGCATTCTATTGTATAGGAAATATTGAGGGAATGTAAAAATTCACTATAGTGACCCATCATTCCTTGCCATTAGAAGTAGGGAATCACATTCTTGGATTCTCTTATATAGTGAATTTTGAAAGAATGTAGAAAAATCTCTATGATGTCATATAATTCCCTAGTATCGCATGTGGGAAATGTAACTCCGTAGTTAAGCATGGGGAATACATACATTTATACATAGGGAATATCGAATAATTTCCTACATTCCACAATATTTCCTACATAGGGAATGATTAGAAGTCACTTGTGACAAACATCAATACCCACTCTTGTTGTGGCATGAAGGCTACCTTGGGTAAAGGAAAATCTGAATTGCAATTACCAAACATTAATCATTTGTGGAGCTACAATTGTTAAATGCTTCATTGTTTCTAATCAAACTATTTTGGAGTGTGCTTAGAAAATGTTGTATGAAAGGATCAAAGTTGAGCATGCTACTGCAAGAAAAAACAATGCTTAAATTTTTTGCTTTGTGTGACCTTACCTCTTTGAATATGCCTCTTGATAACAATGAATCCATAGAAGTAGATTTGGGACAATAATAGGTATAATAGGTCTACTTCTAGTTTTTTTTTTCTTAGATCATAATAATAAATTGTAGTTCATACAATAGTCCATATAGCATCCCTATTCAACATTGAAGTATATCTCTAGTGTTTAATAAAAATCTCCCTTGATTTAGGACAATAAAGAAAGTATGACAATAGTAGAATTGGGGATAGAAATGCCTTACTATAATTGAGCCCTATCGAATCTTATTTTTAGCTACAAATATTAGCCCTAAAGACTTCAATACATAGTCCTCTTCATGCCCAAAAGCAAGACACAATAGTCCCACATTACTATGATACTCATTGAAAACCCAATTCTTTAAACTCTTTTGCATTGGGTGAAGTGGGGTGTCTCTTAAAGTACCTCTATTCCTAGCATGATTTAGACACATAGTCAGCAACTACACAACTATCTTTCCATCTTTACTATTGATCTGCACATAAGATAAACCATCAGTCCAAACCTTCATCTCCATAGATGCAGTAATAATGTAAGGCTATCCAAGAACTATAGAAAAAGAAGAAAATTCTTGCACAAAAAATAATGCTAATCATTGATATCACCTATAGAAACCTTCGCACTTAAACAAGATGCATACAACTCTCCTACTAAGTTATTGGCTACTTGTATTCTCCATCCATTGTTAACATCCACTCGCCACTTCCAATTTTCATAAAAACATTGGACCATGACATCAATCTTTGACCCATGATCTATGAGAGTAATACATGGAGTCTCAAGCTCTCCAATGTTCACTATTGTCTCTATAGTGACATGGGCCTAATGATTATGGGAATAGTGACTTTGAGGTATCATACCTAAAGCCTCATCGTTTATATAACACATAGGTCACATACCCTTTACTAGTCTTTGCATTCTCATCATCCATTTTTGGGTCTAAGTTGTGAAGTTGGTGATATGAATAAGAAAATGAGAAGAGTACAAAGGATTTTAAAAGTCCAATGTGTGAGCCATGGTTGAATTTATGAAAGCCCAACCAACAACCTTACACAAATGTAAAGCTTAAAATTTCAAGCTTCTAGGCCAAATGGAATCTCAAGTATTAGCCAATTAAGATGGTTTATCTAGAGCATTTTAGTCTCCATGAACATTTAAGAGATTTAGGATTGATCATGGATGAGAAATCTGATTCATCATTTCCTTTGTCTTGCAACTTAAGCTATTGTAGCAAAGAATGCAACAATCAAATGTAGACCCTATAAAGATTTTGCACCTAAGAATGCAAGATTTGCACATAGAGTATTAAGCAGAATAATTGACTTGAATAAGAATCTACATGTGAATCCCATTCGATCTTTTCCCTGAGATTCCTTCCTGAACACCATATTGGGGAATATGGAAATTTTCCATAAGTTTGGGACACGTGGTCAAATCTTTGAATGTGTCATAACTTGAACACCATAACTTCAAATCGAGTGCTCTATAGCTCAATAGATTCCATTTTTCAAACGCTTTCTAATGATAGGTCACATCATATGGTTTTGAGAAACTTATAGGCATGTTATCTGGGTGCCACCTTTCTAGGATTTAAAAAATGGGAATTAGGAGATTCCCAAACTCACTAATATTGTGTTCCTACATTATTTAGCTTTAGTTTAGGGATCTTTTCCTTACCTACAATTTGCGAAAAGCATGAGTCCAAACTATAGCTTTTGTGGCTAAACTAGCAATACTATCTTGAGCTTCTTGTATCAAGAGTCCATAGGTTGTAGCATCCACTACTTCATAGGTATTCTGCACAGATAAATCATCAAAATTTTTCTACATACCTCCCTTTCTGAAGTTCGTAGCAAGGGGCATTCATGTCTCACTAGCATGAATCTTGCATTCCTTCAAAAAATGAAATTATTGCATAAAGCCTCTTCGTGAAAATCATGATATCTATCATCATGATTTGGATTATCACAACAAATATATCTATAGATAAATTCCTTCCTAGGAAAATTCTTTAGAGCTACCGATCTTCCCACATCTTCAAGCTTTTCAAGCTTAATTTGTAATTCCCGCATATTCTTGACAAGATCATCAATTACATCATCCTTTGAAGGAATAATAGAAGGCACTCTCTATGGTTTCTTAGCATTGCCTCTATCCATGACGCATTAGCAATAGCCTTAGGCATAGTTAACTACTCCCTTCTTCTCTTCTTTTTTTAAATTTAGAAATAACTTCCTAAACATCACTTTGTCTATCATAAGTCCCTAATCTATTGTATTGTCTCCACGAGTTTTGCTAGTGTAATCAATAATAGTGGATTTGCAACCTATAATAATAAAATTATATTCTCCTTCTCCAAAGTAAGATGTTTTGCAACACTCAAACAGTTCATAATGTTGTTCAAATTCCCTATGAAATTCTAGAGTAGAAATACCTTTGATAGGTTTTGCAACCCACTCAAGAAATTTTGTTTTTAAAACTTTGTTAGTATCCTTAATGTAATATTCATCTTTTAGGGCTTTCTTGAAATCATCCTAGATTTTTCCATACTCTACATAAATTACATTCATCTAGGTTCATAGCTCATGGGCCAGAATCTTTTTAAAATACCATGGTATCTCATGAGCTAGAACACCAACACTCTAGTTTCCTTGCATAAATCGATAGAAACCTTGATATATTCCTTCCATCAAAATTTCTTTAACTTTGCAATCACATCCTCTAAATCTTTGGTAACTGCCTCTTCATATTTGATCATCTCATAAGTGTGTATAAAATCCTTGATATCTCTTACTCTAACAATCTCTTCAATTTGATCTCCCATCTTTCATTTCTAGAGTTGACCTTTCGCAATGGGTTCACCAAATATCAAGATGTGAAACCTGAGACCTCTAGGTTCTTGAGAATATGATTTTATAAATGAGAGGAAAAAGAAATTGTAGGCAATATAAGTTTGCAAGAGAGAAATCAAATTGTACCATGTATTACCTGCAAACAACCTTTGCTTCAATCTTTGTACAACTTTATTATCACGTTTAGACTTATAACCCTATGACCAAGACAATGGCTTGGTAAAATACAAATTTTGAGATAATAGCTTTGACCCAAACACTTTAGTCCAAAAGCTTTAGTGATTGCAATACATCAATCTCCACATGGACAATGCAAGTAGGACCCTAACAACAGGCTCCATAGAACCCTATGACACACTCGAATCAAAATGACTCAAAGAACAATGCATTCCTTGAGCAAAAAAATAAAAAATTTTGTATTTTTAGTGTAAAATATTTGTACTCTTTTCCCTATAATAGTAGAAAAAGAGATATCAAAACTATCCACAAACGATCCCTCTTTTTGGGTACTCAACATGTAAGAGATATCATTTGAATCAAGGCAATAACCTCTATGAACTTTAAGTTTAGCACTTTAGCCCTATAAATATTTGTATAATAGTAGTATAATAGTTCCAAATCTCACTCAAATCTATCACAAACATGCATGCACAAGCATCTCTGTTAGGCTTTTTCATGTTTACTTCAATGCTTTTCCTAAATTGGTAATCTTTTATGCAAGCCATGTGTCTCTAGCTGCAAATTGTTTCAACCATAATCTTGCATATGAACTCAAAATAGGGTCATCCAAGTACTCAAATTGAAGCCTTTACATGTATTTAAATCCATCTGAAGATCTCATTAATTCATTAAGACTTAATACTGGATACTTGGACTATCTCAAATACCATTTTTATTTCAAGAAAACCATGTAAAACTTCTTACCACATGCACATGTCTTTATATAAATAGTCTTTCATAGAGTTTTTCATTAGGAAATTTTAGAATTAAAAATAGGCCCTTAAAAATGTATAGTTTAAGAGGTAGGCATTTTAGGTTGTCCAATAGAAAGCTTAGATGTTGACATCCATGGAGAGTAAATATTGTCTCTCCAAATCTTGGGTTTTTTAATTTAAAAATGAGATAGTGGGGATTAAAAAAAAGGGAATGAATAGTGTAAAAATTTTGAGTTTCTCTAACCTCGTAGTTCTCCGCTCTTTTTTTGGTAAATTTTTAATTTTACTTTTTTTCCTCTCACGAGATGAGTTTGATCAAAAAAATGATAGCAAAGCACTGTCCCTCTCTTCTCCATTTTGGTAAATTTCAATCTTCATTGAAGCTCTTCGGTGAGAGTAATTAGAGATTTGATCATTTTTCTTACCTTTGCAATTTTTTCTTCTTGTAGCTCTAGAATTTGGGTAAAATATAAGTACTTATTTTTCTTTGCATTTTCTCTTATGTGTTATTTTTTAGTTCTGGTGACAATAATTAAAGCTTTGATCATTTTGCTTACCTTTGCAATTTCTTCTTCTTGTAGCTCTAGAACTTGGGTCAACTATAAGTACTTATCTTTCTTTGCATTTTCTCTTATGTTCTATTTTTTATTAGAATTTGATGTCATTTCTAATAGTTGTTGTTTTGTTGTAGAGATTATTTTGGCTAGGAGACACATGTGCTCATCTATATATCTATATATATATATATATATATCTGTATTTTTTCTTTTTTACTATTTTTAAAGTATACCTTCATTTGAATTGGAACTCTTGGTACCATATTTTTGTAAATATCAATTTGGGTAAGATTGCATAGGTAGTCATTTCTTTCTCTCACTCACTTACTCGCATACTCTCTCTTTCTTCCTTTCCATATTTTTTTTTTTGGCTATCTTTACAACAGAATTTGATGCTACTTCTAACTTTAGGATCGATTGTTGTTGTACCTTAACATAAGGTAGAGTAGAGACTCTATAGCTCAATTTGCATATAAATTTGCTATGTTTTTCTTGTGTCAAAATTTATGTGTTTGATTTTATTTTTTTGTAGAGATTCATGTTTTTAAAAAAAAAATATAATCTCTAATGGGTTTTGATGAGTAGTATTGCAATCTTATCTTAGTAAATTAGCTTATAGATAAATGTCCCTATTGTGTGTTGGTTTAATTCATGTAGGTGACTAGTTATCTTTAGTTAAGTGGGATTCATCATTTGAATAATTCAGTCATTGTTTTCTTATATTTATAATTTTCATAGATTTTGATGATTATAATTTAGAATCAATTGTTGCCACATTAATCAACAAAGTAGTGCAGATGTTCTATCTTACATGTAAATTTTCATCCTTTTATGTTATGTGAATCCATATTAATGATTAGTTATTGTCATTGTTATTGAAGTGCTATGTTTCTGTAACATGTATGTATTGTGCAAGATTTAGATAAAGCACATAGCTCTCATCAACTTTCTTGATGTAGTGAGTTATTTCTTTGTGTCAGATGATATGGATTTGCTAGAAATTGAGGCTTTGAAGTGCCAATTCTATATGTCCATTTGAATCTCCATGTCATTTGGCTATGACCCATCTGTTTGTTGTATCATATCATCCATATAACACACAATGTGCTCAGTCATTGAATATATTAGGTGTCAAACCAAAGTGCCTATTTGAATTCACATGCCATGTGGCTGTCATTCTTGTAATGACTACTTTATAATACCCATGTATACATAAAATATATTGGTGTGATCAGAATGTGTTCATTATAATGAGAGTTCCTTTTGAGAAACATGTGTGCAACAAGTAATACTTCATCCACTCTGAAAATTGACTTTTCTCCTAATAGAGTCAAATGCACTTATGACTCAAAATCCTGTCACAATCAACAATATGATCAGCTGCAAATCTTGTATATCCTTGCTCATTCAGCTCTTCATTCTTCTCATGGATATCACACCCTTTTATAGGTACATCATCAAGAAAGGGTAAGGTCAACTGAGGAATATACTCCCTCAAAACTTTATGCATAACATTCATCATATGCACCACTAAATTGGTTGCTCCCTGTGGAAGCGTACACATCCTAACCAATCCAAGAAGTGTTTTCATGGTAGTGATATCTCGGCTTTCCAACGCAAGCTGGAACTGATTATATCCTGAATATAAATCACCCATAGAGTAAATTTCCTTGCCTGCAAATGCTTATGCAAATTCATCCACTCTCGGGCCTGATCCAACATTCCTTATGGTGACTTTATTAACTGGTTGCAAATCTTGTAGAAACCTCAAAGAACCATTCTTCTTTGGAATAGTGAAGCACCGATTCAAATATGGAGTTGAAGAGGGATCCAAAATCTGCATCTTGATCTTCTTGTTCAAAAGCTCTAGTAGCTTAGGCAAATATGTATGAGGTACTAGAATAGGCCTTAAATTCCATGGCACATGAGGTACTGTAAAGATCACCATAGATGCAACTATGGTCGAATCAACACATCCAATTTCATTTGGTTGAAATGAAAGGCTTTCCCATGCCTTCCCAACATCTGTAAGAAACAAGCTCTTTCTGTAGGCAAAAGAAAGCTTGTATCACCAGTTTTTAGCTTTTGTAAAGTTTCAGCTGTAAATTTATGTCCTAATCCATGTGGATTTCGCAAACTAGGTTATTGAGTCACTTTTTCAGTCAACCCATCACTTTCAGGTGGTAAAGACAAAGCCATAGGCTTAACCTTCTTTGCAACCATTTTTTACTTTGTATCCACCCTTGATTCAACCTTGTTTTGTAGCCCATAACATTCATGCTCAACAAACTCTTGAATGACTTTATACATCTCTAAAGTGTTAACATAAATAAACTCTTTTTCTACCCTGTTTTCAACATTAATTGCTACAAAAATTTTAGTCATTGTATCAACATTAACCAGCCTCAAAAATAGTCATGAAATACCTTCATCTAGAGCCATCCAACCATATGCCTTCAGCTCTTTTTCATCCCATACTACATATTCCTTTTCAGCCTTGCACATGGCAAAAATAGTTTTTAAAACTGCCAAGACTACATGCTATCCATTGCTGCAGTCTAGACACAAACACAGTTTTAGCCTTTCTTGGAGGCATAATTATCTTGCTAGAGGCTCTGCCATAGCCTCCACTTACAGTAGTGCTATCTAAAAACCCTTAAATTCTCATACATTAGGTGGCATGGGATTATCCCATAGCCTATCTCGATTACAAGGATGATTCACACAAACAATGAGAAATTGTACCGCCTTGGTATTGTCTTTACTCCGAACGTGAACATATGAAGAACCATCATCCAAGGCTTTTGTTTCCAGCCTTGATTTCAAAATATAGGGTTGCCCCTAAATCACCGGATCACTACATGAATCCTACACAAAAAAATGATATTCATCCCTAACATCTTGAATAGTCACATGTACATTCGGAAAAGCCACATAAAGATCCCTTGATGAATTGTTTGTTGCTCGCATGTGCCATCCCGAATCTACATCAATCGGCCAACCTCCATTCTCATACATGCTGCATGCCATAACATTGATTTCAGAACCATGATCCAAGAGAGCCATGCAAGGCATTTCTCTTTCTCCCACTTTAACAATTGTCTTTGTTGTAGCACGAGCCCAATGCGTTCATGAATAATGACTACTCGGAATAAAATGAGCATCTTCTTCTTCATGGGCTTGATGATGGACATCCCCATTATATATAGCCTTCTCTCTATGCCTAGTGTTACCCATAATACCATTTTCAGCCACAAGTTTGCTGTCTACACTCCTATTTAACCCATTTTTGGCATTATCTTATTCCAAAACAACATTATATGCATCATCATATTCCCTCTTAAGATGTTTCTCTATGTCTTTTTCAACCTGCATCCATGCTTGCAAAACTTCACAATCAAACTATCTTTTTCGTTTCAGCATACCAAGTGTGAATTTCACTCTACTGCCAAGTATGGGATCTTCCAAGACTTTTTTAAGGTTTGTGGTAGTCTCAAGATTGGATTGTAACCTGTAATCGACCTACTTGCCCCTTTTCTTTCCTTCTTGTTTCTTCTCTTGAGATGCATCCTCCATAACATGCTTAGGTATGGCTTTTTCAGTCTCTTTCTACTGCTCCATTTTACTTTGTGTGATGCATTTAGATGGACCTGAAGAGGAAGGACTAGCAGTGCCCTCATCTCTTCTTCTCTTTTCTTCCACAAGAGCTTCTTGATTATGAACCTCAGCCAAATAAGCATAGGCTGAAAATGAATCCACTGGTGTACTCCATCCTCTTCTCCCTCATATACTTTGATTTGCATCAGCCAATTCAGACTTTGTTGTTTTTCCATTTTGCATGCAATGTAATGCTTGCATCCAAATTCAAGATTTTGCTTTAACCATGCCTCCTTTACGAGCTTCATCAATCCTTTTAATTCTCAATCCATATGTGGCTGCATCTATGGCAACAAATGTTGTCCTTGTAACGATATGCTCCAACCTCTTCTGCATGCCACCATTTTTAAAATTTTGCTCTATTGGAAGTCCAGTTTCTATTGCATGTATTTTTCCATCTTTACAAAAGACTAACCTTTTTGCTTCCGCTTCATGGTAGGATGTACAGTCTCGCTTTTCATGATGTAAATTTTCACACCAAATGCATCTCCTCTTGTATCCTTCTCTACACGGTCTTTGGGTTGTTGCCCAAGCCTTCTCTTCTATCTTAACATCCAATTTTTTGACATTTGCATAGATTTCTATCAAAATCAGCCTCAAATCACGCATGCCTTTGATTAATTCATCCATAGCATCACCTTTAAGAGCCGGACCAATAGGTATAGCCAGTTTTAAGCCCTGTTTCAGAAGTGGGACAAATCAATTTTTTGACTCTCCAATGATTGTTGCTCATTGGCATCCAACTGCGCATATCAACGTTCAAATTCACGGAGCAAAGCTATAGCAACCAACCCTTTATTGGGCTTTTCAATTCAATCTATAAATGTATTTTTAGTTATCAATCCTGCATCTTCCAAGAAAAACTATTCTCTCAAATCTTTCTTAAAATCTTCCCAATTAGCATCTCTTCTATGTAACTCATCTATCTGATCATGCAATGCATGCACGGCCAAACGAGAGAAATACTAACTCCATGCATACTGTGGTACCCCATGAAACATCATCTTTTCTTCATACAATGAGAAGAAGGTCGAAAAATTTTGACCTTTAAACTGCTTCAATTCTTGTCCCACTATCTACAATGCATTCATAGCTAAAGAATCAATTATTTCTTTTTCTTGCAAAGTTTGCATCTGCTATTGTAACAACAACTATTGTTGTTGTTGTTGCTGCAATAAAGCAATCATCTGTTGTAAAGCATCATCATCACTTAATCCAGAAGAATCCCCCATCTTTAGACGCCGACTTTCACGTCAAGTTCACCATTGTTGGAACGTTTAGGGTCGAAAGTCTACTACGAGGGTAAGAGACATCAAGGTGAAGGGTGTTGAGATATCGAGCTCCACTCGTGATACGCCAGGGTGACCGTTGTGCATTTATGTCACCGACGTGTTAGTTGCAGATGCGGTTGGTATACCGCCCATGAATAATAGCTACATGATAGCTATCCTTATCTACTCTAGTTCGTGGCTTGGTTAGTATGCCACCTTAGTTAGTTGAGTTTGGTTTGAGACCCATATATAGGATTCTTCTATTTCTTTGTATGAGAGTTCTTTTGGCTTACACAACTAAGAAGAGGAAAAATTGTTTTCAGCCTCCACCCTTATGTGTATTCCCCCATTGTGCAAGCAAGAAAGCTTCAAGTGAGACTCCTTCCTTCTCTCCCACAATCTTGACATGGTATCAGAGCCTTGTTCGTGGTAAGGAGCTTAAGAAAGCAAGCCAAGCTCGCGGTGGTCTAGTAAGAGGAGCAGTGTTGCTTTCATTTTCTGTTTTGGGAGCAGATCTCTGCAGGTAGCATAGCCGAAAATTGCAGGAGTGCATTGTCTCAGGTTGAGACGCCCTTCGCGGTGAAGCAAAAGGGCAGTATATGCTGCGGGAAACGGCTTTAGCCCTTGGCGACCTTGTTTTTTTTATTTGAGGCCATTTCGGGGCCTAATTTGGAGGCGGAAGTTTTCTGCACGCACTCAAAAAAAAGCCCAGTTTTATGCTATGCAGCCACTGTTCTACAGGTCGGTGAAAAGTTACTGTAGAAATTGCATCGTATGCTTATGTGCAGAGACATTAGGAGTTACAGAATCATCCTTGGTTCCTGTTTATGCAAAATCGTCACTAGGAAGTGACTGTGTGGTCAAATACCACTTTCGCCAGTTTTGCAGATTTTCCCTTGTGAGGCTGAAGCTGTGTTCTTTGCAGTGACATAACTTTTTGTAGTATTCTGTAATGGCGTCTGATTCTCTCTCACAGATTGTCACTGAAAAGCTTGACAAGAACAACTTCCAAGCATGGAAGTTTAGAATGACGAATTTCCTTATGGGAAAAGGATATTGGGAGTTTGTTGCAAGAAATGAAGAAGAACCAGTTCTTCCTGATGTTCCCAATCAACAGCAGATGCAGGCATTCAAAGCATGGTATGAGAGAGCCAGGAAAGTTATGTACTGGCTATCTATCAGTATTTCAGACTCTATGATTGTGCATATTCAGGATGCAAGTACGCCAAAGGAGGCATGGGATACTTTGTCAAAAATGTATAGCACAAATACGCAAGCCAGGAAAATGCAGCTCAAGCAAGAGTTGCATAATGTGCAAAGAGAAAATATGAGCATCAATGACTACCACATGAAGGTGAAGAAGATTGCAGATGCACTTGCTTCCATTGGGTCGCCAGTGGAAGATGATGATTTAGTTTCCGTGACCTTGAATGGTCTAGGAAAGGATTATGCACAGTTTCGAACATCCATTTCCGTTCGTGAAAGATTTCCTGACTTTGAGGAGTTGATTGCTCTTCTAATTTCTGAGGAGCAGAGAAATGGTGGTGCATCTTCTTCAGGAGGAACTTTAAAAGAAGCTGTCTTCTACTCAAATGCTGGAAGAGGTAGAGGCAGAGGTAGAGGAGGCCGATTTGGAGGCCGTGGTAGAAATCAGAATATGCAGTAAACTCAAAAAAATCAGTCCTATGGAGGAGACGTGGTAACTCTAGAGGCAGGGGGAGCCAAAGAGGTCGTGGTGGATGGCAAAGAGGCCAAAATGCAAACAGTAATGTTGAATGCTACTACTGTGGTAAAATGGGTCATATGGCTAAAGACTGCTATAAAAAGCAGAATGACATCATGAATGGAAAACTACAACAAGGGAATTATGCATCTTCTAGTAGACAGGGTGATGACAGAAATGAGCATTTGTTTATGGTGCAGCACATGAACAATTCTGTGACAAGTGCAGAAGAAAGCAATGATGTATGGTATGTTGACTCAGGTGCATCAAACCACATGACAGGTCATGCAGAATGGATGGAGGATGCAAGGAAAATGGAAAAACCAGGATTTGTGGAGACTGGTGATGATACTGCACATCCTATTGTGCAGATTGGAAAAATTCCTTTGTCTATGCAGGATGGGAAAAAGAAATACCTGTCCGATGTATTTCATGTCCCGAATATCACCAAGAATCTGGTTTCTGTTGGTCAAATGGTTGAGCAGGGCTTGCAGGTCAGATTTAATCCTCATGGATGCTTTGTTGAGGATATGAAAAATAAAGGTCGCTTGATAGCAAAAGGAAAGAAGAAGGGCAGAATGTTTACATTGGATGCAGACATGTCTGAATTGAGTGCAGCAATGTTTGCACATGGGACCGGTGTAGTTGCAGATATTGATATCTGGCATAAACGCATTGGTCATGTTAATGTACAGTGACTTAAATCAATGCAGGCCCAAAATATTGTTGCAGGTTTGCCAAAATTCAAGGTTGCAGAAATGCATAAGGTATGTGAAGCCTGTCAGTTTGGAAAACAGGCAAGGAAACCATTTCCTAGACATGTTCAAGAGAGTAAGAAGCCATTGGAATTAATCCACTCTGATGTCTGGACAACTAAAGCTGTATCTCTTGGAGGCTGTCATTATTTTGTCACTTTTATTGATGACTATAGCAGAAAAGTTTGGGTGTATTTTATGAAAAAGAAAAGTGAAGTTTTTGGCATTTCAAAACTCTTAAAGCTATGGTTGAAAAAGAAACAGGCCTGCAGATAAAATGCCTAAGGTCAGATGGAGGGGGAGAGTACCTCTCAAATGAGTTTGCAAGGTTCCTGCAGGAGCATGGCATAAAGCAGCAATATTCATGCAGTCATACCCCACAACAAAATGGAATTGCAGAAAGGAAAAATAGGCATATTGGAGAGGTATCTCGTGCCATGCTCAATGAAAAAGACTTGCCAGATTTTTATTGGGCTGAAGCAGTTGCTACAACAGTCTACATAATGAACAGGACTCCCACTGCAGCAATACATGGCATGACTCCAGAGGAGAGGTATACTGGTAGGAAACCAGATATTTCTCATTTGAAAATTTTTGGTTGCATTGCCTATGTACATGTGCCAGATGAGTTGAGATCCAAGTTGGATCCAAAAGCTGAGAAGTGCATCTTTATTGGTTACTCTCTGCAGCAAAAAGGGTATAGATGCTATAACCCTTCTACTCGTAAGTTTACAGTGAGCAGAGATGTTGTTTTTGATGAGATGAGTAGCTGGTATAAACCAGTAAATGTGATTGATGATGTAGATGCACAAAATGGTAATGCTGCACAGAATTCACAGCAGCAGTCACAAAATATTAGTGGACCTGGAGCGTCCTCTAGCAGTGGTTCACATTCTTCGCCATGGACAGGCAGATTGAGATCAGGAGAATCTTCTCAAAGTAATGCAGATAGTGGTATGCAGGTATCACGAAAAGGAAAAGAGAAGGTTGATCAGCCCATGTTTGATGTGAATGCAGGTCACTCTTATGTGGATGGTGAATCCAGTGGCTCAGAACAGAGCATTGATGATGAGTTGGGTATTCCTTCTATTGTTACACCTGGAGTAAGGAAGACCAGGGATGTTTTGAGAGCACCTGGGAGTGAACCTACTTTGCGCAGGTCTACGAGAGCTAGGTATCCTGTGGATAGGCTGAAATATGATGGATTTACAGCCATTCACTATGCATATATGGTTAAAGTGATACAGGAACCAGAACCCACTTCTTTTGAGGAAGCCATGGGAAAAGAAAAATGGGAGAAAGCCATGGATGAAGAAATGGATGCCTTGGAAGCAAATGCTATATGGGAATTGGTACCTTTGCCTAAAGGTAAAAATGCAATTGGCTGTAAGTGGATTTATAAGGTGAAGCACAATGCAGATGGTTCTGTGAACAGATACAAGGCAAGATTAGTAGTCAAGGGGTATGCACAAACATATGGCATTGACTATGAAGAAACATTCAGTCCGGTTGCAAGGATGGCAATTGTAAGAGCAGTCATTGCTATGGCTGCATCAAAGGGATGGTCTTTACATCAGATGGATGTAAAGAATGCCTTCTTGCATGGTGATTTGCAAGAAGAGGTCTATATGGAGCAGCCACCAGGTTATGTGCATGCTGTTCATCCTGAGTTTGTTTGCAGGTTGAAGAAAGCCTTGTATCGCTTAAAGCAAGCACCTAGAGCATGGTCTGACAAGATAGGACAGTATCTTGTCACTATTGGCTTTCAGATTTCCAAGGCAGATTTCTCACTTTATGTGAGAAAAACAGAGAAAGGTATTATGCTACTTGTCATTTATGTTGATGATTTGATTATGACAGGTGACAGTGATGAAGATATCCTTCATGTGAAAATGCTATTGAAGCAGAAGTTTGAGATGAAGGATTTGGGAGAGCTGCGTTATTTCTTGGGCATTGAGGTGATTAGATCACCAAGTGGGATACAGCTCTTACAGAGGCAGTATGGATTGGACATGCTGTCCAAATATGGGATGACAGGCTGTAAGCCTATTTCAATTCCTTTGGAGCAGAATGTGAAGCTGAGCACAGATGCAGGTGAGCTTCTAGAAGACCCTACTATGTACAGACGCATAGTAGGAAGTTTGATTTATATGACTATTACCAGGCCAGATTTGAGCTATGATGTTGGATTGGTAAGTCAGTTTATGCAGGCTCCAAGGAAACCACATTTGGATGCGGCTAGACGCATACTCAGGTATGTGAAGTCCACATTGCAGTATGGACTATTTTATGAGACTGGGGTTCAGATACAGCTGCATGGATACACTGATGCTGATTGGGCTGGTAGTATTTCTGATAGAAGATCTACCAGTGGATATGTGTTCTCTTTTGGGAGTGCTGCAGTCACTTGGAGCAGCAAGAAACAGCCTACAGTTGCCTTGTCGAGCACAGAGGCTGAGTACAGGGGTGCAGCAATGGCTGCATGTGAGGTAGCTTGGTTGCATAAGCTACTTTATGATATGCATCAGTCTACAGATGGGCCAGTTGTCATTTATTGTGACAACATGAGTAGTATACACTTGGCAAATAACCCAGTCTATCATGCTAGAACAAAGCACATTGAGGTGCATTATCACTATGTGCGAGAGAGGGTTTTACTAGGTCTTATTGATCTAGTTTATGTCAGCACAGAGGATCAGGTAGCTGACATATTTACGAAGGCATTGGGCGCAGAGAAGCTACGCAAGTTCAGAGACCTGCTTGGTGTGCAGGAATTGGGATTGAGCTCGAGGGGGAGTGTTGAGATATCGAGCTCCACTCGTGATACGCCAGGGTGACCGTTGTGCATTTATGTCACCGACGTGTTACTTGCAGATGCAGTTGGTATACCGCCCATGAATAATAGCTACATGATAGCTATCATTATCTACTCTAGTTCGTGGCTTGGTTAGTATGCCACCTTAGTTAGTTGAGTTTGGTTTGAGACCCATATATAGGGTTCTTCTATTTCTTTGTATGAGAGTTCTTTTGGCTTACACAACTAAGAAGAGGAAAACTGTTTTCAGCCTCCACCCTTGTGTGTATTCCCCCATTGTGCAAGTAAGAAAGCTTCAAGTGAGACTCCTTCCTTCTCTCCCACAATCTTGACAAAGGGAGATTCAGGGAGAGTTTCTGTATTATGAGAAGATAAATCTCTTGTAGACAAAAACATGCATAAAACAATACCTTCCTCTATGCTGCTCAGACTTCCAATCTGACGCTTTCATTGGCTCCAAAAGGGGGGTAAAATACCAAGACATGTGGCCAAGATTTTGCCAGATCACTCCTTCTTAATCTCCCAGTTCAGAGTGTTATTCATTGCCTGAAAATTGCAGTCGCACGTCGCCCGATTTCACCAATCCTTCTTTTTACATAGAATCCTCCCAAAATGGCTGAAAGCTGCATGCTTTCTTTTAGATGTCATCCTATTCTAGAAGTTGTCTATAGTTTTTGGATTTTTACAAGAGATAATATCTAAAATATAAAAAATTGGCTAAAATTTTCCAAAAATCTAGTAATTTTTAACCATTCACAGTACGAACACTAACATTAATAACTAATATGACATTCGCTCTCTCAATAAGAAAGCCACACTCTAGAGTTTTTCACACTATGACTGTGAAGCAACATGACAATGTGGGTTCAAGATAAGGTATTTTTAAAATAAACTTTTTATACATTTTTTACATATAGAAGGATGTAATATAAAGGAGTTATTTATAGATTGAATAGAAAAGGGTTGTGTTTTATTCATGAAAAAATCACTGATAAGGATATTTATGAATAGGGCTTGAATGCATGTGATGTAGAAGATATACATATAGTAACTTCCCCAAGGATTTCCATTGTTCTTTTCTATTTTCACAAAATTGATACAAATTATTTTGCAATGTTTTACAACAATTACACATCAATACATGAAATAGCCTCTTTCATTGACTGCTCAATAGTAGATATAATCTGCAACTTATTTGTAGATAAAACTTGTGTTTTCTTCTAGGAAAATATCTTTAAACTTAGAGATTTGAAATTTGTAACTTGTGCACCACTTTTGATTGATGTAGTCAAAATAGCAGTATATCCAAAAACTATTATTCCTAACCTTGCAAGTCTAAAATAGGGACTGAAACGGCCTCAAATGGCAAAAGAAGTAGCGGCTAAGGTCTAAAGAACTTGCATACAAAATATATAGTGGTCTACTTGTACACCAAATCTCACAACAATCGGAGATTTTTGCTTTGTCCTACTTTTAGTGCCTTCGTAGGATTTATCCAAGATAAAGAGTAGAAAATCTTATTATCCATTGATTACTTACTCAAATCCTTGCTTCTTCTCCTTCACTTTAGCCTTCAAAACTAGGCTCTCTCAGTGGTGTTGCTCTAATACCATGTCATGAACTGTGTGGTGGGGGGAACTTGCTTGAGTTATTGTGCCAAATATGCACCATACACATAAGAGGAAGCTCACTCAAGAATAAAAGAAGAGTGATAGAGGCCAAACTTTTTTTTTTGTTTTTTCTTCTTCTTTCACACACAATACAATGTACACAAAGTACAGATATGATATAACGTTTTAAAAAAAGCCTACTAAGTTAATAGTGTATAACTAATTGTACTAATCGACTAGTGCTATAATTATATCTATTGTAGATAGGTGCAACAAACCAAATATAATAAGTGATAAGTCAGTGTCTATGTGAGAATTGTAACAACCAACAATGTGCTAAGTGTAAATGTGAAAACCCATCTAATGAAATGGCTCGAGGAAGTTACTATATGTATATCCTCTACATCACATACATTCAAGGTCTATTTATAAATATCCTTATCTATTAATTCTTTCTAAATAAAACATAACCCTTTTCTATTCAATCTATAAATAAATCCTTAATATTACACTCTCTGTATGTAAAAAATGTAATTTTAAAATATCTTTTTTTGAATCCACCTGATGCACATATATATTCATGAGTAACTTACCCGAGTGAGATGGTCCATCATCAATGTGAGGATTGTAACAAACATCGATGTGCTAAATGTAATTGTGCAAACCCATCTAATAAGGCAGTCCATCATCAATGCTCTCAAGTATTTAGCTTTTCATCTTAACAACTATTTACTAGTTCTAAGGACATGGCTATGTGAAGCATGGGATTTTGATTATGAGAATCAATTATCTTCATGAAAAAACTCTCTATTGTGATTTTGAAAAAGTAATTATTGTCACTGTGACCTTTCCTTTAAGGGTCTAAAAGAGAAAAGCATGTGAAGCATATTCTGAGGAAACTCTACACGAATGGAGTGAAGAGGGAGCCATGTCAAGAGGGAGACTGATTGCTTATTCTTGGGGGTGTGATGTTGTTTTGGAGGTATCCTCCTATTTTACATTGGGAGGGTGCTATCTGAGGACTATTATGAATTTTAAAAAATAGAGAGAGCTATCATGAGGCTAAACAATATGGCCATAATCATGCTTATTGAAGGGAGCTCTCTTACTCAACCCCCAAGACCTATGGACCACTTATTGGTCAAGCGTTTCAAGCCGAGAGGCCATGGCTACCTCTCACATAGCCGAATCATGTGCTCTCCCTACCTATGGGGTGCAGTGAGCATACCTTGATGCTCAATTGAGTATCCTCCTCTTTCTTGCACATGATTAGCTCCACGATCCTTGAGGCAAGATTAAGCAACCTTGATCTCTCTCTGTCAAGCTCCATCCTCCAAAGCCACATGAGATAAGAGAAGAGAAGAGAAGAGAAGAAGATGAACAGAGGAGATGGGGAGCTTCTTCTCCTTGATCCCTCACTCTCACACACTCACTCTCTCACTCACTCCCTCACTCTCTCACACTTCCTCACTCAAGCACATATGAGAAGGCAAGAAGAAGAAGAAGAAGCTTTTTTTCCACACACCAAGAATGAGAGTTTCCATTAACTTTTTGGCTTATATACATGCCCTCCTCCCCTTGGGCGGTCATATCCTTTGTACATGGCCGGCCGTGGCGGCCTAGGCCCTTTTTCCCTTACCCTAACTTCCTAGCTTAGTCCTACCACTTGTTCGTGGTTACAAATTGCATAGGAGGGAGCCTGGTACTCTTTTACAAAGATTTTGGGTGCGCCTTTATATTTAAAGGTGTGCCTTCTTGCTTTTGGATTTTTTGCAGCTTCCATGGTTGCGTCTTGGACTCCTAGTGGTTGTTCCCATGCTTTAGATTTTTAACGTGGCCGTTCCTTATGAGGCGCCTTTTCCTTTTTTTTGCCTTGCACTTTTCCTCTTGATGCCTCTTTTTCCACTTTCTCTATTCTGTAGTAAACATTACCCCCCTACTAGCCAAATGTCAGTCCTATGGCATTGCTCGGTGGTGAGTTGGATGATGGTGATGGGGTAGTCGGGTGGATTTTTGAGTTTGTATACAAGCCCTGGTTGAGGATGTGTTGGGAGAGATTTATGTTTGGAATTAAAGATGGTGTTGGAGTGTCCCTTTGGGGGGAGCTAGTTATGGTGGAGGTTTGCCTTTGAAATTGGCGATGGTGTTAAGGCAAACCCCCTTCTTAAGGTGGTGACTGAAATTAGACTTGGGGGGATCCTCCTTGGCTATTGGCCATGAGAGAGTTTGTCCTTGAAACTGAATATGGTGTTGGACATATCCTTGTGTGAAGAGAGGCTGGTGGGCTGATCCATCTTGAAATTGAATATGGTTTTAGAAGGATCCCTCCCTTGGCCTTCCGTGGTTGCCTTCTCTTGCGCTAGTCCAAATGAGCTTCTTCATTCACTTTTTGACTAGGGCTATTGCAGTCCCCTTGCTTTGTTGTGCTTGCATGGTGACATTGTCACATAAGATGGCCCCATTTATAAGCGGTTGCTGGTTCGAGGACAATGTGATTTTGAGCTGATGAAGGTTTGATGAGAAAGGGCAGTTGTGTGAGTCGATGATGACGGTGCTGCAGAGGAATTGGGCTTAGAAAGAAATGGATCACCCGGTTAAGGTGGTGGGAGCTGGGGGTGTATTGCATGGATGATGGGACCACCGTAGTCGCGGTGATTGATGCCTTTGTTTGTACTTGAAAGAAAAGAAGGTGCACTACTTGGCGGTGTCTCGGCCTTATTGTGTAGTGCATGGTACAAGTGCTTGTGGAACTGGGAGAGGGGTCCAACCTTGGGCTTGGGCAAGCCCTCGGTGGTGTCCTGCCCTTGCTTTTGGGGGATCTAGTGTTTCCACTTGATCCCCCAAAAGCACCACACATCATTGTATGTGCCTTCCTTGTCCAACCTTGGGCTTGGACAAGGAAGGTACATGCTTTTGGGGGATCTAGTGTTTCCACTTTTTCTTTCTTTGTCTTTGTCTTTTTCTTTTTCTCTTTTTTTTTTGAGTAGATGATTATAGCCGGCATTTTGATGCAAGGGGTGCTCTTAGGCTCTACCTTAATCTTCCTCAGACGATTCACAAGGTGGTTTTAGGGACTTAGCCAAAAAAGCACGGGTCTATAGGTATTCCTTGATTCTAGCCTTTGCATTAAGAGGTGTGGTTGAAAAGAAAGGATGATTGCACCTTGTACAGTGTCTATCGCTCATGTCCTCAAGGATCCTCAAACCCATAGCACATCTATCTATTTCTAGGTTAATGTAAAAAAGAGTTGGAGAAGGTGGGCTTCCTCAACTCTGGTGGCTTTTGTTTAAGCAAAAATCTAATGGTCCTAAGGTAATTACAAGTATAATTATGAAGGCTGGGTCTAGGTGACAGGAAGATAAATCCTCAATGAAACAATTGATGGATGGACGCAAGTCCCCTACTTTAAAGGTCATGCATTCCTTGGGAGTTGCTGTGTTGATGTTGTAGATCTTTGGGAAGTCATACCTACCATGCATCCCCTATCGTAATCCACTCCAGGTTTGGTCCAAATGAATGATCCTTTCCACTACCTCCAAGGATAAGACTCGGTCCAAGGCTCATGGGTAGAGGAAGGAGAACTCGAAGGGTCGGGATTGGAGCTCCCGTTGTTGCCAGATAGTCAGCTCTTGTGGCCAGTTGATGGGATGGTGATCCTCGTATAGTGGCATGGGCTTGTCATGAAGCTGTTGTGGCCGTGCTTGCACTCTTTACTTCTCGTCTTCTTCTTCTTGTAGCAATAATGCGCTCGAGAACCTGGGCACCCTCAGGCTCTTCTGTGGGTAGACCAAACATGGCTCTCTGGTTTGCAGTTCTTCTTTGAGTTTTTTCTCAAAGTCCTGTCAAGAATCTCATGATGGGGGGATATGCTTGAGCTGCTGCGTCAAACACACATTGTATACACAAGAGGAAGCTCACTCAAGAACACAAGAAGAGAGATAGAGGCCAAAACGTTTTCTTGCTAGTTTCTTCTTCTTCTTCCATACACTATACAATATACACAAAGTATAGATAAGATACAACATAAAGGAAAGTGGCCTTCTAAGTCAAACAGTGCATAGCTGACTACATTAATTGACTGGAGTTATATATTTGCTAGTTGTAGGTAGGTGTAACAAACTAAATATAATAAGTGATAAGTCAGTGGTCATGTGAGTATCATAATGACCACCAACATGCTAAGTATAGATGTGCGGACTCATCTAGCCAGGCGGTCCATCATCAATGTCCGCATGTGTTGAGCTTGCCATCTCAACACTACCCCTCAAGCTCAATTCTATCTCTGCAACTCCAAGTAAGCTTCGAAACTTTTGAAGCTTCTCTACACCCAATGCCTTTGTAAAAATGTCAGCTATCTGATCCTGTATATTGACATATACCAAGTCAATCTCTCTTGCAAGTACCTTCTCTCTCACAAAGTGGTAGTGCTCCTCAATGTGTTTTTTCCTAGCATGGAACACTAGATTCCTAGCTAGTGTTTTGTCCTAGCATGAAATATTGGATTCCTAGCTAGTTGTATGCTGCTCATGTTGTCACAATGAATGACAACTAGACCATCTCCCTGCACGGCCAAATCACCTAATAACTTTTGCAGCCATACCACCTCACTTACTGCCATAGCAACACCTCTATATTGAGCCTCTATACTCAATAAAGCAACTGTAGGTTACTTTTTGCTGCTCCATGTAACTACTACACTACTAAGGGAAAACATGAATCCACTTGTAGATCTTCTGTCTGACATGCTACCATCCCAATCTGCATCTATGTATCCAAAGACATGTACGTCCTTACCTGCCTCATAAAAAAGTCCATAATGTAAAGTGGACCTCACATATCTCAATATACGTCTAACTGCATCCAAATGAGGCTTTCTAGGCATCTGCATAAATAGACTAACAAGGCCAACAACATAGCTCAAGTCTAGCCTTGTGATAGTCATGTAAATCAAACTCCCCACTATCCTCCTGAACATAGTAGGGTCTTCTATCTCATCCCCAACGTCAGCACTCAACTTCACATTTTGCTCCAATGGTAGTGAAAGAGGCTTACATGCTGTCATACCATACTTGGATAACATATCTAAGCCATACTGCCTTTGGGACAACCATATACCATCATGACATCTGATCACCTCAATACCAAGAAAGTATCTCAGCGCTCACCCAAATCTTTCATCTCAAGTTTCTTCTTCAAGAAGTCCTTAACTTCAGCAATCCCATTATCACTGTCACCTGTAATAATCAAGTCATCCACATAGATGACTATGATGACCAAACCTGCATCTCCCTTTCTCACATAAAGTGAGTAATTATCATCAAAAATATAAAATCCAATATTGACAAGATACTCTTCAATCTTGTTAGACTATGCTCTAGGTGCTTGCTTCAGTCCATAAAGTGCCTTCTTTAACCTGCAGACATATGTGGGATGCTCTAAATCCTCATAACTTGTTGGCTGCTCCATATACACTTCTTCTTGCAATTCACCATGCAAGAAGGCATTCTTAACATCCATTTGCTGCAAACTTCAACCTTTGGCTATTGCCAAGGCAATCACACACCTAACAATTTCCATTCTAGCAACTGGACTGAATGTCTCTTCATAATCTATGCCATATGTTTGAGCATAGCCTTTTGCAACTAGCCTAGCCTTATACCTGCTAACTGAACCGTCTACATTATGCTTGACTTTGTAAACCCACTTGCAACCAATAGCTTTCTTACCCTTAGGTAAGGGTACCAAATCCCAATTATTGGCTTCTAATGCAGCCATCTCCTCATCCATTGCTGCATCCCAATGAGCATGACCAACAACATCCTCAAAACAAGTGGGCTCAACATCCTCAACTAGTTTCACCATATAAGCATAATGGGGAGCTGCATACCCTTCAAAACCAAATCTCTTAACAAGGTATCTGACCCTGCTAGATCTGCGTACCACCGGATCACTCAATGGAGCCTTTACATTACTATGAGCTCCTTGTACACCTGGTGTCCTGACTGAAAGAATGCCAAGCTCATAATCCAAACTCTCCGAGCCACTAGAATCTCCATCAAATCCCAAATGATTGGTAGATGCATCATTACCATCCAACACTTTCTTCTTTCCTTTGTCCTTCCCTGCAACACTTATAGATCCACCTGAAGATGTGGGGCTACTCCTTAGTCTCCCCCCAGACCAAGGGCTCACTGTAGATGTAGTACCAAATGATGTTTCTGGTCCACTAAGACTCCGTGATTCTTGTTTATCTTTCTACATATAGCTATCCTGATCATTATCATCATCTAATACATCACCAACAACAGGTGCATACCAGCTGCCCATCTCATCAAAGATAACATCCCTGCTCACTCTGAACTCACCTATGACAAGGTTATAACAGTGATGCCCTGTTGCTCTAAAGAGTACCCAATAAAAATACATTTTTTAGCCTTTGGATCATGCTTCTTCCGTAGCTCATCTGGAACATGAACATATGCAACACATCCAAATACCTTCAAGTGCGATACATCAGGCTTCTTGCTAGTAAAGCACTCTTCAGGATTCATCCCATGAACTGCAACTGTGGGAGTTCTGTTCATAATGTAGACAATAATATGGACAGCCTTAGACCAAAAAATTTTGGGCATATTCTTTTCAACCATTAATGCCAGTGTGACTTCTGCAATATGCTTATTTTTTCTTTCTACAACCCCATTTTGCTGTGGGGTATACCTGCAAGTAAATTGTCTCTTTATCCCATGAGTCCTCAAGAAGCCATTGAACTCATTAGAGAGGTACTCTCCCCCTCCATCTGATCTCAAGCACTTCAACAGCTGCCTTAAAAGATTTGAAGTGCTCAAACACATCACTCTTTTCCTTCATGAAGTATACCCATAACTTCCTTGAATAGTCATCAATAAATGTGACAAAGTATTTGCTGCCACCAAGAGATATATTCTCTGTAGGATCCCAAATATCTATATGCACTACATCAAGTATTTTTCTACTCACTTCTTTGTCATGTGAGAAGGGTTGTCTTGCCTGCTTACCAAACTGGCATGCCTCATAGACTTTATGCAATTCTGCAACTCTAAAAGAAGGCAACCATGTAACCAATCCTCTAGACTGCATTAATTTCAACCTTTGCACATTTGCATGTCCAATATATTTATGCCATATTTCAATATCTGCAACTACTCCTTTTTCTTTAGTATACATAGCAGTATCCATTGTAGGAATTCCAGCGTCTAAAGTGAACATTCGGCCAACTCTACTTCCTTTTGCGACCAACCTACACTTATCATTAAAGTCTTCTACAAAACAACCTTTTGCATTGAATCGGACCTGCAACCCCTACTCTACCATTTGGCCAATAGACACTAGATTCTTTGTAATTGATGGCACACGTAATACATCTATCAGAATCTTTGTCTGACCATCATACAAGGACAAGGGAACCTTTCCAATGTGTGAAATTAGGTGGCATGAATCATCACCTGTCTGCACATAACCTGGGTTTTGTAAGTCATGCATCTCTCCAAACAATTCAACATGACTGGTCATATGATTAGATGCACATGAATTGACATACCATACATCATCATGTGTCTCCTTTCCTGTAACTGCATTCATCATATGTTGCATAACAAACAGATGCTCATTTTTATCTTCATTTTGTCGTGAAGATGATGCATAGTTTCCTTGCTGCAATTTACCACTATGAATATCATCCTTCTTTGCATAGCAATGGACTACAATATGGCCTGTTTTGCCACAATAATGGCAAACAATAGCAAAATATCCAGAACCTCTATTCTGCCATCCACCTCTTCCTCTAGAACTCTCCCTGCCTCTAAATTTTCCTCGGCCTCCTGAAACTTGCATTTCACCAAATTGCTGATTGAACCTGTTTTGCTGGTTATCACCAGCATGTCCCATACCACGGCCTCTCGAAGAGGTCTTGAAGAGAATCTACCATGTCCCCTTCCCGAACTTGAGTAAAATGCTTGAACCTGTTCACCATTTTTTTCAAATGAGTCACCCTACATATTGATCCCTTCGGTAATCATGAGAGAGATCAACTCATCACAATCTGCAAATGGCTTCTGTACATATACTGAAGTAACAAATGATTTCCATGCCTTCTCATTGTTAAGACCACTCAAAGTGGATGAAACCAAATCATCATCATCAAGCATTGCATCAATCGCTGCTAATACATCTGCAATGCTCCTCACCTTCAACACATACTCATTGACAGGCATTTTCCCTTTCTTCAAGCCATTCAACTCTTGCTTGAGTTGAATTTTTCGTGCCTTTGTATTTACTGAAAACATGTTCTCAAAAATTGTCCAAGCTGCATGTGAAGTTTTTGCATTCCCGATATGTCCCAACATTTTATTATCAATGACTGTAGATAACCAGTACATCACCTTTTTGTCTTTCGCATTCCATTCTTTCCATGCTTTTAATTCATCTGCAGTCAGAGGGATAACCAGCTCTCACTCCTTTTCTTGGGATTTCCAGTGTTCTCTATCATTATCACAAACAAGAACAACACTTCAAGCTAGTCTTCTGCAAGCTTTCACAACACGTGCACAACAATACACCAAGCAACTTTTTTCACTGGCTGCTCAATAGTACATGTAATCTGCAACCTATTTGCAGATAAACCTTATGTTTGCTTCTTGAAAATACCTCAAAAATTACAAATTCGCAATCTGTAACCTGTGCACCCACTTTCCGTCTATACAGCCGAAATCACAGTGTACCTTGAAACTGTTGTCCGCAACCTTGCGGCTCTAAAACAAGGCCTAAAACTGCCTTAAACGCCCAAAATAACTGCGAAAAAGCCCTCAAGGGCTCGTCTGCAGAATATATAGTGATCTGCTCGCACACCAAATCTCACAATAATCTGAGATTTTTGCTCGTCCCTGCTTCTGGTACCTCCATAGGCACTATCCAAGAAAGAGAGTGGAAGAATGGGAGAGCTTCTTACCTGTTGCTTGCTTGCTCGAACCTTGATTCTTCTCCTTCACTTCAGCCTTCAAAATCAGCCTCTCTCAGTGGTGCGGCTATATTAAACGCAGATATGAAAAGTTTGTACAATGGGGAAACGTGTCAATACTTAACCATTTAAAGACAAAAAATCATGGCCAGGTAGCATTTGATAAGCCTTTTATACAACATAGGGCTACTCTATTTGCACAAGGCGGGGTGAGTCCGGGTGGTCAGGCGACTGAGGCTTTGCTGGTGAGGGGCTCCTGTGAAGTTGGGCAGGGAAGATGTCGACCGGGACCTAAATGGTGTAGTCTATGGCCGCAACCGTTTCCAAAATGCTTTTGAACAATGCATCAAATTCTTCCTTGTCTCAAGTTGCCCTCTCCGCTTTACGAGCACCTGATGACCGAGCGTTTGTTGGGGGCCCTCAAATCCGGTGTTGCCACACCTTGTGTGCTCCCTTGAGCTTCTATTCCCCTGGCCTGGGGATTTTTCGGCCTACGTCCAGGGCGGTGTCACTTGGGGCCTCGTTTCTTTGCATACCTTTTGAGGCTAGGCACATAGCGCATCGGCGGAGTAGCTTGTGCTGCATGTTCCCTTCGACGACAGAGAGCGTCTTTGCAAGCCAACTGCCCTAGGTGCTCCATGTCTTCCACATAGGGGCACCTGCAAAATGTGAACCAAGGATTAGGCCTTGATACATGATAAAACCATTTGCATGGAAGGGATTATAGTGTGGGTTATCAAGTGCATATGACGAGGAGGGAAGAGGTGAGGCATGCAGTGGTTGTAGTAGAGGGATGGCCCGTGTGATGATGTTTGTTTTGCCTCCAGCCATAAGCAAATCTTGGCTTATGCTGAGTTGCATAGACTGGTTGTCAGGGAGCGGGGTAGGGCTCATCCTTGGAAGGATAGACCATAAAGGGAAAAGGTGTATGGGAAGGGATGGTACCCTATCCACACCCTCAGAGATGTTGGTCAGAGCTTCCTTTGGTGGTGATGAGGGTTGCATGCCCTCCACCTGGAGGCGGTAATGGTCACATAAATTCTAAATGTGCGGTGAGAGGAGGACCTGAGGAGCTTAGCCTCTTGAACCCAACTCTTCTCCCTGCACTTGACTATCATTGCTTGTGTGTGTTGACATTGTCTATACAGGGTCACAAAAGTCATTGTTTATTTATATACATATCTACAAATCCATGTCACTTTACGAGGATAAAAGCCAATTGTAGAACTTCGGATTGTACTAGAGCATGGCACACGCATCTAGTACTCATGGCAGCTTACTCAATACCGATAGATATTTTGCGACATCGAGTAGCATGGAACCTTGTCCGAGTCTACTGGCAACATGTAACTCCTCCTCAATGAGAACCTTATTGGACAAAGAGTTCTCTTGGCTAGTTTCAGCTAAGTTCGTACCCCGAATGGCAGTCAACACTCGAAAGGAAGTTGGTGCCACATAGGTTGGGTCTCTTTGAGACCGCCATTTGGCCAATCGCTCCTCTGAGACTGTCATGATCTGGGCTCCTAGTTTGGCCATTGCAACGCAATTTTCACACCAACATTGTTCAAATTGACTCCAACCCTCTGATAGTCGCTTTAGTTGCTCTATCTCTAAGAGATTTGGTTAGCAGAGTACCTCATTGAATGTGACAGTTAAGCGTAGTTCGTCGGCTTCCTCATCAGAGATGAGTCACATGCGTTCATAAAAGAGCTTGTTATAGTGCTTCTCAAGATGTTCTTGCTCCTCCCAGGATAAGGGAAATGGCAAGTATTCTTCAAGCTGCTCTTTAGGGAATGTGCCCATGTCTGCCAGGACATAGACACATGTGAACACTTTGAGCTTAGCATCCACCTCGGTTAAGCATTCTGTGACACTTATATGTTCAACGAGGGCTTGCTTGGTTTCTATCTCATGCAAGGTTCTAGGAGTTTGCCTGGGCTTTAACATAGCTGGGGACTCAGGCCTAGAAGAGCAAGTTTGGCCAACGCTAGGATTTCTTATGCTCTTGGGGTTTCCATGTTTCTCTGAGGCTTTGTTATTGCGTCATGGTTCTCCTTGGATGTGATTGGTATAGATTTGTCAACCTGTTGTGACAGCATTGTATCCACTTTTGATTGGTCAATGCGAGTTCTATTGTCAGTGGATTGAGTGTTGCAAGCAGCCATTGATGGTAACGACTGCTTTGATTTTTTAGAGCACACGAATGTGTCTGAAGTTTCACCGCTATTAGGAGAGGCGTCAATCGGGTCATTGGTGGATGGACTCGATGCTTTATTCCTCAGCTCTCCAACACTCTTGGTGTCAATGTTCTTGGGGTCCACAACCACCTGTAACTGTTGTTGTTTTCATTGTTTTCTCCTCTTTTTCTTGGTTAATGAAGGTGCATCTCTCAACAACTCAGGACCTTGGACTAGGTCAACCATTGATATGCTTGGTTGGTCCTTAGCCCTGATTGGAAGTAGCGGCTAGTCCAGTGGGCTAGCTACTCTTGGTGGATTGCGGTGTCAAGTCCCTAGGGCGATCGGAAGTGGTCGTGTCTTTTGTTGCCCTTTGAGCATTCATTCGTGTAGATTGAGCGTGAGTTGATCTAGTCACATTAGGTTGCACAGGCATATCCTTGGGCCAAGAGCTATGGCTAGTGTCATGTCCCACCTCTTAAACATTTGGAAGCTTAGATGGAGATAGAGATTGGGAGTGAGCAGTCGCTTCTAACGACGGCTGCTGCTATGCTTCCTATGTCCAAACAAGAGGATGTAGGAGATCTAGGACTCTTAGGTGGACTTGGCACTAGATGAATGATTTGCTCGAGGCTAGTAGACAATTGTGACATTTGCTTTGTTGAGAAATCAGCCTTGCCGTGAGCAATGTTGTGCCTATGATGCCTGTTATCCTCTTGGGAAGTCAAAAGCTCCTTGAGCACTAGTGGTCTTTGTGCGCGCTCAATGGTTACATATGACAGTTGCTTATTAAGCATGCTAGGCTGAGGCTCTCTCTTTCAAACACTCATGTTTGATTTCTTGCCTCGAGACTTGGAGTTTCTCTTAGAATTCCTCCTGTGCTTCATTGCTTTTGATGCAATCTGGTCTTCAGCTTTGATAGAGATTTTTAGCAAGGGGTTTTGGTACCCAAATCCCCATCGGTTACCTGCATAATACCCTTGAGCACGTAGCAAAGCTTTGGATATCCATCTCGGCATTGTATTGACCCTCCATCGATGCCTTCGTCCATAAGGCTTGGGCTTCTTTTGGGATCTTCTATGATATTTGTAAGTCCAAAGCCCGTCCTTGGCATTGTCTCTTGATCTTCTTGTCTTAGGTATGGCCTCACTCACTAGTCCTCGTTGTTCGACTTGTGCTTGTATCAGCTCTTCCAACAAGTCCTTGCTCTCATTAGTAGGTTTGACTATTATGTCCAACCTTCCTTGCCTTTCCCTCGAGGTTCGATGAGGTCACCCTTGCTAAAGGTCGTGACTATCCTCACACCCGGTAGTGTCAGGTGTATCCTCTCTGCTACATAGTGATGCCAGGAGGCATATTCCACGGTGGATTCCGTGAGGTTTTACGGTGGATTCTGTAAACTTAGATGATCGGGGCTCATACACAAAGAGGATTCTTTGTGCGAGAAGTTGATGGGGACGCCTGTCCTTTTCGGGCATTTCATTAATTTAGTGTGTACATGGGTGATTCCATAGTGGGTGATTCCGCAAAATGCATATTAAATTAATAAACGTTTATGAGTTTAGAGTGCGCACTCGTAATAAATTAAGGTTAGGATTTATTTCTAACCAGTTGATTTATTTATGTAGCTGAAGACTGCTAGGTATTCACTTTTGTCGGTTTAATTGTATTATTTTACTAAAGATTGTGAATGCTTCAGTTGATGTGTAGAGATAGCAGCAGTGGCGGAGGAAAGCATTGGAGTCTAGCGGGTTTTCGACTTTTGGATTAGATTTTGATAGGCGCCACGCCTATATTTTGTTATGTCTATAGAGACATCGATTATTTATTATTATTTTGTATGCGCTTATGCACCCGGATATGTTATTTCTATTTGGACATTGAGATTGGGCGTGCCAGACTCTATGGGCACCATCCATTAGCTTTATTTTCCTATTTTTGTAGAAAGCAAACTCAAAAGCTAAAAGCTTGTTATATTTTTGTAATTGGGCTATTATTGAGCATGAAGATTGGAAATATACATAAAATACATGCTTTGTGAAGCGCTCACACAAGGCATGGGGGAGATTGAACCCAATTTGTCTCTTGCCTCTTGTCATGCATGCTTTTACATGGGTTTTTGTGCAAAAAGGTAGAGTATTTTGTTCTTGGGGACCTTCCAGGATTCACCACGTGAGCTATCTGCGACCGATCTGCGCACCAGTGGTATCAGAGCGGAGCAGAGATCAAGAGCTTCCAATCGCTACCAATCTCGGGTGAAGGCGGAGCTCCAGGAACAAACGGGCTCTACAGTCAATCTCGTCGCGAACCGTCGATACAGGCAGACTTCTGGCGATCAAGAACCCTTGTTTCCACTGTTAGATCGCGAAGGACCAAGCTCTGCAGGCGGAGGACCACGCAATCATCTCCATCAACAAGTCGTTGAAAAACAGTGAGAAAAGTCTTAATCCTCTTCACTAAAAGCTTAATTACAAAGCTTTAAAAGCTTAAGGGAAGCTTAAGTTTCCCCAAATCTCCTCGACGTATCAGAAGATAGGCCCGAAAATCTCGCACGGCCAAAAAACGGCCCCCCCCTCACGAAATCAACGACGGCCTGTTTAGTCCTTCTTAAGCTTCATAAGCTTAAGCTTAATCACTTAAGCTTAAGGCTTTCTGCAAGTCACATAGATCAGATAAGTCGGCAAACTCCGGGTCTCGTACTTCTGAAGTCAAGTTCAGCAAGTCAATTGTAATCAAGTTCTGCACGTTCTGCAAGTCGGCCTAAGTCCAGCAAGTCAACAACTCTGCAAGTCTGCTAAGTCTGCAACTCTGCAAGTCAGACTAAATCACAACTGACTAGTGCTTAAAACTCCTAGAAGACTTGTTCGTATGCAAAAACTCTGAACTGGAAAGTTGTTCGCAACAAGCTGTTCTACCTATCTGCAAGTTCGTTGAAGTACTTTCAACAAACGGAGACAGAAATATTGCAGAATTTCTGAAAATTTGAAGAAGAAATACCCAAAAATACATAGCCTTGTAACCCCAAATTTGAGCTACGCTCATCCCGCTAACCTGATTTTGAGTGAGAAAGGTTTGTTGAGTTTTACAGGATGACTACCCCACATATGGATGATCCTATGGCTGAAGATGATCTACCTGAGCCTACCATGGAACAAAAGCTGGATTTAATCATGCTACAATTGGAAGAAGAGCGAAGAGCTAGGCAAGCCTTGCAAGCGCAATTGACAAAGCTACAAAGAGCGTCCACTGACAAAGAAGAACCTCAAGCTGAAGATTTGATTCGCCGTACCATCGACGCCACTCTTGAAGCACAAACCATTCGCAAGGAATCCAAGATAAGTAAACGAAGTTTCAAGTTTCGCACTTTCAATGGCATAAGAGAAGGAAAGACTGTTTTATCATTCATTAGCCAGTTTGATGACTATTTCCATGAGGAAACTTATCCCGAAAAAGATAAAATCAAGTGTGTTACTAATCATCTGATAGACAGAGCATCACTTTGGTGGACTGTAGTCCGCAAGAGCATAGAATGTCCTGCTACATGGGAAGATTTCAAGAAGAAGTTCATGCAAAATTTCCTTCCACCGCAATTTCATGAGAAGGCTATCAAGCAATGGGATTTACTTCAACAGAGAGATCATGAGCCTATTCCACAGTATACAGAGCGTTTTTGGAATGCACTCTTACAGCTACGCATGCTTGAAGACGTACCAGAGACGACACATAAGCGGAAGTATATGTCTGGACTTCTTGGACATTACTACGCTGAAGTGAACATGTTCAAGCCTGCTACCCTTGAAGACGCCATCTCCTTAGCTCACGACACTGAAGATAAGTTACGCGGAAGAGATCGACGACCACAGCCATTCCAAGCCAATGGTAATTATGGATCTAAACAATTCAATTCCAATTTCAGAAGGTTTAATCCAGGTCGTTTCTCATCACCATCTTTCCGCAAGAATTGGCCTAAACCACCTGCATTACCATCCACTATCAATCCAAATCCTAAGCCTATTCCACAAGCAAATCCAAATGTACCCAGACTCCCAGCCATTGCAAATAATGTGACCAAAGCTAAGCCAATAGTATGCTACAAGTGTCACCAGCCAGGGCATCTCGCAGCAAATTGTCATTCAAAGAAGCCATCAGCACACATCAACTACCTTGGAGCCATGGACGAAGACGAGCATGAGGATATGCCGGATTTCACTGAAGAGGAGCATGATATTACTACTACTTCCGACACTTTACCAGGTATGCCTACTTCACATTCATTGTTGACTATGAAATGTATGGTGCATGGAAAAGAAAGAACTATATTGCATGATGACGGTAGTACCCATGACTTTATTTCAGCAAAATTGGTAAAGGAATTAGAATTGCATACTGTACCTACGCATTATCGCATAAAAGCTGCATTTTTAGGCACTAGGTACAATGGCACACAAGAAGTCCAAGATTTAGAAATCCAAATTGGTCCATACATTGAAAGAAGAAATTTCTTAGTTGTCCCATTACAGTCAAGTGACATTATTTTAGGAATGCCATGGAGACACCAGCATAATCCAAACATAGATTATTCTACGCACACAATGAATATTAATTTTCAAGGAAAATCTATTACATTATTTGGTATGCATGCATCTCATATCTTTCCACTACTTTCGCATACTCAAGCAAAACGTGCACTACGCAAGAATACTAAATCATATCTCATTTGGGTGAATGAATTGCACGCAAAGGAAAATCATATGCACCCTAGGCATAAGGAATTTCTTGCATATTTTAAGGACTGTTTTGCAGAAGACCTACCACCAGGTTTACCTCCATCATGTCCAGAAGACCATAAGATTGATCTAATTCCTGGCACACAACCACCTTGCAAAGCACCATATAGGCACAATCAAATAGAGCAAAAAGAAATCCAGAGTCAAGTTGAAGAATTACTAAATAGAGGTTTAATTCGACCTAGCAGTTCTCCATTCGGTGCACCTGTGCTCTTAGTCAAGAAAAAGAATAATACCTATCGTATGTGTATTGACTACCGAGCATTAAATAAGATCACTGTAAAGAATAGGTATCCTATACCTAGAGTTGATGACCTTATGGAAAAACTGCAAGGATCTTCTATATTTAGTAAAATTGACCTTAAGTCTGGATATCATCAGGTGAGGTTAGATAGATCCGACATATTTAAGACTGCATTCAGGAGAGAGTTTGGCCATTACGAATTCTTAGTCATGCCATTCGGATTAACTAATGCACCTGCTACTTTCAGTAGAATGATGAACCGTATTTTTCTAAAATATCAATATTGTGTGATTGTTTTCTTTGATGATATTTTGGTGTTCAGTCAAAGTGAAAAAGAGCATTATGAGCATTTATCATTAGTTTTTCAATTACTGAAAGAAAATCAATTGTTTGCAAATCCTGAAAAGAGTGAATTCTTTAAGACAGAAATAGAATATCTAGGTCATATTGTATCAAAAGAAGGAATTAAAGTTGATCCTAAGAAAATTGATGCAATATTGCATTGGCCTGTTCCTAAAAATGTACATGAATTACGCTCATTCCTTGGTCTTGCTAGTTTCTATAGGAAGTTTGTACGTAATTTCTCATTACTTGCTTTACCATTAACCAAACTTCTTAAGAAAGAAATTGTTTATCAATGGACTGAAAATCAGCAGAAATCCTTTGACTTACTTAAACGTGCATTAACTAATGCCCCTGTTCTACAATTGCCTGACTTTAATAGACCATTCTTTCTAGTTGTGACCGATGCTAGCGGATCAGGAATAGGAGCCGTATTAATGCAAGACAACCATCCAATAGCATATTCTAGTTCTAAGCTGAAACCCTCTGAGCTTAAATATTCCACTTATGACAAGGAACTATTAGCAGTTGTACAAGCATTAAAACAATGGAAGCATTATTTAATGGGTTCAGAATTCATGATAAAGACTGACCAGCAAAGCATTAGAGATCTACTTAGCTAACCCCAAATTTCTGACCGTCATATCAAATGGGCTTCCTTCATTCAAAGTTTCCATCCTATCATTCAATACCAACCTGGAAACGAAAATGTAGTTGCTGATGCATTGAGTAGAAGACCTGCAATTCATAATATTTCCATCATATCTTTTGATTCTTTGATTGCTATGAAAGACACATATCACCAGGATATTACTTTTCATTCTGATTGGCAAAAATTAGTTCAAAATAATTTCATTCCTGTTGATTCATTGTCATATAATGATGGATTTATGTTTTTTGAAAAGAGACTGTGTGTTACTATTCCATTCCGATCTTTTGTTTTGAATGAAATTCATTGTCCCCCATATCAAGGTCATAGAGGTATCATATCTACATTACGCATGTTAATTGAAGATTTTTATTGGCCGCATATGGATGCAGATGTATCTAATTTCGTTTCTGAATGTTTGATTTGTCAAAGAATAAAGAGACATCATGGTAAACAGTATGGATTATTAATGCCTTTGTCTATTCCATCTAAACCTTGGGAACATATATCTATGGATTTCATTACTGGTTTACCAAATACTAAATCTAACCATGACATGATTTGGACAATTGTAGATAGATTTAGTAAGCAAGCATATTTCATTGCATGTAAGAAAACTTTAACAGCATCACAAGCAGCACAGTTATTTTTGAAAACTGTTTTTACTAACCATGGATTGCCAAAAGTGATTATTTCAGATCGAGATTCTAGATTTTGTAATAATTTTTGGATTACACTGTTTGCAAATCTAGGCACAAAGATTGATTTCTCATCTGCATTTCATCCAGAAACCAATGGACAAACAGAAGCCACAAATAGCACTATTTTAGATCTTTTACGTGCATACACTATCTCTAAACCTCAGACTTGGGATACTCATTTACATTTATTACAGTTTGCATATAACAATACACCGCACACATCTACAAAGAAAGCACCTTTTGAAGTTATTTATGGATATAGATTATCTACACCTGTTGCATCTTTGTCTAATAGAATTTAGAGTGCTGATGATATTGCTGTTATGCATAATAGTATTTTTGATGAGGTTAAGGATATGATTGCTAAAGTCCAACAATCATATACCAAACAAGCCAACAAGAAAAGACAAGCTATGAATTTCAAAGTTGATGATTATGTTTGGCTTAGAATAGAAAAGCATAGACTGCAAAGTGTAGATAGACATCCAGTTGTCAAATTACCTCCTAGATTTTATGGACCATTTAGAATTATTCATAAGATTAATGATAATGCATTCAATTTAGAATTGCCATCTCATTGGAAAATTCATAATACATTTCATATTAGTTTATTGAGACCATTTAGAGGCCAATTACCTATCCACCCTGTCTATGAAAACCCACCTTTACTAGAAGAAGAGATTGAAATACTTGAACCAGAAGCCATCATAGACACTGACTACATGATCACTAGAACTGGCCAAAGGTATTCTAGATATCTAGTGAAATTTAAGAACCATCCTGTAGAGGAAGCACAATGGATGCACGCTAGAGACTTAAATTCTTTCCCCACTCTGTTAGCTCCACATTGAGCTAATAGCAATTGAGATCAATTGCTATCCCACCCCGGGGGTATGATGCCAGGAGGCATATTCCACGGTGGATTCCGTGAGGTTTTACGGTGGATTCCGTAAACTTAGATGATCGGGGCTCATACACAAAGAGGATTCTTTGTGCGAGAAGTTGATGGGGACGCCTGTCCTTTTCGGGCGTTTCATTAATTTAGTGTGTACATGGGTGATTCCATAGCGGGTGATTCCGCAAAATGCATATTAAATTAATAAACGTTTATGAGTTTAGAGTGCGCACTCGTAATAAATTAAGGTTAGGATTTATTTCTAACCAGTTGATTTATTTATGTAGCTGAAGACTGCTAGGTATTCACTTTTGTCGGTTTAATTGTATTATTTTACTAAAGATTGTGAATGCTTCAGTTGATGTGTAGAGATAGCAGCAGTGGCGGAGGAAAGCATTGGAGTCTAGTGGGTTTTCGACTTTTGGATTAGATTTTGATAGGCGCTACGCCTATATTTTGTTATGTCTATAGAGACATCGATTATTTATTATTATTTTGTATGCGCTTATGCGCCCGGATATGTTATTTCTATTTGGACATTGAGATTGGGCGTGCCAGACTCTATGGGCACCGTCCATTAGCTTTATTTTCCTATTTTTGTAGAAAGCAAACTCAAAAGCTAAAAGCTTGTTATATTTTTGTACTTGGGCTATTATTGAGCATGAAGATTGGAAATATACATAAAATACATGCTTTGTGAAGCGCTCACACAAGGCATGGGGGAGATTGAACCCAATTTGTCTCTTGCCTCTTGTCGTGCATGCTTTTACATGGGTTTTTGTGCAAAAAGGTAGAGTATTTTGTTCTTGGGGACCTTCCGGGATTCACCACGTGAGCTATCTGCGACTGATCTGCGCACCACATAGTCAGCCTCACATAGTCCCCTGTACGCGCATTTTCTCTCCAACCTACTTGAGAGAGGTGTGGAGGGGGCAGAGCCCCCTCTACAGGGGTCCGGGGGGGCAGTCCCCCTGGCCCGCATGGCCATTATAGTAAACACCATGGCACTTTGGGGGACCTTTTATAGCCAAATTTTGAACTACTTGCTCTAAGTTTCAGCCCAATGATGGATATGTGATGTGCCTTTAGCTCGACGTAGCCTTTGGGGTTAATTTTGAGGTTTAGATGCGTCAAAATTTGTGTTCTAGATACTGTCCGATTTTGGCAGAGTTCTTTGTTCGATTCTCAGACATTCGATTTTCAGGAGTCTGATTATCGCAATCGGACATCCAATTTTGGTTGGTTCAATTAGCCCAGTGGTCCGATTTTGGTCACGTCTGATTTTGACAGGTGTCTGATTCTAAGTGGTCCAATTCTCAAAATTGGACAGTCGAGTGTCTGATCAGACAGGCAAAGGTGGTCCGATTCTGGGACTGGTCCGATTCTGGGAATTCGATCGGAAAGGCGGTCCAATTTTCGGAGTCGGACGGTTTTCAAAGAGGTCCGATTTTTAGAGTCAGATGGTTTGACTCCAGAGATAGGGCAATCCTATTCTGGGACTCAGACGAACTGGTTCGACGGTGGGGCTGACGGCCCATGAGTTGCACGCAATGCCCCTAGGTCAATGTCTACTCCACCGAAACGTGCCTTACCTTCTAAATAAATGCAAAGCAACAGAGGGAACCACTTGGTGTACTTGGACACGATGCGGCGCTCGAATCGATCAGCACTTCAACAGTCTCCCCGTTGCTCTCTCTCCCTCACTCCCTCCCTAGCTCTCAAGCTTACTCTCTTCTCAGAGGGCAGGATGTCAAATGTGGTCTTTCCTGGTTCCCTGTGCCTCTTATTGCCCCATCCCAACCTATTGTGACCTCAGAAGTTAGTCCCTCATACTCTTCCAACCAGAATTCTGAATCTGTGTCCCTATTTTCCTGTTTTAGCCTGTTATGCAGCAACATAAAATCCTACTATTTGCTCCAAGGTTTTGCTCCTATCCTTCCTAAATGCAAGAAAAAATTATAAGAAAAATACCTACACTACTCCATCATGCTTTCCCAAATCCAAAAAACCAAAAACCTACTTGCTAAGGATATCAAATACCTCTTCAAACTCCCTCGCTTCCTACCTATCTACGTCAAGCACCGGTTCGGGGAAAACCCTACTTCAATGCTCCATTCGAAGTGCGCAAGCACTCAAGGCTTGAATCCGTTGGTCCCGGCAATGGAACCAAAATGTGGGAGCTTTCGCTCAACGGCCAAGACCCACAAACCTCTTATTGTTTCAAGCGTTCCAAGCCGAGCACTAATGGCTACCTCTTAGATAGCCGACGCGCCATCCATATCTACAGGTGTAGTGAGCTTACCTCCATGCCGATCGAGTTACCTCCTCTCCTGCACACTCCTGTAGCTCCACGATCCAAGTGCAAGCCTCAAGCAAGCTCCATTCTCAAGCTCCACGCTCCAAGCTCCATCGCCACGAACAAGACAAGAGAAGAGAAGAAGAGAGGAGAAGATGGAGAGCTTCTCCTCCCCGGTCCCTCACCCTCACACTCTCACACTCCCTCTCTCAAGCACAAGCTCAAGCAAACAAGAAGAAGAAGAAGAGGAGAGCCACTTTTGGCCACACACAAGAATGAGCTTCTCATTCACTTTTCAACTTTATATACAAAATCCTAAATCCCTTTTGGGCAGTCATCCCCTTATCCCCTTTTTTACATGGCCAGCCGTGGCCTAGGCTCTTTTTCCCATTGTCCTTCTATCTTCCTAGCTTCCTTTCCACTGCCCGTCTACATTTACAAATTGCACGGGTAAGAGCCCGATGCTCCTTGAATTAAACCATGATGCGCTTGCACTATTTTACAAAAGTATTGACTTGCACTTTTCCTTGCGTACCTTTCTCCTTTATTTAGGCCTTTTCTCCTTGTGCGTCTTTGTCTTCCGTTTCACTTTGCCTTGGCCTTTATCTTCTGCTTTAGATTTTTCGGATTTTCCACCTTCGTTCATTTGAGGGTTAACAGTGACAATAGAGTGAGAATATTTTGGTATATATATATATATATATATATATATAGAGAGAGAGAGAGAGAGAGAGAGAGAGAGATGTTGGAAAATCAAAGTGAGAGCATAAAGTTGTGTGCACAAGAGAGAGAAGAGAGCTCAAGTACAAGGAAAAAATCTTACTTATTAGTAAGTTGCTAAAGTACAACTAAGGTACACTCTCTCTTCACTTGAGAGTGACCTCCAAGCTATTTATATAGCCTCACTATGGGCTAGGGTTAGGGTTTCTCTTACCCTTTAGTTCATTCATCTCACCTTTTCTCATGTACCGTTGCTTACTCAGAGTTCCCAATGGGATGTCTTTATAAAATAGGCTATGATGTTGTTGATGGAAAGATGATACAATAGACACTAGAAAAGTTGGTCATTAGTTAATTTGGAGACATAGTTGGTCTCCAATTCTTTGGGTACTTTGGTAGAGTTTGGACATTTACTAGTGATATGCCTTATTTATTTGCATTTGGTGCACTTCATCTTATTGGGATATTCTTTCTAGCAATTACTTACAATACATCCTTTTAAGTTGCAAAAGAAACATTTAGTAGTTACGCTATGGACTATAGTATAAACTAAGAGTTGGTTTGTTGAAATAGATGCTAAGCCGATGCTACGTTTTGGTTTCTTTTCTCCTCATCCAAAAAAGATTGAATGACACCTTCAAGTGTAGGATTTGGTACATTTGTTATAGTAGTGACCAAATTTGAAAAGACTTTCCTTACGACTTTCAAAAGTATTGCAATGGCATATTCTTTAGCAAAAAACAGGATCTTGGACTAAATATGAATGAGGCATCACTCCCTTCATGTGCAAAATGAGCTTTCGCAAGTCTTTTCCTTGCTTATATTCCAAGCTAAAGGAATCTATTTTGAGGAATATTTTGAAACTCTTTTCTCTTTCACCATATAATTTCTCGATCTCATTCCACTTCTCCTTTGAAGTTGCAGTTGGTTAATATGGTGAATTAAGGATTCATCTTGGTGCAAAATTATTCTAGCTTGGACTCATTCATCATCTTTGATGGGACATGAAATGGGCCAGCACTGGCTATAGCACTAGCCGGACCTCATGCTCATGACACACAAACACCCTCACGGCCTCGCGGACCAGGAGTGTCTATCAAAGGTGCACTAAATGCATTCGTAGTTTATAGTCCAATGTTTCCTTTAAACTCCTCGGAGGGAGATCCCAAAGTACATAGGCATAACGCCTCGATCACACACATATGGAGGCAACCTCACGGTAGAAACACCGCAGCCCCACTGCAGCTCTCCTACATCGCAGGGATTGGCCCTTTGATGCACTGCTAAACATATAACACAAACGAACACAAAATCCTCTCTTTTATATTTCTTGTATTTCCAGGAGATATACCATGTTTCCTCACTCAACAGTCCCTTAGGAAACCGACCCTCTATCCTACGGCAAGGGATAACCTCACACTCTCAATCGTGGGTCAAAGTCCTAAGAAAACAATTGCTATACAGTCCAGGAGATTTTCCTTTGATACCATGAACCATGCATAGTGCATAATGGGAATGGTTTAGTGCACAAACAAAAGAAAATCAGCATTGTGCATCGTGCGAAACCAATCTTTTCATGATTTCCATGCTAACGTTTATGTACTGAAATGAGGAGAGACACCGAGCCTTACGCTCATGCTGCCTTTTTCTTTATTTTAAAACAACCGCCTATAGGCATGATGCAACACCTAAATCAGATTTAACATTATACTTTGACAGTCAAACTCCCCTCTCACTTGCAATCGTTGATAGGTGTAAGAGTCGTTTTATGTGTATTTCTTTATAGAGAAAGAGATAAACACGGACAAAACCATAGAAACAAGGGTAAAACAAGGCTAACCTCATGCTCTACCTTTATTATAAATTGCACAAACAATTATGTAATTTTTTGGATTTTTCTTTTTATTGTTTCCTAAATTTCTCCCATTTAAAACCCATTTTTCACCATTTTTTGGTATTTTTTCTCTATTTTCTTCAATAAAAAATGACTAGAAGTTAATATTGATCATGGGCTGTGGCCCTTAGGTTTGTTAACAGCAAAATTTCAGGTTTTGTTGATGTTATGTCTCATATTTCCCCTTTATTTTGCAAAAAACCCCCATTTTACCCCTTAAATGCGTGTTTTACGGGCTTTATACCACTAATTTCAGCCATAACACTTATGATTTTCTGGTTTTTAGAGCATAAACTGATAAAACTCATAGCAAACAGCATTATGATGCATAATCAGCCCATGGGAACAATATTTCATCAACCAAATAGCATAAAAACTCATTTTTCCTTCATAAAATTTGAATTACCGCTTAGGCTTTGTGTCTCGAGATCTCAGTTTTGCTATGGGACTGCGTGTCAGCCCTCATTCAATGTATAACATCTTCAAGATCAGCAATCTTCATGTCTTAATTGATCCGGAAGCAATCCGGTCTCATTCGGACAAGCTTTCCTTCACCATTCTTCATTTTCCTCTTGCACACAAGAACAGCCTCTTAGGGGAGAGAGAAAGAATAAAATCAGAAATCTTCATCCAGGCCATCATTGCGCGAGTGAGAGGCGGCGATATGATTAGCAGGCAGAGGGTAGGCAAGCCCCATAGTCACTTGGGTAGGTTGTGTGCAGCTAGGCATCTCCATCATCAAGATCCAAGCGCATTTTTCGGCGCCTAATGGCGCCCCCTTCATGCCACGATTTGATGCATGCTTCATCTCCAAAATTTCATGTGACATTTAAATTTTGGGCTCCCAAAGGTCACTTGCCCATTTTGCCCAAATTTTGTCCACCCCTTCGCATCTTGACCGTTTCCTTGGCCATTTCCTCGTGTCCGGTGTCCAAATCGAGTGCTGTAAATTTCTACGTGTCCGGCTTGACATCCCGCATTAGCCGCCAACTCTTGACAACCCACAAGGCAGTCTGAAAAATTATCAAAAATCCACAAGTGTCGCTCGGGCGCCTTTTAAGAGTCGTATTTCACTTGGTGCTTAAAATCGTCCTAGCTGGAGGCGCTGCCTTCGACATTGAATATTTTTCCCTTGATATTCGTAATTTTTGGCTATTTTTAAGCACTTCTCGATATCAAAACTCCACTCTCATTGGTGACCACGGGATAGGGCGACTCAGACTGTCGAATCCCACAGTAGATCTGCACAAAACAACCAAAGGAAGCATCAAGCTGATACAAAATAGATACATACTAAGCACAGCACAATGCTCACCCTACCCCCTGACAAAACCAAGGCATGACATCCACAAGGAGTAGGCCTAGCATAATCTGATAGAAGGTCCGAAGCTAGTCACTAACCAACTGTGCCAACACAACCAAACTAAAAAGAACTATCAAAGAAGTTGCCCTAAGTGGTGGTCTAAACTACCCACCTAACTAAGGACAACACAACTAGGAGCTCCTACTAGGTGAGGACTCCTATAGCCTGATCAAGAAGTATTTGCTTTCAGCACATTTCTTCTTTTAGGGTTTTTATTCTTCCATACTCGTGCATGTAAAAAGGAGGGAGCTGAGCGTAGTGACCCAAGGAGAATAGGGCATCCGTACCCAAGAACCTAACAAGCCCTCGCAAGGCGACACTTAATCCTTTTCTAGCACTCACTTTTATTTTCGCTTCAACCTTCCTTACTTTCTTCTTTTCCAGCAAGATGCCATCCCTAGGAAGACAAGGCATCGGCCCCGCATTTGGGCCTCGGGTCTGACTTGTCCCCAGGAACCTACCAGGCCTTCGCAAGGCAATAATCAACTGCTTATAAATTTGCCTTTCTTTTCTTTTATATTCGATTTTGATAGGTGGCTAGAACCCCTTTTTACACACCTTTGTATATATTTAGTTCTTTGAGATATTCAAGGTTTCTTTTCGTCTCTATCATCATCACTTTCCCCTTTTGGCAGGCTTCTCTAACTGCCTCACAACTAACAAGTACTCTTAGAACGGCTGCCTAGCAGGCTAGCAGAACAGGGTCACTAGAACTCCCTTCTAAAATAGGTCTTTTGATGCTTGGCAATGTCTTTACAAGAGGCAACAACTACTCAGACCCCCCCAGACATACCTAACCTAAACCTGGGACTTCATGCCTTGGACTCCGGTCCCCAACAAGAAAAGAAAATCCCCTACAAGTACACAGACACATATAGCAGAAAAAGACGGTACTCATAAAGGAGAAATATCACCTGGATAGGGCCACGAGAAGCTTCCACGCAACAAAGGCTCCTTCCAAGCTCTTCTTCGAACCTGTCTAGCATAGAACTATGACAAGAAACCATTAACCTCACCTATACTAAACAGACAACTGGCCCTCTTGGTCTAACGAAATCTGGACATAATATCCAAAGTAGCTAGCCTTCCTAGCTTAAAACTAGATAGGTCATTTTAGTCCACATAATACTTATGTCCTTGGCATATACATCACACCCTATCAGACTACCCAGGGTGCCAAGGATAGCATATCATAGGTCGACTAGCCCCATGCTACTCATGCAAATTAGCTAAAAGCTTGATCTTGTATTTTTTGATCTTAGGTTTTTTTATAGAGCTACAAGTCCAAGCCTTTCCATCAATAACTCATCAATAAGGCCGATCCCTTCTTGGGCACTATGAGCTGAATGAACGGCCTCAGTGGGCTCACATGTCCCACATTTATTGTAATCCGAATAAACTGGCCATTCAAGCGACTGAGTGGCTCCTTTGGGAGAAAGAATCATAGCTTTGTACTCATTCGAACCTCCCCTATTTGGGTTTTTACATAAATCAGTGCTGCGACCCAAACTAGGTAGAGCTTCGAGCCTAGGCACATCACATGGGTGTATCCCAAGGCAGTGTATATTGTTAGATTTTGAAGATTTTGGGTCTCCAAACCCATCTCACATTTCCCTTAATATTCTTGCATTCCCTCAATTTGCTGCACTGGTCTAACGAACTCAATGCAAACTTATCCCTATGGCCAAATGGCCTCACATCCTTATGATCTTTATGAAGCACAGGTGAACTTTTAGAATTTTGCATCCTCTTTACAAAAGATGTCTTTACTTGTTTACGTCCATACTGCAAATTTTTTCCCATAAGAACCATGCTTTCATTGAAGGGAACAACATCCACCCAGAAGCATGATTCCAACACCAAAGGTCTCTCAAGAGCCTTACTAGCAACAAAATTAGAACCACATGCAGAATGCTTATCAACACTCATAGGCCCATTGGTTCTATCCATGTTGCCATCACAACTACCTCTCGTGGAAGTGTTGCAAGCCCTAATGGGACTTACATGGCTTAGCACCTGTTCACTGAGAGGCATGTCATTACTACTCATAGGATGGCCAATTTCTGCTTTGAGATTTTGGCCACCAAGGTTCCCCTCATAGGCTGTCTTAGTATCAACAAGTGAGCTGTCTTCTTGCAGAAATGATTGGAAGCTAGGATGCACTTGTACTGAGTGGGGAAAACTCCAAAAGTTTTCCCAACATCTCTGAATATGACCCTCATAATCAATGGCATGCAATTTTGCTTCCCTTAATGACTTAGGATTCCGCAGTTCCACTTGGATTTGCGTATTAATCTCTAAACCATTCAAAAAGAGCTCACATAGCACATCATCTAGTAGTGCACTGGCTCTTCTTGGCCAAAGCCTAAGAGTACTATCAAAGGCTCTAGCATACTCTTTAACAGAAGGATAAGACTCTTGTCTAAACTGCATAAGCTACCCTAAGACCTAAATCACAGGGAGTTGCTTTTCATACTCATCTAGAAATCTATCACACGACTCCTCAAATGATTTGATCGACCCTCTTGGGAGGCTCCAGTACCATTTCCTTGCCTCTCCATTTAGGGTACTTGGGAATACGAGCATCCGATGTATATCGTCGAACCCACTTGCAATGCAAGTTAGGCCATACTCTCTTAAATGAATCATCGGATCCTCATTTGGAAACCCATAAAACACTGGGAGATCCCTATAAAGAGGAGGACATTTAGTCCTTCCTTTTGGGATCAACACCGGGTCATTAAAATCTTCATATTCATCATGATTTGGGTCCAACCTCTTAGGATCTTTAACCTCTTCCATCCCCACCCTTTTCGGTGTAGGGGGGTTAATACCCTCATTGACATCCCTTTCTGCTAACTCACTGAGTGGTCTAGGGAGTCCTATAAGTTTCAACATGTCATTTTGATCCCTTCTTAGAGGATCTTCCATATCTTTCCCTTTAAAAGGAAAGTCCAAAACTTCTTAAAACTTGGGAACCGTGCCTTTTAAGCAACGGTTTTCCCTTGACAACTAGGGCTTCTAACATCCTTGTGATGCCTACTATGTTGTCATGGTGGCTCATTATATGCCATCGTATTAGAGGATGGGGTAACCACTACTTGGCTACTCTTTTCATCACATAAATTATCTTCTAAAAGGACTCATGCTCTACATAATTAACTAAGTCCATTAGTAAGTTTTGTATGGGGAAAGCCAAGTTCTTCCATCCTTGAACAAACCCCATTTTATGTATAATTTAGGGTCCCTTTAAGCCCTAGATTCGAAAACCGCCACTTATAGGCAGCTCCCGGCAGACGCACCACTGATGGGACTTGAAATGGGCCAGCACTGGCTATAGCACTAGCCGAACCTCATGCTCATGACACACAAACACCCTCACGGCCTCGCGGACCAGGAGCGTCTATCAAAGGTGCACTAAATGCGTTTGTAGTTTATAGTCCAACGTTTCCCTTAAACTCCTCGAAGGGAGATCCCAAAGTACATAGGCATAATGCCTCGATCACACACATATGGAGGCAACCTCACGGTAGAAATACCGTGGCTCCACTACAGCTCTCCTACATCGCAGGGATTGGCCCTTTGATGTGTTGCTAAACATATAACACAAACGAATACAAACTCCTCTCTTTTATATTTCTCGTATTTCCAGGAGATATACAATGTTTCCTCACTCAACAGTCCCTTAGGAAACCGACCCTCTATCCTACGGCAAGGGATAACCTCACACTCTCAATCGTGGGTCAAAGTCCTAAGAAAAGAATTGCTATGCAGTCCAAGAGATTTTCCTTTGATACCATGAACCATGCATAGTGCATAATGTGAATGGTTTAGTGCACAAACAAAAGAAAATCAGCATTGTGTATCATGCGAAACCAATCTTTTCATGAGTTCCATGCTAACGTTTATGTACTGAAACGAGGAGAGACACCGAGCCTTACGCTCATGCTGCCTTTTCCTTTATTTTAAAACAACGGCCTATAGGCATGATGCAACACATAAATCAGATTTAACATTATACTTTGACGCTCAAACTCCCCTCTCACCCTACCGTTTAATGTTTTGCAATCGTTGATAGGTGTAAGAGTTGTTTTATGTGTATTTTTTTATAGAGAAAGCGATAAACACGGACAAAACCATAGAAATGAGGGTAAACCGAGGTAACCTCGTGCTCTACCTTCATTATACATTGCACAAACACTTGAGTAATTTTCTGGAATTTTCTTTTTATCGTTTCCTAATTTTCTCCCATTTAAAATCCATTTTCACCATTTTTTGGTATTTTTCTTCAATAAAAAATGACTAGAAGTTAAGATTGATCATGGGCTGTGGCCCTTAGGTTTGTTAACAGCAAAATTTCAGGTTTTGTTGATGTTATGTCTCATATTTTCCCTTTATTTTGCAAAAAACCCCCATTTTACCCCTTAAACGCGTGTTTTACGGGTTTTATACCACTAATTTCAGCTATAGCACTTATGATTTTCTGATTTTCAGAGCATAAACTGATAAAACTCATAGAAAACAACATTATAATCCATAATCAGCCCATGGGAACAATAATTCATCAACCAAATAGCATAAAAACTCATTTTTCCTTCATAAAATTTGAATTACCGCTTAGGCTTTGTGTCTCAGGATCTCGATTTTGCTATGGGACTGCATGTTAGCCCTCATTCAATGTCCAACATCTTCAAGATCATAAATCTTCATGTCTTCATTGATCTGGAAGCAATCCGGTCTCATTTGGACAAGCTTTCCTTCACCATTCTTCATTTTCCTCTTGCACACAAGAACAGCCTCTTAGGGGAGAGAGAGGGAGGAGAGAGAAAGACTAAAATCAGAAATCTTCATCCAGGCCATCATTGCGCAAGCAAGAGGTGGCGATATGATCAGCAGGCAGAGGGTAGGCAAGCCCCATAGTCACTTGGGTAGGTTGTGTGCAGCCAGGCATCTCCATCATCAAGATCCAAGCGCATTTTTCAGCGCCTGATGGCGCCCCCTTCATGCCACGATTTGATGCATGCTTCATCTCCAAACTTTCATGTGACATTTAAATTTTGGGCTCCCAAAGGTCACTTGCCCATTTTGCCCAAATTTTGTCCACCCCTTCGCATCTTGACCGTTTCCTTGGCCATTTCCCCGTCCGGTGTCCAAATCGAGTGCTGTAATTTTTTCGCATCCGGCTTGACATCCCGCATTGGCCGGCAACTCGTGACAACCCGCAAGGCAGTCTGAAAAATTATCAAAAATCCACAAGTGTTTCTCGGGCGCCTTTTAAGAGTCGTATTTCACTTGGTGCTTAAAATCGTCCTAGCTGGAGCCGCTGCCTTCGACGTTGAATATTTTTCCCTTTATATTCGTAATTTTTGGCTATTTTTAAGCACTTCTCGGCATCAAAAATCTGCTCTCAATCTTCTATATCCATAGGGTTGGATGGATCAATATCTTTAGTCCCTTTGATCAAGGGCCCATCAAACTTGCAGATTTGAGGCTTTACATCAACATAGGCCATGATAGGAAGGTCTTACGAATTATACAAGGAAATGGTAGTTTCTAATTATTTACAAGGTGGAAAATAAGAGCAAAAGTAATTAAAATGAAGTTTTAGTCCAAGTGATTAGAAGGCTAAAAGTAATTGATGTGTACTCAAAAAAATAAGATCACTAGATAAGGATAAGGAAATGGTTCATGTGTTTATATATGATATATAACCTACAATGATCAAGAGTGAGATGATGAGAGTTAAGAATTTAGGGGATATGCTTAAGATAAAAAACCTAATCTCTTCAAGACATAAAATATTGTCCACAACTAATTTGAACCAAGATCATGATGTGAAATGGAGTATTAATGCTTACAAGCAGTAATCTCAAGTTCATGCCTCACTTAATATGTGAAATGTCTCGACTTTTTCATGTCCATTAAGTGTGTCCAACTCAAAGAGAGAGCTTTTAAATTTGTAATAAAATCCATATAATATTAATTAATATAATCAGTGTTAGTGACTTCCAAGGTGATTAAAGTTGGAATGAGAAAGCTTAAACCTTTCTGGGTATGACTACCAGCCACACCCATAGTCAGAGTTTTGCTCTTTATGAGCACATAAGGATGAATTTCAAGAAACCCTTTTAGGATTAGATAGCCCACTTGGGGGGCTATTAAAACCCCATGGGTTACAAATGATTGTGCCCCCTTATAGCCCGTGGCAACACTGTAAACTCCACACATTCTATAACTAGACCATTCCTGAAGAAATGGCAATGCTAAGCCCCTGTGTGCCCAATGTCAGTGGGCTCAAATGTGCCACACTGCTATGCCTTGAGGTGGGGAGAAAGTTCCTAGAAAAAACCTTGCAGAGATATTGCCTCCTTTCCTCCTCCATTGGCTAGTGGTCAGAACTAGCTGTGTAGGAGAAGAAGATAATATGAGAGAAATGAGACCTTATGCACTTAAGTCAAGATGGAGTTAGGAAAAGTATGTTTGATCAAAGGTGGCTTTGATACCAGGTTGGAAAATTAGAGTGAGAGCATAAAACTATATGCACAAGAGGGAGAAAATAGATCAAGTACAAGAAAGAAATCTTGATTAAGTAAGTTGCTCAAGTATAACTAAGGTACACTCTCTCTTCACTTGAGAGTGACCTCCAAGCTATTTCTATAGCCTCAATGTGGGCTAGGTTTAGGGTTTCCCTTACCCTTCAATTTATTCATACCTCACTTTCCCTCATGGACCCTTTCTTACTTAGACGGATCACCTCCTAGAAAGCTTTACATGTTGGTTCTTGGTGGCCAATGATTTTCCAAGATAATTTTGCATATATTCAGTGTTGTGATGTTTGTCAAAGACACAATGCTAGGGAAAATGATAAGCGACCACTTAATTCTATTCTTGTGACTTTGCTCTTTGAGAAGTGGGACATTACTTTTCTTGGACCTATATATCCTTCATCTACTATGCAAAAGCATTATATCATTGTGGCGATGGGCTACTTTAGAAAATGGTCTAAAGCTTAACCTACAATGAAGGACAATGCCAAGGAAACGACTAGTTTTATTATGGAACAAATTATCTATTTTTTTGGTCCACCTAAAGAACTTGCATTGTCCGACCGCTCCCTAGCATATCTTGATGAGATCCAATTGTAAGCTTTGCTACATCAAGAGGTAGGAAAGAAGAGGATGAAAGCACTCCATGAACTTTGTGCTAAAAGATATAAATATGTGAAGGGTCAATTGGTCCTATATTATGATGCACATCGGAAGGCATTTTCTGGCATAGAACCCAAATGGGATTATAAGATCGTTCGTGTATAGGAAATAATGGCTCTATAGCCCTTTTAGCACATTTGTAGGGGGTAGAGTTTGAAAATAAATTAAATTCGAATAAATTGAAGCTCTATTATGTATAGGGGCTTATGCCAGACTTGGTGCCTTTGCAAGCCTTCCAGAATCTAGCTTAAACTTACATTAGGTGCCAAGGCAATCTAATGGGTAGAATCATTCCTTATCTTAAATATTTGTATTTAGAGCTGTGTTACCACTAAGGTTGAGTGATCTAGTGGAGTAAGGGTGACCATATTACTGAGTGGCAAGATGGATCTTTCACATGGGACATTAAGGTATATTTTCACCATTGCTATAGGGTTCTTATTATCATTCCTATTGAGTTTAGTGAGGAAGAGAGATTGTACCTGCCATACATCCTCTCTCTTAACTCGACTTTGACTACCATAAGTACAAGTAGGTTGATTGGTATGGCATGGCCTATCAATGAAGAATGGGTATATACTTTGTATTTTGATGGAGCTTCACAAGGGCCTACTAAGCATGCAATTGCTGATATGGTTATTAAAGACCCCCAACATAGAGTCATATGAAAATGAGAGTTTATTTAGGCACTGCTTTTACTATTAACATGGCAGAATACAAGGCCTTAATCATGAGGTTGAATATAGCCCGACATAGTGGTATCTGCCATTTATTAGTGAAAGGTGATTCACTATTAGTGATCAATTAAATGGGACCTATAGTGTGAGGAATCTCATTCTATGGATGTATTATCGTGCAACCTTGGATATATTTGAGATTTTTGAGACAATGACTTGTCACTTAGTTCCTCATCACAGTGGAACCACTTTGCAGATTCCTTGGAAAATTATGCATTTGTTTAGGATGTATTTCTCAATTGTGGTCCTTAGAGGTTATTAGAATTGTCCAATCTTATTAGCTCAGGACTACTATGGGGACTACTTGTTTTGTTGGCATATCTTGTTATGGCTAGTGATGGTTAGTATGGGTGATGAGCCACGTAGCGATTGACCATCTTCCTATTCTTTCGTGGACGCATAGAATAGTTCAAGGACACATTTTTTGGATACCCCTTGCTATATATGCAGGAGATTAGCTAATAATTTGATGCATTTAGTGTAGGGCCTAAGAAACCCATTCCTTGGTCTAGTTTTGTGCGTCACTAGAGTTTATGTGGGGACCAAGGGTTTGCTTTTAACAGTAAGTTGTTGCGTGATGATGTGCTCTATGGCTATATTTCATAAGGCCAAGAGGGCCATTTCTTTTGGAGTAAAATTATTTATTTCATTAGGCCAAGAGGGACATTTATTTTGCAGTAAGCTGGGTTATCTCATTAGGCCAAGAGAGCCATTTGTTTATTTTGTGTGGGTTCATTTGATGGTTTTATGTTTTAGTGTTATTCTGCATATTTAGGGGAGGTTTGAGCAATTTTCCACCTCCTATGAAGGCATTGTCAAGCATTTGAACAACTTCTTTGAGGTAGTCCTTAGTGACCCTATCTTACTAGCATGCTAGACATCTATTTCTAGGAGCTTATGTTAGTTGTGAGATAGCTAGGGAAGCCTATCAAAAATAAAGATAAAAAATGATCAATATTTATGAAAAAATATATAAAATATAGAGGTTTGTAAAAGGGGATTCTAACCCCTCAAATAAGAAAATAAAGGAAGAAAATTTCCTAGAATAGATGATCATTGCCTTCCAAAGGCTTGGTAGATTCCTAGGGATGAGTGAGACACCTATGGCCAATACCTTATCTTTCTGGGAGTGACATCTAGCTAGAAAATAAATAGATAAGGATGGTTGGAATGAAAATAAAAGTGAGTAGAAGAAAAATAATTTAGTATCACCTTACAAGAGCTTGGTAGGTTCTTCGGTACACAGAGATAGGACTTGAGGCTGATGCCCTATTCTCCTTGGGTCACAAGACGCTCAACTCTCTCCTTTTTATATGAATTAGTATCGTCTTGAAGTATAAAAAAGTGATAAATATAAAATATCTAAAAATAAAAGACCAAGCTATAAGAGTCATCACCTAGTAGGTGTTCTTGTTCCAGTTATTCTAGGTTAGGTAGGTAGGTCACACCACCACTTATGATGACTCTTTTGGTAGTTCTTTTTAGCTGGTATGTATTGGAGCAATTGGTTAGTGGTTAGCTCTAGATCTTTGTTAGATTATGCTTAGCCTATCCCTCATGGATCTTCATGCCTTGATTTTGTCAGGGGGTAGGGTGAGAGCTGTGTTTGTGTTTTGTTGTCTATTTTATTTAATTTAAGCAGCTTGATACTCTTTATGGTTTCTGAATGTGTAGATCAGTTCATGGATTTGATGGGGTGAGTCGCCCTATCCTGTGGTCAGCGATGAGAGTAGAATTTTAAGCCCAAAAAAGAGAAAAAAGTATACCGATTTTTGTTCATTTGAGGTAGCAATAGAAGCTTGTTGGATGCGGCAGATGCGAATCGGACGATTTTAAGTAGCCGTGGAAAGGAAGCTTTAAAAGTAATTCTGAAGATGAATCTCGAAGAAATATCCAATTTTTAGTAATTTATTCAAGTGTAGAATGGAGTGGAAAAAGTTTCATAAAGTGCAGGACTCTAAGGAGACATACATAAATTTTTGGATGGCAATTTGGTCACTAAATGCACGAGATAGCTCTACTTGGGCACGAAGGGTCAACGACACAATGTAAAAAGACTTTAGGGGAAAGGGGTGGTGACATTTTGGAGCCTGCAACCCCCCAAATATTCACGTGACGATAATAAAATTTTTTTAAAAATGCATGCAAAAAATGCCCTCTTATAGGCGGCAATGCCATGAATGGAGAGGCTGGGGAGACTAGTGAGGTGAAGAATAATCATATGATTTGGTTACACAAACCTCCTCCTCCAATTTTCCACTTTCAATCACCGCCTCCGCCTCTGTAAATGATGACCTAATCAAAAAGATGGAAAATTAGTATTTCTCTCTCCTCCCTCTTCCTCCTCTTATAGGCAATTCTTGTGAGATGATCGGGATGGAGATCGGTTGTCCAGCTTGAATCGGATTAACGTGGGACCATGCCAACACTGAGTGGTGATGACTAGCATTGTTTGGAGACCAATGGTAGGTTTGGTCCATGTCTATAAAATCAATTCTTGAGTTCCAAAATATGAAAATGGGTGGTAAGCCTCTTTTATAATGGAAATTTGGATTCTTTTTGACATTTTATGGTGCAAATCATGTTCATATGTGATGAAAACTAATTTGAAGCTTGGTTGTGATGAATTTGAGGGTTGTGAACCATAAAATGCAAAACCAATATTTGTAATTGTGGGTATTTAATTTTTAAAAAAATCCATAATGCGTGTTTTAAGATAAAAAATGATGTTTTTCTTGGTTTCGGGTCATCAAATCATATTCATACATTATGAAGAAACATACATGGAAACATCTCTTAGCCCACCCATTGCAAGCAAGACCCTAAAGGATAGGAAAGAGGGGGTTTTATGTGTTGAATATGATTCAAAATTTTATTTGGTTGCTGCACTTTTCATATAGGTTTCAATCTCATTTTAAGTGTTAGTAGGTACAATGGCACGGGTAGTCTGACACTACCTTACATGCGGGGGATTCACTAGTAGTAATAAGGAGACGTCACCTGCATGCAAGAAATATATGAAAATAGCCCTTATCTACCCCCTATTTATGGGACCTTACCTTATAAAATGTACCTTCCTTCCTTTAAATAACCCCCCTCCCTTACACTCACGTGGTACCATATGGTAAACCCTAGTGGACCCCCCGGCCTACCTTATCATCGCAGCAAAGTCATTAGTGAAGGAAAATCATGGAAAGACTTTTTGAGCACATTGACAATGCTAATTTCATTTAAGTAAAATGTTTGTGCACTCAAAGTCATCCACGTCTTTGCATTGCATTAAAGAGAACTATCTCTTGGATGCATAGCACTTGGTTTCAAACTATTGACCCATGATGAGTGCGACACTCTCTATGCTGGAGGTTTAGTATAATCATTTCCTTGGGGACTAATTTAGTGAGGAATACACTATCTCCTAGAATGAATATTGTGAAGAGTGGAATTTGTGCGTATGCATTATATGTTGAGATGGCTCATCTTGGGGCCAATCTCGAGGGTGTAGGAGAGGCGTAATGGGGCCACAATGATAAGCTGGGGGGTGCTCCCTTTCATTGTTTTATGAGGTGCTAGCCACCTTCTACTTGGAGTTAAGAAGGGAAACACGTTGTACTACAATCTAGAGATTATATCTACAAACGTGTTCTTTCAATAAATAAATTTGTAGTGTCTATACGATCCTGGATGCAAGGCCTTGGGTCTGTTTAGGTGAGTATAGGAAGCATGACTAAAGCCCTAGAGCTAGTGTCAAGCCTACCTTTGGTCCCGACAACAAATGAGGGTGAGGCTACCATTATAAGACTTTTAAGGTTGCTTTTTGGTTAGGATGGCATAACTTGAGAAAATAAACTCTAAATTTTTCAAAGGTTGGATGCAAGGCCTTGGGGCTATTTAGGTGAGTATAGGAAGCATGACTAGAGCCCTAGAGCTAGTGTCAAGCCTACCTTTGGTCCCGACAATAAATGAGGGTGAGGCTACCATTATAAGACTTTTAAGGTTGCTTTTTGGTTAGGATGGCATAACTTGAGAAAATAAACTCTAAATTTTTCAAAAGTTGGTGCATTAGAATCCTCTCATCAAGATGTTTCCAATGATATGTTATATGATATAGTTTTCAGATACAATTGATATATTTATATGTAGGCCTCCTTTTTTTAATAAGACGATGACATGGAGATTCTTACGAGGCCCAAAAGTGACATGGAGACCCGTGGTTCTAGAAATGGACATATAGATCACCATAAATTGATTTATTAAGGAGCAAGATCCCTAAGCATGGGTCTCTCAAAGTTCGTCATTAAACTATGCCTAATGGACATGTTATCTCATTTTAGGAACTTGGGGGAAATGGCAACTTCCATGCATAATAGCTTAGGATTTAGTCACATCAATTATCAAAGGATTATTACCACTCAATTTGGAGTGGCAATCAAATAAATCAAGCATGGGCTTTGTAAAGTTAGTCAATAATTAAGAATTAGAAGCTAACTAGATCTATATGATATAGCAAGTTGATCTTTTTGGAAGTCCACTAGTGAAGATACTTAAAGATATTTAATCTCTGTGACTTTTATTGAAGGACAAGCTATTGGCATAGAAAGTGGCAATGGATGAGTTCCTACTAGATAAGAAACTAATAAGGCTAGGCCTCATGAATGCTAAATGTCAATGTTGTGGTTAAGATTCATGTTGTCATGTTTTATGGGATAGTTGCATTGCATATGCAACCAGTCAATCTTCCACATATTTGTAATGCATAGGGAAAACATATTATTCAAAATATCCATAATGTAAATATGATCAGCATGCTTAAAGTTGATGGCCTTCAAATCTCATCCTTACTTTCACCTTAGAAGGCATTTAGGAGTCAAGAGTATAGAGGTTATTGAACACAACAATATTGAAACAAAATGGGTGTCTATAGCATCCAAAGTCAAATGGTCCCTTAATATGTATTGCATGTTAGGCAAGTTAGAGAGCAAGAATCTAACCAAAGTCTTGATACTTTTTGGATGGGAGTACATCCTTATTTTCACCATAGAAGGCATTTAGGAGTCAAGAGCATAGAGATTATTGAAGACAACACTATTGAAACAAAATGGGTGTTTGTAGCATCCAAAGTCAAATGGTCCCTTAGTATGTATTGCATGTTGGGCAAGTTAGAAGGCAAGAATCTAACGAAAATCTTGAGAATTTTTGGATGGCAATATATTTGAAAATATGTGTGAGTCCACTGAACATGGTGTCCCACTTCCTAGAAGGCAATATCTTGAGAGTTTTTGGTTGTATATATCACATTTGTTGTTTTCCATATACCATTAGTATATATAATATCTATGCAAATCTAACCTCTTCATAAGATAATTATATGAACCATGTGATGTCAACCAAACAACGCCTATCTCTAATTGCATACAAATAATGTTACTAGACAAGACAAACCTGGAACTATTATTGATAAAAGTAAATAATACTAGTGTCTAACTCTTGGTTTACATATTCTTGTCCATCATATCACCCATCCACTTCCCTATAGCTTCTTTCATTTTTGTTCAATATTTAGTCACTACCACATTGCCATATATTCTTCTCTTTGTGAGCTTCTTGCACTTTTACTTCATATTTATTCACTATCACATTGCCAATGCCATATATTCTTATGTGTGATCACATTGGCTAGCCTGTTATCATTGTGTCTCTCTGGTACAAGGACAATTGGTGACTCACTTTCAAATATTCTTGTACAAATCTTCAACAAATATCTCACTTGTATTTCTTATAATCACTTTCCTTATAAAAAACTTGCAAAAGTTTCAAGGATTGCCACCCTAGCAATCAACAAACCATGTATTCACCCAAAAAAAAAAAGATGAGATTGAAAGAGTTACTTAAAGGATCTTTTATTGGGCTTATTTGTAGACAATGACAATGTTAAAATGAGGAATACTCTTGATGACGACAAACTTGAACATGCCAAAATAAATGGTTACCATGATCTAAATTAGAGGTCTATCCACCATTTTAGTGGTCCATGACTATGTTTAAGAGTGAAATGTGCCATTGACAAAAAATAATAATTTACAGTCATCCATGAGTGAAATGCGTCCATGACAAAAAAATAATTTCAAGAAGTTGTAATTCAGACATTTGAAAAGCCCCATAAAACCTCTTGAAAACTCAATAGAAACCTCCTCATCCAAAGTAAAAGTCTATCCAATATTTTATCTAAAGGCAATGGACGTGAAATTTTATCTAAGATGGAATGTGTCCATGACGAAAACCAATGTGGCAAGAGGCTTACAATAAAATTGAATTTGAAATAGTATTGGCAATCTTGTTTCTATCTTATTTTCTATCAAGTTGAGCTATACAAATTCAAGGATCCAAGTAGAGATGATTGGAAGGCTTGCTTGGAATATATGAAGATGTGGTAACCTCTAAAAATAAATAGCTATATATCTTGTATGAATTTTAGAGTCCAATTTGTTAAAAGAACAAAACATGCATCGAAATAATGAAAGACACAATATCAATGAAAGAGACAATGTGCAAGAGATTGTCGGGAATAGCAATCCACTATGACAAGGGCACAATGGTTGAGCACCAGCTCACACACTCCACAAGCTCCCTCTCTCCACACCAAGAATCTAATTTATTTTGTGGTAGGACAACTCCTTTATTTTTGTCTATGAAAGGAGGGATGTGCTCGGGGGTGGGGGGGGTTCTACCTTATAAAACATGTAAGATACCACATGGGCTCAAAAGAAACAATACTATATTTAGTAAAATTTATAGGATTATATTTATAAAATGGAATTCTAAATTACAATTTTTTAAAAAAAGTAAGTTTAGTAATGTAAAATGGATCATTATAAGGCCTTATATCATGTAAAGAAAGGGTATTTCTAAATATTATCCTTTGAATGCACATTATATACATGATTTCTTATAGATTGGTTCCCCCTAGGGGAGTATAGTGTAGGGAGTGCACTTTATAGAATATGTAAGTTACCACATGAGTTCAAAAAAATGATATTTTATTTAGAAAATTTTACATGACACTATTTACAAAAGATATTCTTAAATTGCAATTTAAAAAAAATTATACTTTAGTGGAGTAAGAGGGATCATTTGATGGCTTTATAGCATGTAAAGAAATGATATTTTGAATACCCTTTGAATGCGTGTTATATAGATGATTTCTTATAGGTGCATCCCTTGAGGAGTGTAGTCATAGTCCATTATCCATTCATGTACTTTGGCACCAAGACTACTCCACTAGAGCATCAACATGCCCTTCGGGTCCCCTCACGTGAGACAACATAAACACATATGTCACTCATCCCAGCATGAACTTAGTGCTAGACACACTAGTCCAAGGTTTGGATTGCTAGAAGATCTGAACTTGACGACACACATCAACTCCACCAATAATGAAAGAGCATTAGCATGTCCTCTCTTCACTTGCATAGTTGCTCCTTTTGGCTAGGAGCATATGCAGATATGCAATATCACTAGAGACAAGAAGAACCATCCACTCAAGCTATCGGTAGGGCATGAACGAACCAAGATGATATAGATATATATGACATCTTGTGCTTTGTCAAACATGACCATGATATCCACCACACAAAGTAGTAACATGTGTTTTGTATATTCCTTCTCTTCAAATGTGACACTATGCCATACCATTCCTTCTCTTTGCCTTCATGTACACTCAAGGAGTCCACCTTATAGAATACATAAGATACGAGGTGAGTTCAAAGAAAAGGGTATTTTATTTAGTAAAATTTACAAGATTATTTTGTAAAAGGAGTTTTTAAATTATAATTTGAAAAAACCCGTATGTTTAGTAAAGTAAATAGGGTCATTTTATACCCTTATTGCATATAAAGAAAGGATATTTCTTTATACCCTTTGAACTTACCTTATATAGATGTTTTTTTATAGGTTTATCCCCCAGACATGTACATGATCGCTACTTTATCACATCACAATGGAATCAAATATTCCTTCTAAGATGGGAGCAATCCAACACGCTCACTATATAGCATAATTAGCATCACAACACTGATCCACAGATTCATGATATATGTTAGAATGGTGAATCTTGAGATCACACAGAGATGAATGGGATCATAATGAAGTGAAATGATAAAGAAAAGTAATTGCACATTACCTTGGCTAGGACAGAGTAGCAAAGGGAGTGTGATCACCTACAAAAGATCTCAATACAAAACACAAAGAGTAATGACAAGTAACTCAAGCACATGAACCACAACAAAAAAAGGCTTCATATGAACATCATAAAAAGGAAAAGCATGTGAAAATTCAATACATGATAAATTTCATTTCTTAACAGTAACAAAATCATTAGAATGCAAATCAAAAGGCAAACTTATAGACCATAATGATCAAGGTGAGAAACACCACACTAGGGTAATGATATCATGGTCACAATGTTTGCCATCATTAGTGTTTCACAGCCATTGATAGCATCCGTCCTTTGATGGACCATCAATAGTTATGAGAATACTATCAGGTAGGTGTAACACATCCAAACATGTGCTATTAATCAACACTTGCAATGGACATAAACAAAAACCTATGCAAATATCACTGCCAAATCAACTGCATACATATTACTTGCCACTAAAAAGGAAGACATACAAGGGTATAAAGCCTTTAGCACACAAGCCACACACTAGATCAAGCCGCATCTCACACTAGACTATCATACACAAGTACCAAAACACGTTAATGAATGATGAAGAAGGCTACATGACCCTCTTGATATGCTATTTTGGCTAGGTCAATGGCTCCCAAAGGATCGACAATAAGGAGAGAGCCGACTAGTCACTAGGATGATGTATCATTTTCAAAAAGCAAGGCTTAGTACACATAGGATCAAACAACGACAATATGTGTAAAGATGCATGTTAGAGCAGCTTGTCGTAGCCTAGCTATTCACACAACACACTAGCCTATATCCATCAACCAAGCAGAGTGATCAATTCTTTATAGGACATATGATCCACATATGCAACAAAGTTGAGAAAACACAAGTCAAGGTTACAACCAAGCATAAGGTCACAGTAATGCAAAAAACATCTTTATTAATAATCCTTAACGTGTAATACCATGTTAGAAGAGCAAAACATGCAACAAAATAATGAAAGACTCAAGATTAATGAAAGAGAAAATCAATGTGCAAGATGTAACTGTGAATAGAGATCCACTACGACAAGAGTACAATGGTTGAGCACTCACACACTCCACAAGATCCCTCTCTCCACACCAAGAGTCTGCAAGTACATGAATGGATAATGGACTATGGCCACAATCCCTCCTTTTATAGATAAAAATAAAGGAGTTGTGCTACCACAAAATGGGATGGCCAATTACCAAATAAAGAATAAAGAGGGTGCCCATAAATAAGGCCATGAGCACCCCCATGAACATATGATATGACTTGCTCTAACACCGTTATGCTTCAGTATAGTGAACCACCCATTTGAGTATGGAGTAAAAGATGGCTCCAAAATATGTGTCATTATGTTCTCATTTAGAAACTCAACCAATTTTGTGGAATAGGTTCCCAATTCCAAGGCATATGTGGCATAATTAAAGATACCATGAGAGCAACGATACTCTGCTTTGATGGCATTTAGTTGAAACATGTAAGATATTTCTCTTCGGCCAACTATGCGTGATTGCTTTATTTTTCATCTCCTCCATCGTTTGTCAATAAGTTTTCTCAATCATATGTATTTCATAAATCTCTTAGATACTCAAAGTATTTTATTTTCTATTTAATTAGTATTAAAATATTTTATTACTATTTATTATTTTTACCAATTAAATTAATTTTTTTCTTTTTATTAAAAATTTCTAATTTTTTATTTACTATTAATTTTTTTAAATTTATCATCACTAATTATGAGTTTTTCAAATTATTATTAACTTTCTTAAGTTATTTGGATTCATTGATAAAAAGTTTTAATTAGTTTTATCTATTATTGGTTTTTAAACATTTTAAGAGTTACTTCAAATTCTTTAATAAACTATGTAAATTTTTTAATGCTTTAAGGATCGTCAATATATTGAGAATTTTATTTAAATTTTTTGTCAATTTAAAAAATCTTTTACTTTTAAAAAGATTTTGTATGTACATGTATGTATGTATATATATATATATATATATATATATATATATATATATAAGCCCTTAATTAAGCCTTTATTATGGCTTAAGGGAGGTAAGGGAGCTATTCAAAATACAACCACACTCCCTTTCCCTTCCCCTCTTGCTCCCCAAAAGAAAACTATTTAAAAGAGGGCCCCTATATAGAATTAGAAAACACAAGAAGGAGACTACTCTTGAGAGAGTGAGAGTGAGAGTCAACATGAGAGAATATTCGAGAGGTGATGAAAGTTTTGCAAGAAGGAGATTGTGTCCATTCATGTGTCGGTACCCTACCTTGGAAGCCCTTCTTTCCAATCACTTTTTCCTATCTCTCATGGCCCCACACAAGCACATTAATATGGGAGAACCATCAACCAACTAAAATGCTGAGAATACGATTGTAAATATAGTGGAAGCATATTATTTTATTTTTTTATATAATTCATGTTGTTCAAATCTTATTTGTAGAATTTCTCCTAAATTAAAATTTAAAGATTATCTTATCTTTCCTAGATTTGTAGTTATCAATAACTTCCTAAATTGAAAATAGAGGTGGAATTATGTCAAAAATTTTAAAACTTAATATTTTAAACTTAAAAAAATATTGAATTAACTTAAAAATCACAGTTAGTAATTAAAGGAAACTTTTAGAAAATAAACTATACATAAAACTCAGTAATTAAGAATAGAAATTTGTTTAAAAATTGGTTAAGATTATTTTAGAATATTTTAAAAATAAAAAAAATCATATTTCAACCCTACAATTTATCTAAAAAAATTTAAAATTTTTATATGGTTTTCTTATTTAGCAATGCCATTAATAGTCAATAGAAATTGATATTTTTGTTACTATAGCTTAGAAATCATGTTTAAGAGGTAATATTTTTATAGATTCGCAGTTGAATCAAAAAATAAGTTTGGATTTTTTAGTTTTGTTAAAGTACATTTAGATGCACAATATATTAAAGTACATTCACGTGCACAATATTAAACTCAATTCTATGAGTTGAATTCTTAGTGGATGAATGGAAATTGTTGAAAAATACCATAAGAAAGTTTTTAATTTACTGGAAACTTTATGAAAGTTTTGAACACTATATTAGGGATTTTTGGAATTCTCATATAGTTTGGGAATTCCCAATATAGTTAATATTTGACGACATGATCAAATCTTGTCCCCTTTCTTGAAAGTGGAGTCTATCCTAATTACCATATACGTTGTCTTTACAAGTCTAACTTTGAAGTATGGATTAAGATTTAGCCACATGACCAAATCTTTACCCCTTATTTGAAAGTGGGACTTGGGATCCTTGTTTCGAAAGGAATGATTGTTGGAAATTTGTTAACTAATTGGGATTTCATTATATTTATGGAACAATACTCTAATTATATCCATGCTTTTAGTAGCTGGATGGCATTGAGGTGTGAGGCTATCACGAAGGCCCACTTTAGATACTCCTCATCCAAAGTTGTATGTAGACTATCTAAGGTGGTCCACCACCGCTTAGGTATGTTGTGTCTCTTATATATGAAGGTTCTCCCTTATGGTGGGCAAAAATGAATGAGGCTTTGATTAGAGATTATAATCTCGATCTCGATCCTAAGATAGAGGAGGAAACCTATGCGAGCCCAACATGATTGAGCATTGGAAGGCCTGAGATTAATAAAATAAAATAATATCCTTTCTCAATGCATTTTTGTAAATATTATAGTTGGCATGTTCTATATTGTCATGCTAAATACATCTACAAACAAATCTTATTGATTTTGAGGTCCTTGTTCTAAAGATCATCTTTTTTTTTTGCTAATTATGCAACTTGTAGCTACAAATCTGGCATTTTATTTTATTAATTTACCTATCATGTCACCCTTGTTTGGAAATGTAGTGAAACCTAGCTATTTACTCACTTGCTCTATCTTATTCAGAACTAGGAATCACCCAAATTCTAAGAGCCAAACCAGGATACCTATGGTTGCTAAGCAACTCGATAAGTATCATCCTGATAATGATCCGTATAGCATTATGGAACAATTTGAGCAAGGTATATAAGGCAAATAGCCTCACGGACATTGCTCAACATGCAAAAGCTTTCAAACTTTGCCTAACAGACAAAGGAGAATGTAATAACTTCAATAATCTCAAGAGTTTCTTCATCAAGAGATTCTCTGAGGTGGGATACTTTGACAACCTCATCATTAGGTTGATGAACGTTAGTCAAAAGGACAATGAGGATATTCGAGACTACATCACCCATGTGCAAAGTCTCTTTGAGAGAATCCCAGCTACAAAAAGCAACCTAGCAAACGAGTGGTCTCCACTATGTTCATAAGTGGAATCCAAAGGCAAAGAGCTTTACAAGGCCTTGGTGAGCACCTCAACCCTACAAGGGGATATGCTAGCTAGGGTCTTTTAAGAAGCTATAGGAGTGGGTGACCTGCTCAAGGAGAGGAGCTTAAGACCCACAAACCGAGACACCACTACCTCTAGAATTGGAGAATGAGCTACAACCATTAGTGAAAGATCTAGCCAGAGCACCCAAGGCAAGGGAAAGAGTGTCAACTAGAGCTAAGAGTTGACGGACGCGAAGCTAAAGTTGGCTAGGCTTCAAGAGATGATGAGAAGGCTAGCGTGACCTCACCTATAATGCATGCATAGTATAGAATAACATATTAGAGAATTTAGGAATCTCCCAAGTCCCATTTTTAAATAAAGGGTAAAGATTTGTCCATGTGGCTAAATCTTGACCCATACTTCAAAGTGGGACTTGGAAAGACAACCTATATAGTAATTAGGGTAGACTCCACTTTCAAGTTAGGGGATAAGATTTGATCATGTGGCCAAATATTAACTATATTGGAAATTCCCAAACTATATGAGAATTTCCAAATTCCCTAATATAATGTTAGAGGAAACCACCTTTCGACTGAGTGCATGGATCCTAGATCTAGAGCATGTGCCAATTGTGGTAGCTTTGGTCATGATGAAATGCATTGCTAACTAGCAATGCAATTTTCATACTCATAGCCACACAATCGGCCTTACTACCTAGATAATAGACCATTACCTTCTAGAAGGGGGGCTCCACTAGCTCTCTCAATATCCAATGATTCAAAGCCAACTATCCCTAGGATGGACATCAACCCCACAGGGATACCTAGACCACATGGACCCATAGTGATCCATAAACCAACAAGCGATGCTACAATACATTACATAGAGGAGCCGAACGATGACAAAGCATACGTTAACCCTTACGTCTCATATGAGAAGAGGGCAATCCCATCTTGATGGACTATAGACTAGTGCTGGCGATGGCGTTGAAGGGGAAGAGGGAAAGGTCTAGGAGGATAGAACGAGAAATGACCTATGGCACCCGAGACACATTCTATCTCAATGCCCCAAAAGAGAGCTAGCCAATCAAGACAAGGCCGACTTGAGATGCCCTAAGTGTGGGATCTTACACTTTTATGCCAAGTGCCCTAGGTGGAAACCTTCTGCTAGTTTGGCTCTCATGACATCCTTATCATTGGGGATTCTCGATGTTGAAATGCTTGATGGTGAAGCCATGCCAATTCGAGTGAATATCATGACCCAAACATAGGCATGACTCAACAAAGTGAGATATATCCTTGTAGATCCCTTTCCACCAATAGTGTTCTTTGATATTATCATCTGTAGCCCATACACGTGTGCAATGCCTGCTAAATTGAGTGAACCATCTTGGCCCAGTGCCAAGTGTGGCAGAGCCCCAGTAATAAGGACAAAGAGACATGTTGTTGTGGGGATGCAGAATCTAGAAAAGAGCCAAATAGTCAAAGGTCAAATCGTTGGAAATGTCCATGCCATTGGCCATATCAACAGCAACCAAGTACGATGACTATGTGTAGGAGCTCCTAGGAAAACTTGAAAAGATAAAGGAAGACATGAAGAGTGCTATAGTGAAGTTAGAGATTGAGAAGGATGTGTTTGCTACCTACCAGCCAGAGAAGAAAATGTAGATAACCATCTATCAAAGGCACGTGAATGGCCTAAGGAAGGAACTAGAAGCAACAAAGAAAATGGAGGTGGAGAAGGAAGAAGAAAGTGCAAAGTAGCTACAACTAGAGAAGGTAGAGGAGAAATGGAAGTAATGGACTTTGCAAGCCTCATACAAGGACAAAAGAACATGGAAGAGCAAATTGAACAACTAAAAAACCTAGGAGAGGAGCTCACTGAAGAGGCGAAAAGGGTTAAGACACAAGCCCATGCAGAGTTCCATAAGGAGAGGAGATAAAAGAAATGACTATTGAAGGAAATACAAGAGATTAGGACCCAGAAGGACAAGGAGTCAACTAAAAAGGTGCTAGAGGTAGAGAACCGACTCCTTGGGACCCTTGAAGAGCAAGAACGATTGAAAGAATAGATGAAATTTCACAAACAAGACAAGGAGAAAATGCTAGGAATCTGGAAGGAACAAGAGGAGGTGGTGACAATGCAATCACAAGAGCTGAGGCTAAGTCAAGGCAAGATGGAGGAGAAGGCTAAAGAAGAGAGGAACCTTGGAAGAGTCAAGGACTTGGCCGAACACCTGGCCCTAGAAAAAAATGGGAGAATCATGGTAGAGGCAAGGGTTGAAAAAGTAGCAAAGGTAGGCTAGAAGTCCAGCAACACGCCTTCCTAAACACAATACTTCATGTAGCTCATGCTAGAGATGATGACTCCATGGAAGGACTAAAGAGGAAGCTGAAGGTCTCAAGGAGAGTCATAAAATATGTGCTCCAAGAGTACACCCCAAGAACCAATGCTAGCCTAAGCTTGACACAATGAATGGAACTTTTGATGCAAGCATGGCTCTCAAGAGAGGAGTTCGAGTAGCTTAGAATTGGAGAACAGGAGCACTGAGAGCAGCCAACCACAAGGGCCCAAGCAGAAGCACTAGGGGACAAAGGACTTGATTTTGAGCAGCTTGATGACAATGAGGCACATCTCGATGAACAAAGCCCTCCCCTCCTCCATTAGTAGAACAAAAGGCCAAGAAGAAGAAGTTCTTGCCACCGTAGAAATAATCATCGAGGCCAAAAGAAAACTTGGGGAGCTGTGGTTGAACTCAAGAGAAAGTTTAATGCCAAACCACAGAAAACGTTGGATGTCTAGATGTTGCAAACCAAGGAACAACTGCATATCCATTGGGAATTGGAATTGACCCCTTGGGAGCAATGGGAGAATGGATATAGTCCATTTGAATTTTAAGTGTTCTACCCTTCTACCATGAATTGAGTGCTACCCCCTCAAGTGGTTGAAGGAGCCATCTAGGTTGCGAAAGGGGCTAGGAAAGTGGTGGCTAGATGAGAGGGTTACAAATTTACATTATGGAGAAGAGAGCCTGCAAAGTACTGGGAGAATAAGGACATGGAAGAGACAAGGAAGGTCAACGGCTATGAAGCCCAACCTAAATGGCATCGAAAGATCTGGGACACCAATTTTAAGGCATGGATGGCTTTTCACAATACACTACCATATGAAAGGGATGACCTCATCTACATGGATTATCAGAGGTGCCACAGTGTGGATTTTGATTGGGGAAAGCATGGAATATACAACTTCCCTTTGATCTACAATGTCAATGCCGACACTCTTGAAGAATTGCTGACCTTTGGGGCACACAACCTCGAACTCTACATTACTCACATTTTGAACGAGTTCACATCATGTCTGACCCCACTTTCCTTACCACTTGTAACCACCTCTACGTCTTGTGACTTCTGCTAAAACAAAAACTAATAGCACAAGAAGAGTGCCTACCACCCCTCTATTTTGATATCAATGTAGGGATAGACAACTATGTAATCACTCACCTAATGTTAAGGACCACTCTCTTCCTAGCTTTTTGCATGAGCCTTTTGGAAGATATAAGTGACAGTGGGTTCTCAAAATGTAATTGTCCTTTCCTCTCTACTACCCCTCTCAATGTAAGAATTAACCAAAAGGGCTACATGCAAAGCCATGCTTTCCTTAGCAAATCTCTTAGGCCCCTTGAAATGCAACTACGAAAAAGCATCAAGATGAGGTCTAGTATACTCTCTCCCGATGTATCTCAAAAATACATAAATATGAAAAATAGAGAGAGAAAGAAAAAAAAGAAAAAGAAAAGAGAAAAAAAAGAAAAGGCCCACATGAAGTAAAAATAAAGGAACAAAGAGCTTCCCCATGTAACATCAGAGTGCCACAATCATTGCACCTAGGAATTCTCAAGTTAGATGCATCCGGTGGCCTGAATCGACTAGCTTCATGCTTAATCCCCTACCCTTGCCTATCCCCCCACTTCACACTTAGAGCACATCAATGGTAGGACACACCTAGGGAATTTGCGCTCCGCCTATGGTTAGACATGTCTCCCTAAGTCAAACCCATAGCACCTCTCCTTGTACACAAACTAGGTCCTCAAGTGTGGAACAATACCTCAAGCTTCCTTGAGGTTCATTGACCCAACTCTCAATTTCATTGAGACGGATGCCATGCACTACATACTAAGATAGACATACCCCATATTTGACAATCTGCGACCACCCACCGACTTCGAAGGCCCCCATTACCCACTAAGTCTACTATTGGCCTCCATAATCCCACATACATGTTGAAATGCCTGAGCCCTAATCAACAAGTGCTAGCAAGTGCCATGGGACTAGCACTCGGCTAAGAGGGGGTAATGTTAATCCTAGTGCTTAGAATTCAAAAACAAAATTAAAAAGACACAGGGCAAAGTGGAAAAAGGTGTCCTGACTGAAGAAATAGGGGGAAAAAAGGCCAAAAGAACAAGGACAACCTTAAAAGTTTAGGGCACGTGCGAAAGAGGAAAGACGCATTTTAAATGCAAAGGCTCACCCAGAATTTTTGTAAGAGAGCGTCAGGCTCCCTCCTATGCAATTTATAAATGTAGAGGGGCATGGGTGAAGGCAAAATGTAAATAGGAAGGGAATAGGAAAAAAGGACCTAGGCTAAAAAGGCTGGCCATGTAAAAAAGGGATAGGTGCCAAAGGGGATTCGGGCTTGTATAAGAGGCAAAAAGTGAATGAAGAAGCTCATTCTTGTATGTGGCCAAAAATAGCTCTCCTCTTTTTCTCCTTCTTCTTATTCTTGCTTGCTTAAGCTTGTGCCTGAGAGAGGGAGTGTGTGAGGGTGAGGAACTGTGGTGGAGAAGCTCTCCATCTTCTCCTCTCTTCTTCTTCTCTTCCCTTCTCTTCTATTCTATTCTATTCTATTCTCTTCTCTTCTCTTCTCTTCTCTTCTCTTATATTCTCTTCTCTTCTCCTCTCTTACACATAGCACTGGAGCATGGATCTTGGAGCTTGAGGATCAAGCTTGCTTGAGCGTGTACCTTGGATCGTGGAGCTACCAGAGTGCTTTGGAGGAGGAAACTTGATCAAGAATGGAGATAAGCTCACTATAATTACAGGTGTGAGAGACCACACGGCTATGTGAGAGGTAGCCATTACACTTGGCTTGAAATGCTTGAAACAATAAGCACTCAATGGGTCTTAGAAGTTGAGTGAGAGCTCCCACAAAAGAGGAGAGAGAAGAAAGAGAGGAGAGAAGAAAAGGGGTGAGAGAAAAATGATAAAATTTAAAAGAGAGAGGAAAGAATGAAGAGTGAGAAAGAAGAAGAAGAAGAAGAAGAAAAGGAAAAAAGAGGAGAGGGAGAGAGGAAAAAAGTTTAGGCATAGGTAATTGGAGAGAAAGAGAAAAGAAAAAAATTAGAAGTACAGGACAAAAAGAGAAGAGAGAATGAGGAAGAATGGACTGTCGGGCGAGCACATGGCAACTTTGCTTATCACCGTGAAGTAGCCTAGCATTCCATGCATGCTTCGTAGGTTTAATTATTTACCTCAAATTACTCATTACTCATTCTAAGAATCCACCTCAAATTACCCCCCTTGAAATTGAGAGTGAGTGTGTGTATTTGGCAAATAAGTAATTTTCTTTTCATTACTTATTACAAATGGATAGGGGTTGTTGGTTTTTCTATGATTTCACCCAATGGCCCCTTGAGATTCTTACAAGCTTTGTTGGGTGGCCAATTAGATGTCCTTCTTGAGTCTTGTTGGTGGTCTTCCTTGATGCATGCCCCTTGAGCCTTATTCATGGATGATGTCCTCTAGTGCATGCCACACATGTCCCCCACATACTATCCTTTGTGTGATGATCATTTAGTTCCTTTGTGCTTTCCTTAATATTTCCTACAACACATGCTTATTAACATGTTGAAAATTTCTTTTATTCTTGTTAAATGTGTAGTTGTCTTTCTATTTTTATCTAATCTTTTTGCAGCGTATGTATTCTTTCTTATCCTGCTTTTTATTATACATGCGCCAATCCATTTATGTTGTAGTGATTGATTTAAGTTCTTCTTTCTATTTGGTTAATAAATTAATAGTACTTTATCCTTAACTTCATATTCTTTATTTATATGTTATTATCATACTATTTATTTTGTCTAGATTGAGCTATATCAAAGTTTTTTTCAATTGCTAGTCTCATTAATGGTTGTTTTTGTTTTGATTCTAAGTACCAATCAGTTGCACCTTTATATTTATTTTGTGTTTTTATTAAAGGTATCTCTAATGAAAAGTTGTGTTTCTTCCATATAATTCCCTCAATGGGCTTATTTTAGTGGATGCTTGTACTGAACATCTATATGCATGAGTTATGTATGCTAGTATTCCATCCCAATATTGTTGTAGAGGATCCAAATTCATTGAAATCATGTGTTTAATCATTTTTTAAGACATTCTATTATCCCATTTGTTTGGGGGTGATATGATGATTCGCAAGCAATTGCAAATTATTTTAATTACTTATAAATGAGATTTTGGCCTTGATCTAAAAGTACTGCCATTGAGCATGAATGCCTAATTACTGTTTCTTCTAATAAAAATTTTGCTATTGAATTTCCTATAGAATTCGATAATGCTTTGACTTCAAACTATCATGTTAGATATTTTGTTAGTACTATAATGTAAATGATACATTTACCATTTCCAATTTATTGTGTTATCTTTTTCTACCATCTAGTATCCTAACCTTTTAATAATCAAAGATAATGAGTTTATTTACCACCTTTTCATGTCGTTGAGGTTCCTACTAGCTTGGTTTTGCATTTTTGGGCAGCTCTAAGAGTTCAAGATAGTCAAAACTCAAAGCAACACATATGAAAGAACTTAGAGTGGATCAAAGTCACCAAGAATTGTTCTCCTTGTTGCTAGCAAAATATGTGTGATTAGGAACAACATGAGCATTGTAATGTGGATGTTACAAAAGTACGAAATCAATAGCAGCAAGGATATGATTGGTAGTAGCATGATTAATAAATTTTTTAGAGTTTCAAGATCAACACCATGGTTCTCTAAGATCATAGCATGATCAATTTATGAAAGTCAATTTCTCCTTATTCTTCCACAAACTAGTTTAGTCAAACTTCAACTATATCAATACGCATCTCTATCTCTACTTTTGCTATTATCTTCATAATTGTCTCAAAATATTCAAGAGCTTTAGCACAAGAGCTATAATTATACATTCATGCTTAAAGATCACAATGAATTTTAGTTGTATTTATGCTTCTTATTCTCTCTAAAGATTATTTGGGATGCACTACTTAAACTCCAAAGTATGAATTTGATGTCAATTTTTCAATCTTCCTCAAAGTGTAGTATTGTTTGTAGCGCGAGGGGGTGCACCTATAAGAAATCATCTATACAATGTGTCTTCAAAGGATATTAATAAATACCCTTTATTTACATGCTATAAGACCATAAAATGATACCTTCTACTTTACAAAACTTACAATTTGTTTTCAAATTGTAATTTATTTGTAAATATAATCTTATAAATGTTACTAAATAAAATACCTCTTCTTTTGAACTCATGTGGTATCTTACACGCTCTATAAGGTGCACCCCCTACGATTTGCAGTTGAGTAGCCATACCATAATACTAGGTAAGAATAGAAAATTTTCTATATTTATGAGCTTGAACTTACATTTTACAAGAGTGTAACTCCTAACTTTCTAAGGCTTCTATTTACAAGAAATATGTTGTGTCCTTGTGACTTAGAAGTTACTTTTTCTTAAGCTTTCACACTTATCCCTCTCCTCTTTCCTAACTTACTTTCTAGAGACCCCACGTTTTTGTGGCCTATCTGCAATGACATGAATTCCACATCACAATAGTAGGATGGAAGACTACATGAAGCATCATGTTGACAAGGACTTTACTATGGATATAGTAGGAAGCAGATGCAATTATTGAAAAAGTGTATACAACTAGTCGAGTATGAAAATTTGGATATGGATTATAGGGTACAAGTAGCTCAAATATTGATGGAGGTAGTACAAATGTTGTTACTGCACCAAGTCAAAGAAATGCAAGAACATAAAGTTATTGAATAAGAATTTCAGTAGATGCAAGATTTGGTATTAGGACTACTTTAGCTAATTGTACAAGAAGTGGAACTATTGATTTGATAGACTATATCTAGCTACCAAGAGTATTTAATGAGAGGATGCAAAAATTTGATATTCCACAGGATTACATGATTGGGTGTTTTGAATGCATTCACCTTAGTGAGTTCAAAGAATAAGTTCAAGAGATACAATGTACAACTTGGGTTGAATACAAGGAAGCCCTAAGAGTATGAAAAGAGTGTTTGCATGCTCAAAAAGGTAAGGATTATATGTAGGATTATAACTTTAACTATTGGATTACCAGAGTTTCCATCATTAGGTGCCAAAAAGTCAAAGGTTACCAGGATGCGGACTAGAGGGGAGCTACAGAGCTCTACCCCGAGACCTACGGACCGCTTATTGATCAAGCGTTTCAAGCCGAACGGCCATGGCTACCTCTCACATAGCCGATGCACAATGCCTACCTTATGGGTGTAGTGAGCTTACCTTGATGCTCGATCAAGTTCCCTCCTCTCCCTTGCACTCCAGTAACTCCACGATCCTTGTGGCAAGCTCAAGTAAGCTCAAGCCCCCTCCGTCAAGCTCCATCCTCCATAGCCACGCAAGAGAAGAGAAGAGAAGAGAAGAAGAGAAGATGAAGAGAGAAGATGGGGAGCTTCTTCTCCATGATCCCTCACTCTCACACACTCACTCCCTCACTCCCTCACTCAAGCACAAGCAAGAAGGCAAGAAACAAGAGAGGATGAAGAAGAAGCTTTGGCCACACACAAGAATGAGCTTCTCATTCACTGTTGAACTTTATATACATATGTATCTATAAATATTGCAAAATGCATCTATAAATATCGCAAAGTTTATATACATCTGTATCTATAAATATCACAAAATGCAAGTCTATACAAAGAATGAGAAATATGTCTAATGAATACTACATGGAAAGAGCCTACATGAATCACGGGGCCAAAAAAAAAAGATGTGCACTTCATGAATCCAAGCGACTACTATAGCTCCTTGCCATCAGAGAGCTCGTCCCGATATCATGTCTATCTATCACTTCATGAAGACAATGAGGGAAGAAAATAAGAGTAAAAAGAGGACAGGAGGAAGGAAGAGCCAAAGAGTAAAGAACAAGAGCCAAATAGCAAGGAAGAGAAGAAGATTCAAGCAACTTATCAAAGGAAGGGAGAAGGAGGACAAGGAGCTTGCAACCTAGCCGCCACCCGTCGGAATAAGAAAAGAAGGTGAGTTTTTCTTCTCTCTCAATCTTGTTTGCTTTCTCTATCTGTTTCTCTCTCTCTCTCTCTCTCTTTACATGCTATAGACTATTATCTATGGAGGTTTTTTTGCGCATTTTTTAAACCAAGTTTGAAAAAAATGGTCCGACTGTGCACATGTGTCAGCGCGTCCAGATGACAATGTAGACGCAGGTATAGACACGGATACAGATGCACTGACAGACGCACACAGAGAGGCAAATATAGACGCAGCATGTAATGTATTTTATCTACACAAGGTAATATGATTTTTCTTGTGTAGATGTGAAATCTTGGATCTTCTAGCACTGATCCTGCATTGGAATGCATGAACAACACCTTAGCGGAGTTTTCTAGAGGTGTTAGTAGCTTTTTTGGAGGTTTTCCAAACAAGGAGAAATTCATGGGGGAGATGGCCAATTATCTTAGTCGCCCTCCCACTGCAGAGGAGGTTTTCAGTGTGATATCTGGGACACCTATCACATCTTTGCCTAGCACTGCTGCACAAACACCAAACCTTGGCACACCTCTACTAACAGGTACTCCACGCACTATGCATACACACAGATCAACTGATGCACAGGGATCAGCTGAAGTACATGGATCGGCCGAAGCACGTGCATTTGAAGAAGCACGTGCATCGAGTGAGGTAGAGGGTAGTGCCACGTCGAGGGAGGAGGGAGAGTCATGTAGGAGGATGAGGAGGTCGAGGGCTTTGTGGGGGTTGCCTAGGAGGTGGCTTTCAATCACCCTCACCAGGAAATGAGAGAGGTGAGCCTCCACAAATGTACTACTTTGTCACTGATGTTGGTGGTATCTTGCATGAATCTGAGGGGAGGGAAGTGATAGCCTACTTGAGGAGTGTCGTGCATGCTACATACAAAGATTGCATGATTTCCTTCAAGCACCAAAAAAATGGTTTGTGGCAAGAGGTGCTGCGGGCAGTACATAGAAGGTACCCTAATCCTGAGAATTCATGATTCTCAGATGATTGGGGACGGTTAAAGGTGAGAGACGTGCTTCATAACAAGAGGTCTCACCTTATGACGCATGCCAAGGAGTCATTGCTAAGACAAGAGTAGGGGCGCCCTGGATATGGCCAACCACCCAATTGCCACCGCAGGGGGTGGAAAGAGGCCAAGAAGAGAGCAGTAGAGAAAATGACAAGTCGCCAGCATGTAGAGGTGCGGCGTATCCCGATGGCCGTCGCATTATGGATCGGGTGGCAAGGAGTCATGGGAGGCTGAGTTTGTAAGTATTATTTGATTTCTTTTTTTAAATTAAATTTTGTAATTTGTTTCACTTCATTATGTAGTGTGTTCTAATACGTTGTATGTTCAAATTATTTTGTATATCGTTGGTAGGATGCCTACTCCTAGAGAGGTAGGCTACCATCGAGGTCATAACCGGGTGTCCACTTGGCAGCATTTCTACGAGGAGGGACTCATCACGGAGCAACAATATAATCGTGCCATGAGGATTCCACAACCAGAAGAGGTATGTTTTATTTTTTACATGAAAAGTATAGGTAACTCTAATTTATTGTTTGTAATGGTATTTATATACCTTAATCCTTTATGTAGGCGAACCCTGATGCAGTTGAGGATAGCGAAGGGGGGACTAGCAATAGCGGTGGCGGCAGCGGCAGCGGCACAGGCAACAGTGGTAGTAGTGATGATGATGCCTCTTCTGAGGAGATGTAGAGGAGCCCCATGCATGCATGCCTCCCCTTGGCTTGTAGTTTTCATTTTTGATATGTATTACTTTCAGCTAGTGCTTGTGACTATGACCATGCTTGAGGTCACAAGCACTAGAACTCATCATGTAAAAACATTTCATCTATATATATGAAATTTCATGTTCTACATACATTGTTTTGTTTTCAGTACAAAAATCTTCGAAATAATCTTTATCTGTTTTCCCTAAGCATACAATTTGATGTTGATGGGGGGAAAAAACCAGAGAGCATATGGCTTGCAAAGCCACATGCTCTCTGGTTTTTTTTTCACACCTCTGTTTTGCACGTCTATCAGTGCGTCTAAATTGCAAGATAAATGCGCGTCTATTCTTGTCAAAAACTTGCAGAGTAAACACTTTTTTAGACGTGCAGATACACGCGTATATAGACGCACAATATAAATATATCCACTTTTTTATAAATATGGTTATATATTTGTGTAGCGCGTCAATTTGTGCGTCTACATGCGCGTCTATATGGGCATGTAACTCTCACTATACACGCACTTTTAGACGCGAAATTTTAGATGTAGTAGTAGACGCGATAATAAACACGCCCAACATTTTTTAACACAGTTCAAATATTGCGTCTACAAGCATGTCTAAGGAGCCTTTTTGTTGTAGTGCATGCCCTATTTTTTGGGCGGTCATTCCCACTTTTTACATGGCCGGCCATTAGCCTAGGCCCTCTTTTCCTATTTTCCACCGTTCTAACTTATCATATTCCCACTAATGTATACAATTTGCAAAGGAGTGAGCCTGGCACTCTTTTTACAAGGATTCGGGAGTGCGTTCACATTTAATGGGGCGCTTTTACTCTTTTCTTTTCTCAAGACGACACTGAAGCCTTCTAGAGAGGTCATCATTCAAATTTTCGGGGTTTGACCTCCATCCAGGGCGCCTTTTCCTTCCTTCGTCCTGTGCCCTTTTGATTATCTCCTTCTTCCATTTTTCCTACACCTCTGCTCCATTTTTCAATCCTCTGTGCTGTGGTAAACATTACCCCCCTCCTAGCTGAGTGCGAGTCCCATGGCACTCGGGTGGGTGGGGTTGCTGTTAAGTGGAATTGGTGGATAGATGACGATAATAAAAAAGGTGCTATTGTGAATGAGAGATGATGGAGTTTTGATTCCTGATGATTGGGAGAGATTCAAGCGTGCTTTGATCTTTATGAAGATGCTCGGCATTTGTCACACAGTTGTAACTTCCCTTCTGCGATGACTGTCAAAACCGGGGCTCTGTAATCATCTGGAGAATATGTGGTTCCAAGATCTATTCCAATGGTGGGTCCATCACTGAGTTTTCCATCTGCTTGATTTGGTTGAGTCATGGTAGCCATTAGCAGGCAGATGGTCGGCCACATCAAGCATGTTGGTCCATTTAACCGTCGGAGTATGCAAAATCTCTTGAAGCTGCTGTAGTGGTGTTTATCGGACTTATGGAAAAATTCATGGTCATTAGCAGATGTAGTGGATGGTCCTCCTTAGCTGGGTTGTCAGTCACTGAGTCACGATCATAGCCTGCAAGAGAAAGTTGTGCACTCCCTGAGGGGTGTGTCTGTCTCACAGTGTGGTGTAAGTGCATGTGCAGTGGAACTGGGAGATGGGTCTAACCTTGGGTAGGCCCTTGGTAATGTCCCACACTTAAGGACCTAGTTTGTGTGTTGTTAGAGGTGTAGTGCAGAACTTAGGGTGACAGGTCTGGAAGTCCTGCCCTTGATGTGCCCTAAGCATGAAGTGGGGGGAGGGGCCAGGGGTGAACTCTAGGTGTAGTGAGAAAAGTGAGCCCTCATGCTTTTTTTAAAAAAAATAGCCAATTGCATACAAGGCGTTCTGGCTAATGTCTATCACCTTCAGTCGGAGCACGGGGTGGTCGCAAGCATTGGGCTAGAAATGTGCAACTTTGTAGATATTCTTTAATAGCAACCCAAGCCTTCAGAGGTGTGGATGACAAGAAGGGAAAATTACACCTTGTGAAGTGGGTATCATTCATATTTTCTAAGATTTCTAGGAAAAAGGAGAGAAGCAGGGTTTCCCTCATCAATAATCTAGTCATAGCCCTACTCTCTACCCCTAGGTTGATATCAAAAAAGAGGGGAGGGAGGTGGGCTTCCTTGGCTGTAGGTCTCTACATTAATAGGAATTTGATAAGCCTAAGATAATTATAGGTGGTTAGGAAGGCTAGATTTGGGTAAGAAGAAAAATCCGTGAGGAAGAGGTTGATGGATGGGAGGAGATCCTCTACTCTAAAAACTAGGCATTTCTCCAGACTCCGAGCATTTACGTTATATATTCTAGGAAAGTCAAAATCCCCATGAATGGTGCGATCATAATCAACTCCATGCCTACGGGGGTAGGGCATGTAGATGGGGTCGTTGCATTCCTCAGGACTCCGGGAATTTACATTATATATTCTAGGAAAGTCAAAATCCCCATGAATGGTGCCATCATAATCAACTCCATGCCTACAGGAGTAGGGCATATAGATGGGGTCGTTGCGTTCTTCAGGAAGTGAGCTGTAGAAGGCGGTCCAGGCGTCAAAATTGGCATCCCAAATCCTCCTCCACCACTTCGGTTGTGCCTCATAGCCTTGGACAGTTTTGGGAACCCTGTTTACCTTGTCCTGCCAATAATTTGCAGGCTCTTGCCTCCACCTGGTTATTATAAGGCTCCTCTCTTCTATCCATCTATTTCCCAGATCATTGGCCATGTCCTTGATCTTGGCTAGAATGCCTAGAGGCAACGCATGGTCCAGAGAGTGTGGATAAGCAAATGAAAGCTCAAATGGTCTCGTCTGGAACTCCCGATCACGCCATATTTTCAATTCTTGAGGCCAATCGATAGGGTTGGGATCCCCTCGTGGTGGCACTGGCTCTTTAGGGAATTGTCTAGGCAGTGACTGTGCTCTGCATTGTGCTTCCTCTGCCAGTTCTTGCCTTCTTCTTTTGGCTGCCACAATGTGCTCTGGCATGTGGAAATCTTCAGGCTCTTCAGGCGGGAGGTCTGGTAGAGACGGACTAGGCGTTCTTTGTTGTTCTTCTTCAGCATCTTGCTCCAAGTCCAGACCCTCTTCGGCATTCTTCTCGGCCACATCTGGGGCCACTTGTGGTGGTGGTGTTGGCTGCTCCTGTTCTTTGAACCCTAGTTCCTTAAGCTCAATAGTGGAGAGGCCGGCATGACGCATGTAGTGAAATTGCTGCTCTTTCGTGATTCTCGTGCCTGTGGGAAGCTCCCGTTCTCTTGAAGGTCATATCTTAGCGCTCAGGTAGTCAGTTCTAGCTTCCTTCTTACCTTCTCCACTGAATCATGGCCCTTTGCTTGGGTGACATGTAGTACTGTTCTGAGAAAGGCTTGCCTTTGTGCGTTGGCGCATACATCGGCTGCTTCTACCCTGGATTCGACAAGCACTCTCTTGCACTCAGCCACCTCCAAGCGTTCCGTTAATTGCCTAACTATTTCAAAGTTGTTATTTTCCCACTCGTTGGCTCTCTCGTCCATCTTCCTTCTTCCCTCTTCCAGCTCACTTGCCAAGGTGGTTACCACTTGCTGCTGTTCATTTGTTAAGACCCAGAGTTGGTCCCACTCTCTGGATTTCCAAGCCAACTGTTCTTCAGTGATTTCTTTCGCTTGATTTGCAATGCTGAATCTCTGTTCTGCCTCAGCGATTAGTTTTGACTTTTCTTGCACTAGCTGCTCGTGGCTCTGGATCTCCGCAAGGTGCAATCTTCGTTGTGTGAAGGCCATGGCCATGAGGGCCTTTGTGTCTTCCTTGGCAATCTCCAACACACCTTGCAGTCATTGTGCCTCTTGTTGCCGCCCTTGTGCTTCTGCTGCAAGGATTGCCAGCCTTCCTTGTGCTAGGAACTCTATCTCTCTCTCTAGCCTATATTGTTTCTCAAGTTCATACCATAGCTTTGCTATGGTATCCTCCTGTCGCTTGCTTGGCTCGCCTTCTTGAGCTGCTAACTATCCATACCCTTCTAGTCTAGTAGTTCTCTGTTCTAGGTCAGCATATTGCTGCACTAGCAATTTTAAGCTCCGCTGCTCTGCCACCAGGTTTTGCTCTTTTTCCTCCAGCCTTTGTCTTAGGTGGGTTTCATTGTCTTGGGCTTCTTTCATTTTTGCTTCCAGTTGATCTTGCAGCACTTTCATTTCCCTTTTTCGGTTGGCTCTTTACCTTGAAACTTCGAGCCTCAAGGCTGCTAAAGTTTCCCTTTCCTTCTCCAGCTCCACCAGGGCCACCTTCTTTTCTTCCTTTGCTTTGTCCAACTGTGCTAGGAGCTCAGCCACGTAAGCGACGTAGCCCGCACCCGATGGCATGGGACTAGGGGCTATGGTGGTTGACGCCTCTAGCTTTTGCCATTTTGGATCTTTCCTACATTCAGCATCTGCAGCGGCGGGTCTTTTCTCTCCGATTTTTGGTGCAATCTCAGCCACTTTACTGACAAGCATCTGTATCATGCTCATCAATTGAGCCATGTCTAGAGAGGGCGTGGGTTGCGGGGTGGTTGTGGTGTTGGTTGGCACCGGCACGAAGGAGGAAGGCAGGGGGTGCAATAGTGACTTGCCCTTGCCTACGATCACTGGGGCTGCTTCAGCACTGCCACTTGCTTTGGACTCATGGTGGGAACTCAAGGGGTTGATCTCTCCTCTTCCATGGGTTTCTTCAACAAATCTGCGAGTGGCCTCTGCCAACTCAGCCAGTTCTTTCATCCTTAGCTCGTCGGCTTCCTCCTCCGCCCTTCTTTGCCTCTCTTCTTCTGCCCTTTTTGACTCTTCTCTAACTCTTTCGAGTTCTTCCTCTTTCTTTTTCCTTCATTGCTTCTCCACCCTCCTTGACTCTCTTTGAGCCCTCTTCCTTTTTCCCTCGTTGCTCCTCCACTGATGCCAGGAGGCATATTTCACGGTGGATTCCGTGCCAGGGTGGATTCCGTGAGGCTTTACGGTGGATTCCGTAAACGTTGATGACCGGGGCTCATACACAAAGTGGATTCTTTGTGCGAGAAGTTGATGGGGACGCCTGTCCTTTTCAGGCGTTTCATAAATTTAGTGTGTACATGGGTGATTCCATAGCGGGTGATTCCGCAAAATGCATATTAAATTAATAAACGTTTATGAGTTTAGAGTGCGCACTCGTAATAAATTAAGGTTAGGATTTATTTCTAACCAGTTGATTTATTTATGTAGCTGAAGACTGCTAGGTATTCACTTTTGTTGGTTTAATTGTATTATTTTACTAATGATTGTTCATGCTTCAGTTGATGTGTAGAGTTAGCAGCAGTGGCGGAGGAAAGCATTGGAGGATAGCGAGTATTCGAATTATGGATTATATTCTGATAGGCGCCACGCCTATTTATTGAGTCATCGATTATTTATTATTATTTTCTATGCGCATGGGTGCACGGTTATGTTATTTCTATTTGGACATTGTATTGGGCGTGCCAGACTCTTTGGGCACCGTCCATTAGCTTTATTCCTATTTTTTGTAAAAGCAAACTCAAAAGCTAAAAGCTTGTTATATTTTTGTAAATTGGGCTATTATTGAGCATGAAGAAGAAATATACATAAAATATATGCTTTGTGAAGCGCTCACACAAGGCATGGGGGGAGATTGCACCCAATTGGTCTCTTGCTCTTGTCGTTCATGCTTTTTACCTTGTAACTTGTGCAAAAAGTAGAGTTCATTGTTCTTGGGGACCTTCCGGCATTCACTACGCGAGCATACAGCGTCCGATCTACGCACCAGTGGTATGAGAGTGGAGCTGAGATCAAGAGCTTCCAATCGCTACCCATCTCGTGTGAAGGTGGAGCTCCTGGAACGATCGGGCTCTACGATCAATCTCGTCGCGAACCGTCGATACAGGGAGACTTCTGGCAATCAAGAACCTCTGTTTCTGTCATTAGATTGCGAAGGACCGGGCTATACAGGCGGAGGACCACTCCTACATCTCTTTCATCAAGTCGTCAAGAACAGAGAGATAAGTCATAAACCCCATAACTCAATATCTTCAAGCTTCAAATACTAAAGCTTAAGAAGCTTAGCTTAAGCTTTAAAGAAGCTAAAAGCTTCAATTTCTCATCGCGAGGTGTCAGAGTCTGTCCGATTTTTCTGCCGCGTTAAAAAAAAACGCCCCCCCCACGAATTTCGCCGTTTACTGATCCTTAAGCCTCAAGCTTAATTACTTGAGCTTCCTAATCAATCAAGTTACTACTAACTTCTGGTCACACCCAACAAAATCAAGTTTTGCAAGTATTTTCTGATCAAGTACTGCAAATTCCATAAATCGACTAAGTTCTGCAAGTCTGCAAGTCACATAAGTCTGCAACTCTGCAAGTCAGACAAGTCAACTGGAGTCAGAACTGACTTGTGCTCAAAACTCCTAGAAGGGCTGTTCCTGCGCAGAAACTCCGAATTGCAAAGTTGTTCATTGGAAGGTACTCTACCCATATGCAGGTTTGCTGAAGCATTTTCAGCATACGAAGAAGGATAAATCGCAGATTTTCCAAAGATTGAGAAAGCTATACCCAAAACACATAAGCCTTGTATTCCCGAACTTGAGCTACGCTCATCCCGCTAACCTGATTTTGAGTGAGAAAGGTCTTTTTAGTTTTACAGGATGACGGAACCACATATGGATGATCTTATGGCTGAAGGCGACCTACCTGAGCCTACGATGGAGCAAAAGCTGGACTTAATCATGATGCAATTGGAAGAAGAACGAAGGGATAGGCAAGCATTGCAAGCTCAACTGGAAAATTTACAAAGAGCGTCTACCGACAAAGAAGAACCTCAAGTTGAAGATCTTATTCGACGTACCATCGACGCAACTCTTGAAGCTCAAACCATCTGCAAGGAATCAAAGATAAGTAAAAGAAGTTTCAAATTCCGTACTTTCAATGGTATACGAGAAGAAAAAACTGTTCTAGCATTCATTAGTCAGTTTGATGACTATTTCCATGAGGAAACCTATGCAGAAAAAGATAAAATCAAGTGTGTTACTAATCATTTAGTAGACAGAGCATCTCTTTGGTGGACTGTAGTACGCAAGAGCATAGATTGTCCTGCTACTTTGGAAGATTTCAAGAAAAAGTTCATGCAGAATTTCCTTCCACCACAATTTCATGAGAAAGCTATTAAGCAATGGGATCTTCTCCAGCAATGGGATCGTGAGCCTATACCTCAGTATACAGAGCATTTTTGGAATGCACTACTCCAGCTACGCATGCTTGAAGACGTACCAGAAGCAACACATAAGCGCAAGTATATGTCTGGACTCCTTGGGCATTACTACGCTGAAGTTAACATGTTCAAGCCTGCTACTCTTGAAGACGCTATTTCACTAGCTCACGACACTGAAGATAAGCTACGAGGTAGAGACAGACGTCCACAGCAATTCCAAGCCAATGGTAATTATGGATCTAAACAATTCAATTCTAATTTTAGAAGATTTAATCTAGGTCGTTTCTCTTCATCATCTTTCCGCAAAAATTGGGCAAAACCACCTGCATTACCATCCAATGTCAATCAAAACCCTAAGCCTATTCCACAGCCAAATCCTAATGTACCTAGACTTCCCACCATTGCAAACAATGTAACCAAAGCCAAGCCAATAGTATGCTATAAATGCCACCAGCCTGGACATCTAGTAGCAAATTGTCATTCAAAGAAGCCACCAACCCATATCAACTACCTTGGAGCAATGGACGAAGATGAACATGAAGATATGCCTGACTTCATTGAAGATGAGGACGACACTACTACTACTTCCAATACTTTACCAAGTATGCCTACTCCGCATTCATTATTAACTATGAAATGTTTGGTGCATGGAAAGGAAAAGACTATTTTGCATGATGACGGTAGTACTCATGATTTAATTTCAGCAAAATTGGTAAAAGAACTGAAGTTACACACTATACCTACGCATTATCGCATAAAAGCTGCATTTTTAGGCACTAGGTATAATGGTACACAGGAAGTGCAAGACCTAGAGATTCAAATTGGTCAATACATAGAAAGAAGAAATTTCTTAGTTGTTCCATTACAGTCGAGTGACATTATTTTAGGTATGCCTTGGCGTCACCAGCATAACCCAGATATAGACTATTCCACACACTCAATGAATATTAATTTTCAAGGAAAATCTATTACATTATATGGTATGCATGCATCTAATGTTTTTCCACTGCTTTCGCATACTCAAGCTAAACGTGCGTTACGCAAGAGTAGTAAATCTTATCTCATTTGGGTGAATGAATTGCAAGTAAAAGAAAATCATATGCACCCTAGGCATAAAGAATTTCTTGCATATTTTAAGGACTGTTTTGTAGAAGACCTACCACCTGGTTTACCTCCTTCACGTCTAGAAAACCATAAGATAGATTTGATCCCTGGCACACAACCACCTTGCAAAGCACCATATAGACATAACCAGATAGAGAAAAAAGAAATCCAGAGTCAAGTTGAGGAATTACTAAATAGAGGATTGATTCGACCTAGCAGTTCTCCATTCGGTGCACCTGTTCTGTTAGTCAAGAAAAAGAATAATACCTATCGTATGTGCATTGATTATCGAGCTTTAAATAAGATCACTGTAAAGAATAGGTATCCTATTTCTAGAGTTGATGACCTTATGGACAAACTGCAAGGCTCTGCTATATTTAGTAAAATTGACCTTAAGTCTGGTTATCATCAGGTGAGACTAGATAAATCAGACATATTCAAGACTGCATTTAGAACACAGTTTGGTCATTATGAATTTTTAGTCATGCCATTTGGATTGACTAATGCACCTGCTACGTTTAGTAGAATGATGAACAGTATCTTTCTGAAATATCAGTATTGTGTAATTGTATTCTTTGATGATATTTTGGTGTTTAGTCAAAATGAGAAAGAACATTATGAGCATTTGTCATTGGTTTTTCAGTTATTGAAAGAAAATCAACTGTATGTAAATCCTGAAAAGAGTGAATTCTTTAAAACAGAAATTGAGTATTTAGGTCATATTGTATCATCTGATGGAATTAAAGTTGATCCTAAGAAAATTGATGCAATATTGAATTGGCCTGTACCTAAAAATGTGCATGAGTTACGCTTATTCCTTGGTCTTGCTAGTTTCTATAGGAAGTTTGTACGTAATTTTTCATTACTTGCTTTACCATTAACCAAACTTCTGAAGAAAGGTATTGTCTATCATTGGTCTGAAAATCAACAGAAATCCTTTGACTTACTGAAACATGCATTAACCCATGCCCCTGTTCTACAGTTGCCTGATTTTAATAGACCATTCTTTCTAGTAGTGACCGATGCTAGTGGATCAGGAATAGGAGCTGTACTTATGCAAGACAATCATCCTATAGCCTATTCTAGTTGTAAGTTAAAACCTTCTGAGCTGAAATATTCCACATATGACAAAGAACTATTAGTAGTTGTACAAGCATTAAGACAGTGGAAACACTACTTAATGGGTTCAGAATTTATGATTAAGACCGATCAGCAAAGTATTAGACATTTACTTAGCCAACCCCAAATCTCTGACCGTCATATCAAATGGGCCTCCTTTATTCAAAGTTTTCATCCTATCATTCAATAGCAACCAGGAAAAGAAAATGTAGTGGCTGATGCATTGAGTAGAAGACCTGCCATTCATAATATTTCTGTCATATCTTTTGATTCTTTGATTGCTATGAAAGATACATATCATCAGGATATTACTTTTCATGCTGATTGGAATAAATTAGTTCAAAATAATTTCATTCCTATTGATTCATTGTCATATAATGATGGATTTATGTTTTATGAAAAGAGATTGTGAGTTACAATTCCATTCCGATCTTTTGTTTTGAATGAAATTCATTGTCCCCCATATCAAGGTCATAGAGGTGTCATATCTACCTTACGTATGTTAACTGAAGATTTTTATTGGCTGCATATGGATGCTGATGTATCTAACTTTGTTTCTGAATGTTTAATTTGTCAAAGAGTTAAGAGACATCATGGTAAACAGTATGGATTACTTATGCCTTTGTCTATTCCATCTAAACCTTGGGAACAAATTTCTATGGATTTCATTACTGGTTTACCTAATACTAAATCTAACCATGATATAATTTAGACAGTTGTAGATAGATTTAGTAAACAAGCATATTTCATTCCATGTAAGAAAACTTTAACAGCATCACAAGCAGCACAGTTATTTTTGAAAACTGTTTTTACTAACCATGGATTGCCAAAAGTTATTATTTCAGATCGTGATTCTAGATTTTGTAACAACTTTTGGATTACTCTGTTTGCTAACCTAGGCACAAAGATTGATTTCTCATCTGCATTTCATCCAGAAACTAATGGACAAACAGAAGCCACTAACAACACAATTCTAGATCTTTTACGTGCATATACTATCTCTAAACCTCAGACATGGGACACACATTTGCATTTATTACAGTTTGCATATAACAATATACCACACGCATCTACAAAGAAAGCACCGTTTGAAGTCATTTATGGATATAGATTATCTACACCTGTTGCATCTTTGTCAAATAGAATTCAGAGTGCTGATGATATTGCTAGTATGCATAACACTATTTTTTATGAGGTTAAAGATATGATTGCTAAAGCCCAGCAATCATATACCAAACAAGCCAACAAGAAAAGACAAGCAATGAATTTCAAAGTTGATGATTATGTTTGGCTGAGAATAGAAAAACGCAGACTGCAAAGTGTAGATAGACATCCAGTTGTCAAATTAGCCCCCAGATTCTATGGACCATTTAGGATCATTCATAAAATTAATGATAATGCATTCAAGTTAGAATTACCACCTCATTGGAAAATTCACAACACATTTCACATTAGTCTATTGAGACCATTTAGAGGCCAATTACCTGTACACCCTGTTTATGAAAACCCACCTTTATTAGAGGAAGAGACTGAAATACTTGAACCAGAAGCTATTATAGATACTGACTTTATGACCACTAGAACTGGCCGAAGGTATTCTAGATATCTAGTTAAATTTAAGAACCATCCTGTAGAGGAAGCACAATGGATGCACGCTAGAGACTTAAATGCTTTCCCCACTCTGTTAGCTCCACATTGAGCTAATAGCAATTGAGGTCAATTGCTATCCCACCTCGGGGGTATGATGCCAGGAGGCATATTTCACGGTGGATTCCATGAGGCTTTACGGTGGATTCCGTAAACTTTGATGACCGGGGCTCATACACAAAGTGGATTCTTTGTGCGAGAAGTTGATGGGGACGCCTGTGCAAACTCAAAAGCTAAAAGCTTGTTATATTTTTGTAAATTGGGCTATTATTGAGCATGAAGAAGAAATATACATAAAATACATGCTTTGTGAAGCGCTCACACAAGGCATGGGGGGAGATTGCACCCAATTGGTCTCTTGCTCTTGTCGTTCATGCTTTTTATCTTGTAACTTGTGCAAAAAGTAGAGCTCATTGTTCTTGGGGACCTTCCGGCATTCACTACGCGAGCATACAGCGTCCGATCTGCGCACCAGTCCACCCTCCTTGACTCTCTTTGAGCCCTCTTCACCTTGGCCCACTCCTCTTTGCTCAGTCTCTCCTCCTTCTTTTTCTGGCTCTTGTCAGTCTTCATTTTCTTCTGTGGTTTGGCCGTTCGAGTCGGTGGTATTTTCGGCTCTCCCTTATTGCTTGCCTTCTTTTCTCTCGAGCCTTCTTGCTCGTGGTGACGTGAGCTTTGGTGCACAGTTTGCTCTTCCTCTACTCCGGCATCCTTGACAGCCTTGTCGATGATTGCCATGAGGACACCTCTGTATCTGATTGTAGAGGTTTTTGTGGCAGGATTTTTTCTTGTGGATCATGCAGTAGAGGCTGAAGACTCCCCACTAGCTGGTGCTATGGCTGGAGCCAAGAGGGCGGCTGAACTCCTGATAGTTTTCTGGACAAAGCCGTTCCAATCCACCTCCTCTCCTGCTGCGATGCTTTCCAGCAATGGCACCCCGATTCTATTCATTAGTGCGTTGTATCTGTGGCCCCAGAAAAGGACGTGGATCATCTTAGCTTGCATCCTCATCACAGGGTCTGGAATGTCAGCCAAACTAATTCCATCGACTGTGTGCACATCCTCTTTTTTGACTCCCATCACGGCATACACATCTCTTTTTGGGCGCCTCTCTTTCTTGGGCACAAGCCCCAGGGCTTTCTCGACAATGCCAGCGTTAAGGGGCACTTGCACCCTTCTTTCCTAGTCACCCGCCCTTACTGTGATCATGCCACAGCTCCTTCCTTCATCGAAGCTCCTTAAGAAGTCCGCACACATGCTATAGTCTATAGCCTATCCGACCTTCTCCATGTACTTTTGGAGGTTACATTTTTCCACCAGCTCCCTCACGGCCAGCTCTTCCAGGATGTCTTCATCTAAATTCATGGTATGCTTGATCGTGAATTGGCTAAATCCATGCGTCTCGACATTGATTCCATACTTTGTTAGCTCTGCTTCAGTGAATGGGAGTTTACCATATCCTGCCATGGTAGGTGCTTGTCATCACACCAAGTCAACATTAGCATTATAACTTGACTCATCACTAACAAAACCCAAGAAAGAATGCGTGTGACAATTTGCCGTGCTGATTCAGAGGAATGAAACTTGGAAATCATTCATAACCAACATCTATTTCCTCGCATTCTTTCCTATTTGAATTCAGTTGATCATTTTCATTCTTTATACATCTTGCTACATCACTTGGCTCATCACTTGGCTCTCATTTGCTCCCCCCCCTTCCCTCAAGTGGTAAGGGAATCCTTCCTAGGATTAGCAAGGGGAGGAGGAAGGCTCGCATGGACTGTGTGGGGCGAGTTACTTGGCCAACAGCCAAGTATAAAGGTTAGGGTTATATTCAAGCTGGGCATGACGATCAAGTTCGCATGGTTGTATGGAAGCTTTAGTGATGTAGGTCAAGACATCATGAAAGATGTCCCTGGAATTGAGGCGACTAGCAACGTGCAACTCCTCTTTCGTTCCTCTTCCGTGAGGAACTGGTCAATGTAAGGGTGGGCCATCTAAGTACATGTTGTGTGTAATGGCCAAAAATCTAAATGAAAGAGGTGCCACATAAGTAGGGTCATATTCAATTGTTTTGATTGCCCTCCTTTTCTCAGCATTGGTCATGATACGGCAGCCTTTTTTCTCCCATTGGAGTCGTAAGGCGTACCACAGTTGTAAGAACGAAGAAGCAGAGCTGGCAAGCTGCGTGAGCTCCTCCAGTTTTTATTTAGGTGTATAGAGAGTAGGCTTGCGGTAAGAGGTGATTAGTCTTCTGAGAATAGCTTGCTCCTTTGAGATTTCTCCATTAACGATTAATTCGGTGGCAATTTTGGGAAATTTGATGGTCATAAACTCGTAGTCTTCCCAAGTGCATGGCAACACACAAACATTAGAAGCAAGGGGTTTGTCAAGAAGTCCTAGGTCAAGCCTCTCATAGCTCCTAGTGAATGTGGTGAAGATGTCATCCAACTCCTTGATGCATGTCACTACGTCATTCCCCGAGGTGTCAACGAGATCCTTGGCCACTGAAAGGAAAGATCGTCTTTCGTACGAAGGCTTAAGACCTGCTGGTGGTGATGGTGCAATTGGGCTGGACAGTGATAACTCCATTGCTGGCGTCACAGATGGGGCTTTGCACTCTGGAGCACTTTGAGATGCTGTAGTGGGCTTCAGTGGCATAGGAGACGTGCTGCATTCTATTTAAGCCAGCATGGGGGTGCGCAACTCCTCTGACCTGGATGATGTTGGGGCATCTAGCTTGGGACGATAAATGTATTGGGAGTCATTAATCACCACTGGTGCTGGTTCAGCTTTCTTTGTAGCTTGTGCTTTGTATGTGCCATCTTGTCTAGCTGAAGTGGGGTTGCTCAGAGTTGAGCTTCTTGAATGTCCACACTTAGGGGTTGGTTTAGCTTTCTTTGCAGCTTGTGCTTTGTATGTGCCATCCTGTCTAGCTGGATTGGGGTTGCTCAGAGTTGAGCTTCTTGAATGTCCACACTTAGGCACCCATATCCAGGGGTTGCCCTCAGAGTATCCTTTTGCTTGTAAGAGATCTTTGGGGATCCATCGTGGCATGGTAGTGCGCCTATATCGATAGCATCTGAGCTGCCTCTTAGGCTACGACTAGTAGTCTTTGTGTTTAGAAGCACGTTTCTGCAGTTTACAAGGAGGTGGCCCTCGTCATTTTGGCACCCATATGAGCGTGGACTCTTTGGCCTTGTGAATTTCCTGGGTGGGCTTGATTTGAGTAGTTGGAGCATGGGGTGAGATATCCCTACCCTTCTCCTTAGGCTTGGTTGTGGGCGTTGCCGTGGAGTCTCTATCGGTGGCTCTGTAGTTGTAGGAGGCATAAGATGACCCTTGCTAAAAGTAGTCACTATGCGCACATTGCCTACAGCAAGCTGGATGCAATTTAGGTTGTGGTCCACATTGCAGTTCATCTGCTTTTTGAAAGTGCAGCCTAGTAGTGATTTATCATCGGTCCCTTCAGTGTTTGGTAACACATAAAAGAAGACTGTGATACTTTCGATGGAGACAACCACTTTGCATTTTCCTAAGAGTGAGTAAGTGTTGCCCCCAAATGGGCTAAGTTTAGTATTTGTGGGTTGTAATTTAGGCTGACCGATGCTATTACGGGGGTCCACTCCATCTTATCCTTGCGCATATACACCTTAGTCCTCTGGCACTCATCGCAGTGTTTGACAAACATAGCAGCATCACGGAATAGGGTGGGCCACCATAGTTGGGATTGTAACACCTTACAAGTGGTTGTATCCCCACTAAAGTGTCCTCCAGCTATCCCGCCATGCACTTCTCTCAATACATCATGCATCTCGTGCTCACACACACATCTATGTAACAAATTGTATTGTCCTAACCTATAGAGTTGGCTGGCGATCAGTTGGTATGGCTGGATTTTTAAGATAAGTCTCCTTAGCTTGGCTTTCTCAATAGGTCTCTTAGGCAGACCGTTCTCTAGCACTTGAACTACATCATCGGCCCAATATGGCATCAAATCAGCCCTAAACAAGTCTCCTTCACTAGACAAGCCAAAGAGATGAGCGTCCGGTAAGTCGTCCAGTATGCCTTGTTCAGCAGCTTCTCCTGCGGGTATGCAAGACATGTGATCCGCCATGTAGTGTTGCTTTTCCTTACGTACAACCACAGAAAAATCAAACTCCAACAAGAGAAGTAACCATCTCGCTATGCGACTTGTAGCACACAGCTTGTTCACAAGATAAAGCAAGGCTTGATGGTCAACGAAAAAGACGAAGGGTGTGGCCAATAGGTAATGCCTAAATTTCTTCACAACAAAAACCATGGCCAACCCTTCCCTTTCTATAGTGGAATAGTTCATCTCTGTTTCAGTGAGCTGCCTACTGGCAAAGCTCATGGGGTAATCAAGGTTATGTTCACCAGGCTGGCATAGAATAGCTCCAATGGCAAACTTAGAGGCATCTATGTGTACATAGAATGTTATACTCCAATCTAGGGCTCGTAAGATTGGTGTAGTGGTGAGAGCCTTCTTCAACTATTCATATGCATGCTCGCATTCCTCAGTCCACTCGAATACAATCAGCAGCCTTTACACAATGGTCTAGCAATCAGTGCATAATTTAGTATAAAACGTCGGTAGTATCCCGTATGACCTAAGAAACATTGAACGCCCTTGTAGTTAATGGGTGGTGGTAGGTTGAAAATGATCCTGACTTTTGAGAAGTTGGTGGCAATGCCATTCCTTGACACTACGTGCCCTGGGATACATCCATGCTTCACCCAGAACTGGCACTTTAAGGGGTTCAATGAGAGGTTGTATAACTGACACCGTTCAAAGACAGCTCTCAACTTTTCTAAGTGTTGGGCCCAACTAGAGTGTATGCATAAGTCATCTACAAACACCTCTAACTCACATCTAAGCATATCCTTGAAGATGGTGCACATTAATCATTGGAAGGTTGTAGGCGGATGTAGGCGAATACATCCCACTCCATGGCGAAGGAAATCTTGTGCCTATTGTCAGGGTGCACTTGCACTTAGTTATAGCCAGAGAAGCCATCCAGGAAGCTGTAGGCTTCTTTGCCTGCCACCCTCTCCAGCATGTGCTTGGTATACGATAAGGGGTAGTTGTCCCTCTTCGTAGCGGCATTAACTTTCTTGTAATTCACACATACTCAAATTTTACCATTCTTTTTTATAACGATCACTATGGGCGATACCCAATCCATGTTCTCAATCTCATATATAAATCCCATCTCCATGAGCTTATCGATTTCTTCCTTCACTGCATGGGCATGTTTGGGATTCATAGGGTAAGGTCCCTACTTTGTTGGCACCGCATTTGGAACCATTGGGACGTTATGGGTCAGAACTTGAGGATCGACTCCTTTAAGTTCCTCCAAGGACCAGGCAAACACATCAACATACTCTTGGGGAGATCCTGCGGCTTCTTTTGCCTCTCTGCTTCTGAGTCTTTAGTCTACTTCTTGGCCTCCTCCCTTAGCCATTTGCGCCTAAGGTGGACTGGCAAGTCCCCTCTGGTGCGTCTGACCTTAGAGGGTTAGGGTATTTCAGGATCACTCTCTGTACTGACTTCAGACTCCGAGTTAAACTCACATCCCTCGCTTGAGGAAGGAGTTTCGCTAGGGGTCGTAATTCAGTAGGTGAATCCGTCTTCAGTACTGGAGCTGCGCCACCCCTGCTTCCTTGTAATCCATGGCTCCCATGTGCTCCAACTAGGACCTATGGCACTCCATCAGCATGACTCCTTTTTCCTTCCAGCCTGCCCTTTCCCTTCTAGGCCTAGAGTCTGCCTCGATTTGTTCGATTGCTCTCCCGTCAATGTCATATTCTATCATGTCTAACTCTTCTTCACTCTCGTCCCCAACAGAGTGACAGTCCTCGTATCCCTCATCATCGGAATCTTGCCCCTCTGATTGCTTGTCATCCCCCAGGTTTTCCTCTCCAATCTCCTCTTCGGCAGTGACTAAAGCCTAATTGTATAATAGGTTAAGATTGTGAATTTTGGTCCATTTTCACTCAAGCCCAGCCAAGAGATCACTTAGGGGTTTTAGATTAGCAGCCATGTTGCCCTTCAGTTTCTCGGTCAGGCATTCTATGATTTCCTGAAGCTCGAGCTTGTTGGTGGGGATATGGAACAAGACTGGTTTCCTTGGGTCACGTGAGCTTCCTGCCATCATGCAGAGTGGCACGATTGGCTCCTTTGCTAGCATTCTTGGTGATTTAGCAGCTTGCCTATATAGCTCTTCTTCATCTAAGAATGGTAGGTCAACGGTTGCTAAGACATGCATCCAATCCCGCTCGTCCTCAGGGCAAGGGATGTACTTGGTCAATGACCCATAGTGTTTACTTGCCTGTGCATCACCTTTTAGCAGGGTTGAGATAGCATCGAGGTCGGCTGGGGTAGTCTTCCAGGTGTCCATCTCAACCCTCACTGCTTTTGTTCTATTCCCCAAGAAGATGAGATTGTTCCCCCAATCTTCAATAACTCGCGCCTTCCTCATCCAGGGTCAGCCTAGCAGTACGTCATAGTCCACTCCCTTCATGACAATGAAGTTCATGAAAAACTACACTCCTGCGATCTTCACTGGCCAGTTCTTTAGGACTCCGAATGGTCTGAACTTCATTCCATTGGCCAATGTGACATTGAACCTAGCCGCTTTCATAGGTGGGTTTCCCCAGGCCTATAGAACTGTGTGGCTCAAGACACTAACCCCGACGCCTGTGTCTACGATTCCTTTTCGTGTTGCGTCCCCCAAGGCTAAGACAAGTAAGACTGTATGCATCTCCGTGCCTTCCCAGAAAGCATTGACCTGCAATGACCTTGGAGCTGCGTGTAGCGTTAGGCTTGGAATCTGCGTGACTGCGTCCTGCTCTTGGAAGTCGGCGGCAGTATGCCCCCCTTTTCCCTCCACGCAGTGCCTTGATTCTTTCCATAAGGGAGGGTGTTGCCAAAGCAAATCTCCTAGTCTCACGGTAACTAGGGTGGTTACTAAAGTGGTGAGGAGGTTGCTAGGTGGTTGGCTTCCTCCTTGGTCAGCATTCTTTGGCCATATGTCTTGGTTAGCTTGCTGACAAGCTTCTTCTTGGTCTTGCCTCTGTGGCATCTCTCGTGGTGTGGGTGCATTTTTCGATTGAGGTCACGATGGTGAAATGGGTGTACTCACTCTAAAGAGGTCTTTCATTTGGTCTTCCAGTATGGGTTCTACATCTTTAAGGTGTTCCTGGGTGTCCTTGACCCACTCCTTAACTTTGGCTATAGCCTCGAGTTGCCGTCTGGGGTGGGGGTATTCCCCTACCTTGGCACTCCCTAGTTGTGCTGTCTTAGGAGCTGAGGTCTCTGTCTCTGTATCAGTGACCCCCTTTCCTGGCACTAGAGTTATAGCTTCCTCAGTCTTAAGGGTAATCTTTGCATCCTATTCTCTTTCTCCTTCTCCTCTGGCATTTCTTTCCCAACAAGGCTGCATCCAGGTTACTTGGCCCAGGCAACGAGATGCCTGTTCGTTTTGTCTGTGCTCGCATCATGACATGCAGTGGGATGGGCGTATCCTCACTGCCAAAGGTCTCCACACTCAATAGCCCCAAGGGTATGGAGGGCACGTTGGCAGAACTAGCTGATGGCTTCCATCTAGGACAATCAGGAAATAGGTGTGTGATTCCACACTCGGTGCATCGAAGGTCAGCTTTGTCCTTGTTTTCCTGTTCCCTTTTTGGACAGCGTGATGAAATATGGCCTGGATGATCGCAAGTCCCGTGGGAGATTGTATCTTGACTTGGTCCTCCAAAGCCTCTGCCTCTTCCTCTGCCCAACGCCATTACCGGTACTAGTCGATAGTCCATCAGGACTGGATTTCCTTCCTCGTCATAGGAGATGTATGGGTTCACATAGGTTTCCTCTTCACTAGGTTCTTCCACATAGTGAACAGGAGCATCACTCAGTGGTTGGGTTACATAGGGCCCTCTGGTCTAGACATGCCTATTGGATTCATCTCTAGCCTAGGAATGGTCGGTCTTGTGTCATTTGGTGTTGGAAGCGCCAGCTTGGCTCCCCTGCCAAAGAGGTTAGGTGGCCTATTGCCTAAGTATGGAGGTTTGTATTGCTGCGCATATGGGAATCTCCTTGGCAATCTGCACTGCAATGCATCATGACCAAACCTACCGCAGTTCAAGCATGGCCTAGTTCTAGAATCTTGACACTCGGCTGGGAGGTGGTTTCCACCATAGTGTGTGCACTGCACACGTGACCGCACAGGCTTTCTCATCAGTTCTTGCAATCTTGCAAGCTCCATTCTTACCTTAGCCAGGTCCTAGCCTTGGTCAACACCTTTTCGCTTATCCCGTATGCTAGAGTTCTCTCTCTCTCCCAAAGCTGTTGTCCGCTCTGGAGCTCTCTCGCTTGTACTGTCCCGACTGGCGTTTCTCATGCTTCGCTCCCTAAGTAGATCATCCACCCTTATTGCCTCTTCAAAAACACTAGCTAACACGTCTCTGTGTAGAGTGGAGTTACTAGCCAAGGCCTTGTAGAGCTCCTCGCTTTGAATTCCATTTATAAACATGGTAGACACAGCCTTCTCGTTAGGTCGCTCATTGGCCGAGATCCTCTTGAAGAGGCTACGCACATGAGTGATGTAGTCTCTTATGTCTTCCTTTTCCCTCTGACTGACATTCATCAACCGGACGATGAGATTTTTAGAGTACCCTGCCTCATAGAATCTCTTGATAAAATGGTCTTTAAGACGGGCAAAGTTCGTGCACTTAGCTGCATCTAGACTAGTGTACCCAATTCTCCCCTTATCACCTAAATACAGTCCGAAAGCTTGAGTGCGTTGTGCAAGGTCCATGAGATCGTTTGCTTCGCAAACTTGTTCAAACTGCTCCACAAAGCTATATGGGTCATTGCTAGGTTCATACTTGTCCAGTTGCTTTGCTACAACAGGGATCCTAGATTGCCCTTTTGACCCTTGCGTGACTCCTAATCCCGAGAGTAATGCTGTGGCTAAGGTTGTTGTGCTTTGCTCAGCGGACGTGTTGTCCATGAGCCGCTTGGCTACAAGTTCACTCAATGATAAGTTAGCCTATGCTGCTTGCTCTCTATCTGCATTTGGTCCTGCTTTGGCTGCACTAGCCAGGGCTATGTTGAGCCTCGTACATGTCTACATCTCGTTGGGTGGAGTTTTCTAGCCTTTTACTCGTGGTTATAGGCAATTATGCTCTCTAGCGCCTTTCTAATCACCTTTCTTTCCTCTTCTAGGTTTGCTACCCCTTCCTCTACTGGCCTGCACTGAACTACCATTCTAGTCAACTAGTCATACTCATTGACTAACTCTTGTACTAGGACTGGGAGTTCTCCCAAGTCCAGTCGGGTCCTCTCCTTGTCCGCCTCGTGATCCTGACATTGCTCCCACTTCCAACTCTGCAAGGTCGTCGATCAATTTGAGTAGCTCTGGCAGCGTCCGATCCTCTATGTTGTTGCCTTCTGGATCTTCGTGTCCTCTTAGCGTCCTACTGATGGGGCTCTCAAGTAGCCAACTATGTTTTGGGATCTTCTCCTAGTAGTGGGTTCCTTGATGTTATTATGTCTCCTGATGAGCTCCTTGTTATTGAAAGTAGTCGTCAATCTTATTCACAAGTTGTGCTTCGTGCTTTCTAGTGCTCAGTGCGAAAATAGGCTTTTCCTTTTCTTGTAGTGCACCTTAGGTGATGAAATCAAAAAGTGAGGTGTAGATGCACAAAATGCTCAATGTAAACTCCACTCTTCCCCTCACGTTCGTAGCCTGATGTGGCTCTAAGCGTGGGTTCTGGCTGATCTAAAGTTTTACTGAAAGTCCCTGCTGCATCCTCTATTTTTCTTCAGGGTTCGTTGGTTGGCTGGTTGCCGAACATCAAGTCAAATTCTAAATTTGGTCTGCTCAGTGTCTAGTTCGGGGTGAATCCTCGGTTATCCTATCTGGCCTCTAGCTTCTAAGGCTAAACTCGGTTCCCTGGGGGATCAGAGATGTGACCAAGGTGGCCAGGACTGTGGGGGCAGGTTTAAAAACCCTCTATTTAAAGTTCTGGTGAATTGGTCCGATTCTAGGAATAAAACAGGTTGGTCCGACTCTGGAAATCGGACAGGTTGGTCCGACTCTGGGAATCAGACAGGTTGGTTTGACTCTGGGAATTGGACAGGTTGGTCTGAATCTGGGAATCGGACAGGTTGGTCCAACTCTGGGAATCGGACGGGTTGGTCCGAGTTTCATACTAGAAACAGTGGTCAAATGCTACTTTGGTCCGATCTCCCTGGTCGGACAAGGGAGGTCCGATCTCCCTAGTTGGACAGGGGAGGTCCCGACTACTGCAATGGGTTGAGTGGTCCAAATCCGGGACTAGGACACGTGGTTTGATTTTGACACCGGATCCAATTATAACAGTCGGATGGAGTGGTCCGATTTTCAGGCTGGTCCAATTATGGGACTCAAATTGGAAACATGGTCCAATTTTCGGAGTCCGACGGTCTGACTCCAGGAATCGAGCAGTCTTATACTGGGACTCGGACAGCCTGGTCTGACGGCGCGGACGACGGCCCGCGGGTTGCATGCGATGCCTCAAGGTCAACGCCTACTCCACTGAATTGTGTCATGCCTTTCGAATAGGTGCAAAGAAATAGAGGGAACTGCCAAGTATACCTTAAAGCAATGCGGCGCCTGAATCGATCGGTGCTTCAACGATCTTCCTGCAGCTCTCTGTTTCTCTTGCTCTCTCCTTGGCTCTCAAGCTTACTCTCTTCTCAGAAGGTAGGATGTCAAATGTCGTCCTTCCTGGTTCCTTGGGCCTCTTATTGCCCCATCCCAGCTTGCTGTAACCTTAGAAAATAATCCCTCATACTCTTCCAGCCAGAAATCTGACTTTGTGCCCCTATTTCCCTGTTTCCAGCAGTAGAGCAGAACCCTTCTGTTTTCCTTCTTTTTCCTATCCTAAACTTAACCTAATGCAACATAAATAAAAAACAGAGATGGAGATGGATGGTCCTACTCTAATATTCAACAAAAAATCAAAATACTTACTTGCTCCAAGGATTAAAACTCCTAAATATCCTAACTATCTCGAGCACCGGTTCGGGCTGTAAACCCTACTTTTATGCTTGATTCGATACGCGCGGCGCTCAAGGCTCAATTCCGTTGGTCCTGACAACGGAACCAAAATGGAGGGGAGCTACGGAGCTCTACCCCGCGACCTATGGACCACTTATTGATCAAGCGTTTCAAGCTGAGCGGCCATGGCTACCTCTCACATAGCTGACACACAATGCCTACCTTATGGGTGTAGTGAGCTTACCTTGATGCTCAATCGAGTTCCCTCCTCTCCCTTGCACTCTGGTAGCTCCACGATCCTTGTGGCAAGCTCAAGCGACCTCAAGCCCCCTCCATCAAGCTCCATCCTCCATAGCCGCGCAAGAGAAGAGAAGAGAAGAGAAGAAGAGAAGATGAAAAGAGAAGATGGGGAGCTTCTTCTCCACGATCCCTCACTCTCACACACTCACTCTCTCACTCCCTCACACTCCCTCACTCAAGCAAAAGCAAGAAGGCAAGAAACAAGAGAGGAAGAAGAAGAAGCTTTGGCCACACACAAGAATGAGCTTCTCATTCACTTTTGAACTTTATATACATGCCCTACTTTTTGGGCGGTCATCCCCACTTTTTACATGGCCGGCCATTAGCCTAGGCCCTTGTTTCCTATTTCCCACCATTCTAACTTATTTCATTCCCACTAATGCATACAATTTGCATAGGAGTGAGCCTGGCACTCTTTTTACAAGGATTCGCGCGAGAGTGCCTTCACATTTAATGGCGCGCTTTTACTCTTTTCTTTTCTCAAGGCGACATTGAGGCCTTCTGGAGAGGTCGTCATTCAAATTTTTGGGGTCTAACCTCCATCCAGGGTGCCTTTTCCTTCCTTCGTCCTGTGCCCTTTTAATTATCTTCTTCTTCCATTTTTCCTGCACCTATGCTCCATTTTCCGATCCTCTGTGCTACGGTAAACATGGACGTAAAGCTAAGAAGAACTAATGATGATGAGGTTTTGCCTTGAGATGCTTTTATGCTATCTCACATGTAGATGCTCCAAATACATATGCATTGCCTATGTTTATAGATATAGAACTAGTGCTTGAGAGTTATGCAGAAGTTGAGGGTTTGATTGAGGGTTCTACTATGGTTTCTTATATGCATGTGAGTATCCGAGACATAGATGCCTTTATTGATGCAACGAATGATCTAAATGTAGAGAATGATAATGTGAATCTAGTGTCATCTAATGTTATTGGTACCGAGCCTAATGATGATGGGAAAATGGAGTGTGATGGTGCTATCAAGCAAGAAAGGGTATGAAAGAAAGAGTGTGATGATATGCTGATTGAGGATACCAAAGAAAGATATGTTTTGGGTGAGTATGTGGATGGGAAAAGATGAATGCTCAAGCCATGCAAGTAAGGCAACAAAGAAATATTTATATATCATGCTCTTGCATCAAATGAATAGTTATATTGTCCAAAGATAGTGCTCTTTTGTGTTGTCTTTGGGATGGGATTAAATGCTTTAACATGTAGGCTAATGGGGAAGAAATTGAAAGGGTTTACGCATGCAAAGTTAATAGTTTTACAACAATACAATGGGATTTGAGTTTTCCATTCAATCTTGGAAGATCAATTGAGTCCATCAATTTATTTTTGGAGGGTTTGATGATAGATAGAAGTCAGGTGGTCATAATGTCATATGATCCAAGTGGGCAAGATTGGATTTGTCATACATGTAAGAAGATATTTGTAACTCGGTTGTTTGATCATGGTGGATGGCTGCTTATACACATGTTCAATGAGGTGATAATGATCTGGGTGTATGATCCTATAATAGAGAAAAATAATACCTTAGCCAATATTTAGCCTTGGGTTAGATATAAAAGGCTAAGTTGTAACTTGCCAAGCATATTTTTCCAATTATAAATGTTTCTTGTTTGAGATTTTTCACCTCCTACCATCCATTGAGGGTGCATACTCTTTGGCTACCATGGCATTGGGGTGGATTCCATTTCCCTCCATATCATGAGGAGGATATAATGCTACTTTCTCTTATGAGTGATTCTCAGCCATTGTATCAAGTGGTAACATGATTCATGGTAGCCTAACTATGAGTGATTCTCAGCCATTGTATCAAGTGGTAACATGAATCATGGTAGCCTAACTACCTTGGCAATGGCTTTCTTGCCATTTTAGTGTATTTCTCTTATTTTCAATATTTTTAGCTTGTTGTGGGAATTAGCTTCTTTACAATGGTATCAAAGCCTTGATTTGATTCTTAGCAAGGTCTTTTTCAATTCCAAATCTGGTTACAATTATCTAAGTAATCAAGGTTCAAGATTTGGTTACAGTACTTGGTATACTTCAAATTGTGACTAGTCGAGATTTTTTATAGTTGACCTTGACCAATTTTAGAGCTGTTGCAGAAGATTTGAAGAAGAAATCACATGGTCTTAGACATTTTGGTAGCTCCTCATCAAGTAGAGGCCCATTTTGGAGGTTTTTGGTATAACTCAGAGTAATGAAGATTAGAAAGAAGCAAAACATGGATTATTTTTGTTAAAAAATGGTTTCTTTTCTTTCTCTCAGCTTGTTCTCAAGCTTCAATGGATCAATCCTGATCATATCTTCTGTCCTTGGCTTCTAGCATCATAGAAGCTTACCTAGCATGATTCCTAACCTTCTTCCAAACAAAACAAGCACCATATTATGGAGGATTCATGCCATGTGGATCCCAAGCCGATTAGTGTAAATTTTGTCGTAAATCTCGGGCTATTTACTACTAAACTTCTCCAACTTTTATCTCACTCATGGTATTAGTAGGCTGCAGTTGGGGCTAACCAATGAGGGTCCAATTATCATGTGTAAGGACATTAAACTCAGCTCTCTCTTCAATAAGTGCATCAAAGACATGTGTCTTTTGGGTACTCACACGGATATGCCTAAGTATACAGGAGCCACCTCTTTCTTATCCTCTTCCTGAATCTTACTGATGGTGTCTACTCTTACGTTTAAGGCACGTTCATCATTGGAGGCTCTTGTGGTGGGTGCACTTGTGTTGGTTGATTGCTAGAGCCATCATGGAGAGTGGCAATAATGGTTGGATCCTACTCTTTAATAGCTGAGATGGTGTGACTTTGTGGGACTCACCAACTACCCTGGCAGTCTGTTTTCAACCATATATTCTCTCTCCTCTTCTTGTAAACATTTAGGACAACATTGAATTTCTTCCATATTCTAGGGGGCTTTCACTCCTTTAAGCTCCTAGAAGCATTCTCTTGCTTAATCCTTCTCAAATTGAATAATTCCATATCTTCAAGCTTCTTCTAAACCCTAGCTATGGAAGATTCAATACAACAAGCATATTTGGACCATTTCTTGAAGATTTGAGAAGGCTTTTGTACTCCTTGGCCTTAGGAAGTTGAAGCCAAGCATCATAATTCATGATTAAGTTGACATTGGAGCTTCTTGGCAAGATTTGAAGCAATCTTTTCATTCCAAATTGGGAAAGAATAGGACAACCATAAAATTCTTCAAATTTTAGCTTTAATGAGGCTCAATCCATGGGATCGTTGATATGTGCAACTCAAGAAAGGTGGGAGCAAAGCTATATCATTAGGAATTGTCCAACATTCAAGCATATAATTAAGATTGGTGATATTCCACTCTCTTCAATACTTGAATATTTTTGAATGCTTTGTACATATTTGGGCAAGCATTATGGGACAAAAATTTGTTTGAAGCTCAACCTATGGCACTCAATCTTGATCAATTTGGGGATGGATTATATGGGGGATTGATCAGTGGAAGCCCATTCAATACTTTTCATCAGCAACACTATGTATTCCTATTACTTAATATTTTTAATCTCTCTTCTTATCCGATTGTTGAGCTAATCCTATTGCTGAAAAAGAGAGATTAAGAATAATTGATCATCAAGCTTGATATTGAAGAGCATAAAGAGCCTAACATAGGGCTAATTATGACTATTTCATATTTTTTTATCCTATCCACTCAAGATTAGTATCAAATTTGGTTGCAAGATTTGATTCATTGCCTAATTTTCTATCTAACATATCCTTAGCTCATTTCAATTCAATCATTTCCTATTTTCCCCTTACATTTCATTAAAGGATTCAAAGAGTTTTTCAATCAATCCATAGCATCACTATTTTCTTAGCCTAGTAGCATGTACCTGCCATGTTCACTCCCACAAGATAAAAATGGATTCCATGCGAATTAGGAAGATAATAGAGAGGATGATGCTAGATGATTGAAAACATTAGTGAAAATTGTAAGTTAAATATAGATAATGTTGTGAGTCACTGCAAAGGGTAATATCCTATCCTTAGCTCATTTCAATTCAATCAATTCCTAATTTCCCCTTACATTTGATTAAAGGATTCAAAGATTTTTTTAGTAAATCCAAAGCCCATTTGCCAAGTAGCATGTATCTGCCATGTTCATTTCCTCAAGGGAAAAGTGGATGCCATTCGAATTAGAAAGATAATAGAGAGGTGACCCTCACTTTCTAATTATGATCCTAAAGGGGTGCATCAACTGGCTTGAGGAGGAACTTGGCACATCCCTCAAGTCTTCAAACCCACACATAAATTTTAAGTTTAGGTGCAACTACATCATCATTGGCAATTATTTATAGTGATACAACAATATCTTAGCCCATTTAGATATTGGAATAAACAATGGAAGAGGAGTAGGGTATTTCTTACTCTCTTGATACCTACAATTTTTTACATGTCTCACAAGTTTACACAACATATACCTATTATTTCTTGCTCAATACAAAGAAGGGATATTCAACTCTATTTTGAATTTAAAAAACCTCATAGATCTTACATCGGGAGGTCAAGATATTTAAATTTTATTGATAGGAGGTATAGTGGAACAACACTTGGACAACATAATAGGGTAACACTATTTGACACTATTTCACTAGGTATTTATTCCAATTTAAATCTTTCTATAAATTTCATATATCACCAACTCATAAGCTTTCAATTGAGCTATTGAACACTTGGATTGGAGCTATCCTTGGAGAAAAACAAAGGATTTACTGACAGGAAATTCACTATTACAACACTTTTCTTTCAATGCCCGAGAACAAGAACAAGAATCTATTTTTAGAAGTAATGAGTGTTAATATCAGAGAGTTTCATGAGGAAAAAAATTACACTAATGAGGCTCAAAATCATGAGCAAGGAGATGAAGATATTAGCGTAGGATTTGCCTACGACATGCATCAAAGGATTGAAGCTACTAATGAGCCACATGTAGTCAATGACTAGTTATTATCCAAAGAGTTGAGCACATGAATGAAAGGATTTCTAACAACTTGAAGATATTGAATGAAGGTTTGATACAAATGAATGATGGGTTGAATCAAGGAGTTGCATAAATGAATAAGGGGATTAATAAACTATAATAAAGCAATAAATCTCTATTTGAAGAGCTTATTGGAGCCATAAGGAATATGGATAGCAAATCACAAAGACAATCCCAATCTATTGGTGACCTTCATAGAGTCTCTCGTGATTCCCATCTAGCCTATCCTAATAAGGAAAGTACTTAGTCTATTATGCCTACTTTTGAAATAGATGAACCATCAAAAGTGAAGGATAACTTTTTTTTTATCACAAGCTCATAGCAATTATACTTCAAGACCTTAGTTTAGCAGCCCTAAATATGATCATAGACATTTAGATGAACAAGATGAAACTAGGATGGATGAAGATTATCATGGATGTGACCCCTTTTATAAATCCTTTTACCATCAGCCCATTAATGTGCATAAAGGAAATGCAATAAAAAACCAAGCTTATGTTGATGGGAAAAATGATGGAAGAAGATTAACCCAAGATCATTCAAGTTAAGAACATATTTCAAATGGTCAATACTCATCACTTGGTTTTGGGCAACCCTACTTTAGACCATATTATTGGAATAAGGATTCAAAGAGACAACACTCTTATAAACCACCAAATAAAAATTCACAACCATTATAGAATGAGAAGTAAAAAGAAAATAAAAAAAAGATCAATATCACCAACTTCAAGGGAGAAAATTCTTCACCTTTGGAGTAGGAGGAGTGGATAAACAAACTTGGGATATATTTCACTCTCTATTCTCAAAGTGATGAAGCAAAAATTTATTTCAGAGCTCTTCATCTTAAAGGCTACGCTCACACTTGGTAGCGATATATGTGCAAAGTTGGCCAATACTTTTCTACATGGGAAGAGTTCAAGCAAACCATTCTCGATGTTTTTTTTCCCCTTTAGAAAATGAAAGACTTCAAAGAAGATGCTATGCATGGGCCTGAAGAGAAACGTCTATTAGAGTTTATTTAAATACCTATTTGAATCTCTTAATGTATGTTGAGGGCATTTCAAATTTTGCAAAGTTGAATAAGTATACATTTGGTCTTGACCCCACCTTATCATCGGAGTTGGAAGCTCAACAACCCAAAACTTTGTGTGAAGCAATTTCAATTTATTGAAAGATATTCTTAGAAATATAAGAGAGATGTAGGGAGTTTTCAACAAAGAAGTTTGGGGAGTGATTCCTCCAATCAACCTACAAGATATAGATAAGTTTTCAACCAACTAAGAGAGGGTTTCAGGTAACAAAACAAGGGTTTGAGTAGTTTTAGTAGTAGTTACAACAAAGTACTAAATTTTTTAACTATTTATGCTTCTAAACAGGGTGTAAATTATGCTCCAGATTAGGGACAAACTTTTAGGATTATGGCTGAGGAAAAATGAACTTTTTTAAGGCTTGAAAGTGCTCCAAAATTTATCCAAAACAGTGTCTACAACAACTTCCTTCCTCATGACAAGCTTAGGAAAATGGATATCAAAGGATTGTGCTTTAAATGTGGAGAGAAATGCTCCGAAGATCACAATGTGAAGTGTAAAGCCAAAAATTCCAAAATCAACATGGTGATTACTCAATATGTGAAAGTTAAAGAAGAAGAAGAACAAGAGAAAAACTTACTACATGTCCACGCCACTACAAGGGAGTGGAAAAATAGTGACGAAAGTTTGCAACATAAAATAGCGGTGTTGCAAATAGCAATGCTGGTTTGAGAAAAAGAAGCCACCAAAAACATGAGTGTAGCATTTTCTGCAAACATTTTCGAGAGAGAGTGAAAGAGACAACCAGAGTGATTGTCACCTTGAGAGGGAGTGGAAAAGAGAGAGAACGAGAGCTTCTCACCACCGTCTCCATCTGGGAAGAAAAGGGAGAAGTGCACAAGGGAGAAAGAAGGGACTTCGTGAAGAGGAGATGAAGAATCCATCCTTGGGCCTTTGTGGTAGTTACATTGCCTCTTCTTGCTTTGTTCTTGTGTTTTCTTCTTTTCTTTTGTTAGTTTTTTTTGTGATGAGATGCATTGAAAGAGAGAGAGAAAGCGAGGAAAGGAGAGAGGGAGAAGAAGGAAGGAAGAGGAGAGAGAGAACAAGAGAGAAAAAAAGAGGAAAGGTAGCAATGAAAGAGAGGAAGAGAGAAAGAGATAGAGGAAGGGAGGGAGAGAGGAGAAAAAAAGAGAGAAACAATGAGGGGGAGGGAGAGAAACAAAGAGAGGTAATAAAGAAAGAGAAATATACAAAGAGAGAGAGAGAAAGAGAAAAAGAAATGGAGAGTGAAGGAAGATATGGATAAAAGTGTGAGGTGAAGAGAGGAAGGAGAGTGAAAAAAAAAGAGAGAGCTAGAAAAAGAGGGGGAGAAAAATGGATGGAAAGAGGGAGAAAAAGATAGATAGAGAGAACAATAAATAGAGAGTGAGAGAGAAGGAGAGAGAAAATCAGAAACCATTAGAGAATTAGAGAGAACATAATGATAGAAAAATAAAGGGAGGGGGAAGAATGACACAAACAGGGGTGGGGAGAGAGGGTCTTTCAATGTCTTGTTTTATGAGTTTTTTACTTTATATATTTGATTTTTATTGTAATGAGACACGTCGAGTGCAAGTGGAGAGGAAAAGAGAGAAAGACATAGAGAGAAGGGAGGGACATGAAAATAGAGAAGAAGTGAGATGGGGGAGTAAAATAAACATTGAGAGAGAGAGAGAGAGAGAGAGAGAGAGAGAGAGAGAGAGAGAGAGAGAGAGAGAGAGAGAGAGAGAGAGAGAGAGAGAGAGAGAGAGAGAGAAGGATGAAGGGAGAAAAATAAAAAAAGAGAAATATAGAGAGAATTTGAAAGGTGGGAAGAGAAAAAAAGAAGGATGAAGGGAGGCAAATAAAAAAGGGGAAAGAGAGAGAGAGAGAGAGAGAAAGAGGGGCGGGGAGAGAAATACATAGGGGTTTCTCATTGACCTGTTTGATGATACACAACTGGTGTCCATCCATGCAAAGTGTGTTACAATCACAAAGAAAGATGTGAACTTTATTATTTGGCTTCAACATGGCAAGGAAACTTCTCCATAGCCTTATGATACTAGTAATGCAAGGTCTTGCCATGACTACTACAGGATGGTAGCTTAGAAAGCTAAAACTTTTCTATGCTCTATAATAATTTAAAATATATATATATGTTAAATGTTATAGGATGTGTACTCAATTCAATTAACTTAAGTAAAGTTGTTTGTTTTATTTCTTGAAACACACAACTATTAGTTTATGTTTAATGTATGCATGCATTGAATGTAATAATAAGTATAGATATGAGTTATATTATCAGCTATACACAATCATAGATGTATGTACCATGTGTTTACATAATTAGATGAGATTATGTCAACATATATAAATGTGTCCTTAAAATTTATCATACATTATCACCACACTTATACAAATCATATTTATATTTATTGAAATAAAGAAAAATGTCTTGTATTCAATAAGAAAAATACATGCAATAGCTACTATCATCCGATGTACATCCATGTAATCATAATCAATTAGGTCTTCCATTGAATCCCTGATTAAGATAGAGAACAAATCTTCTTTCTTCATTTTCAAGTATTGTAGCACATTTAATAGAAGCAAGTATCATGAGACATCTATTTCAATTGGTGTCATCAAGAAGGCAAGGTTGCCTTTATTGACTTGTGACTCTTCTAAAGAGGATGGCACCAGGAAATCCAACCCTTGCTCTGCCACCACCTCATGTTCCTCGTGAATATTTATTGGCTCTTCTCCCTTGTATGTGATAGTAGCAACCTTTGGAGTTGTGTCTTCATTGCTCTCCTTCTCTATGGGTGTATCTGATACAAGTAGGTTAATCACTAATGCACAATCACACTCTACAAGCTCCAAAGGTGTTGTACATGGTGCACTCCCCATGGGAACAATGCATACTCTGTGCAAAGGATCCATGTGTGCCAAACACTTGTTCACTACTTTTTGGTGATTGTTCCCAGCTTAAAATACCATGAGCTATACCAAAGGCACCCAAGTCATGTCCCAATCCCTGGATAGAGTATGTGGAGGTGGCGATGGTGCTCACAAACTCTTCCAAGGCATGAAGGGAAGGGATCGAATAGTGAGAGTACACATTTGTGGTTGACAATCTTTGAGAAAACCTCAAAGATCTCACCACCCTAGCTAGTAAAGAAAGCCTTAGTGAGAGTTTGCATTCAATATTGAAGTTGTGTGAGAGAACCTCAAAGATCTTACCACCTTGGGTGGTAAAGAAAGTCTCATGGCTCCACTCATCAAATTGGACAAGAGCATCCATTGCAATAGGTAGAAGGGATGTGGTGAATGTGAAGAGATGAAGAGAAAATGTGTGAATTGAAACAATGATACAAAAACTAACCTACTATTTTCATACAATGTTTAGTCATGTTGTCATGTATTTTCTTTGTAAAGTTAATGTTCATATGTAAATGTGTCAATGTGATACTTACACATTTATCCAACAAACATCTAGAAGGAGCCCCCCCCCCCCCCCCCAATCTCTTTCTCCTAGCACATAGGCATGTAGATGTATGTGTCATATCTAAAAAAAAGGATATCTACACATGTTTTAAAAAATCTTTGTTATAAACTACAAGAATTCACACATAGTATATCAACTATCATTGGAGAGGAGGCATCTCCTCTCCATCCCTAGATGGATGTATGTATCTTATCTTAAAAACATAAATGTGTTATATGTATTTAATAAAATCAATGTTAAGGGAGGCATTTCTCTCACCCAATGTGTAGTTTAGCACATGCATCTTATCTCAAAATTTAAAGTAGGTGTATATATTATTAAATAGTTTCAAATAAAAGTTCAAATAATAAAATAAATTAAAATATTACAAGTTCAAATATTAATTTTTAAAAAAATATTACAAGCATATGATTTTGCAAAGTAGTTGTATTCTATTAGCTAAACAACTTTGAAAGTTCACAAACATATTGGATATTATAACTTGTGGAGGTGGATTTCTAGGAAGACCACACAATTTGTAAAATATTTGGAGCCATATACTTTCCACCAGTAACAAGACCCTTAGCTCAACTTTGAACCTTCTTACCATGTGAGAGTGGATTTTAAAGACCATTTTTGAAGCCAAAAAGAGCATGGGAGACCGTAAAAGACCAAATTTTTATGCAAAATCATATGGTTGCGGATTTATGAGCTAGAGTTTTCCTAGATGGAGTTTGATGCCAGGAGCCCAACACAAGTCTCGGTTCATCCGTTGGAGTCTATTTGACTCCCCATTTAATCCCTGCAAGGTTTCACATGATGAAGTAGCTACATGATCCAAGAGAGCTAGAAAGTGTGTGGCGAGTGCCAACTTCATAGATTTCGACATCATGAAGCCAGTCATCTAGAGGGATCTCGAATCCGAGCTTGTTTGCCCCCCCAAATGCAAAAAATCCAATTGCCTATAGTTTGAATGTTAAGCCTTAATAACTTGATTTAGGGGGCCATAAACACAAAAACAAATGTTATTGGGGGGAAGGGGGCACCATTTTTTTAGCACATCCTTTCATGGCCAAAAAATGAGTTTTTCTAATCATGGGAATTATGAGGAATACTCTAGGGCATGAGATCCTGAATTCTTTAGCCCGTCATTGCTCCAGAAATCACTAAAATTGATACATTAAACAAAGAGATCTATTTTTAGTCTTTCTCTCTCCTCCCTCCTCTCTCCTCTTGTGGACTGTTCTTATTACAAATCAATGTAAAAGAGAGGGGGATGGGCTAAGATGGATGTTTTTTATGGAATGATAGTGCTAGAACAAAGGAGATCCTAGATCATTGTGAGAGAGCGTTAGCGTCCAAGAATCAGCATCAACGGCCTCCCAACCATGATATAGATGTCTCCAAAAGCATGATTCTATACGTAAGCAATGAGATACGTGTCTCCAAAAGCGTGATTCTATATGTAAGCAATGATTCCATTTGTTTTATGAGAGATATTCGATGGAATTGTTTGTAAATGGTTGCGTTTGGATCTTAATATTGAAATCTATCAAAAATCTTGAAGAAAACTAGAAAATTTAGTCATATAATGATTTATACCAAACCACGTAAAACTCGCAATTATGTGGTTTTCATAAAGATGATAATTTTTGGAGGTTTTGTTGTGATTTTGGGGTTCATATGGATTAGAAATGAATATAAAATCAATTCTTAGTGATTGTGATCAGTCCCAACCCATAAATCATAAATATCAAAACTTTTATCTAAATAGATGAATAAAAATAGTCAAAAAATGATAAAATTTAAGTTTTTGTATTAAAAAAATAAGAACAAATATGATTTATATTCGTGGATGTATGATATATCTGGAGCATGAGGGATGAGCCTCAGTTCAACCTTTTCTTCATGTTAAATTTTGTTTTTACCACTTTTACAAGAAAAACAAATGAAAAACCCGCTTCCTACACCTACCAGCCCTTGCATAACGTAAAGGTAGGGAGAAGGAGGGGTTTTGATGGTGATTAGTTGCTGATAACATTCAAAATATTGATCTATTTTATTATGCATACCATATAGTACGTTTATAGTTTAAGTTTAAGAGGGTCTAGTAGCACGAGAATGCTCGGTGTTGACCCTTAACAATGCAACATTACGGTGGAGACTGAAATCATTGAAAAAAATATTTGTTACACTTCACAATGCTGATTTATAAATCATAAAATGTTTGAGAACTAGGATTCATTCACAATTGCATTGCAATACCATGTTAGAGAATTTGGGAAATTTTCAAGTCTCAATTTCAAATAAGTGATAAATATTTGACCACCTAGCTAAATCTTGATCCATATTTGAAAGTGAGATTTGGGAAGGTTGCTTTTATAACATTTAGGGTAGACTCCACCTTTATGTAAGGAATTTTTTTAAAACCATGTGGTCAAATAATAGTGGTATCGGCGGTTCCCAAAGTGTATGGGAATTCCCAAATTTCCTTTTTTTTTTTTTGCACATATCACGTGGTGTAATTCTTGGATGCATTGCAATTGTTTTCTTATACATATGACCCACGTTGAGTTGTGAGATACCCAAGCTACAGGTTTAGATGATTGGGTTCATTGGAAAATTGTTAAGTGAGGAAATATCTTATCTCCTAGAACATTTGAAAACAAGAGTGGAGTTTGTGATGTACGCATTATAATGTATTGGCGATGCATTGAGGGGCCAATCCTCGAGGTGTAGGAGAGCTACATTGGGGCTATGATATTCAGCCGAGGGGTGCCTCCTTCTGTTTGTTCTTACGAGGTGTTTTTACACTTATATATGTGTAGGGACTCCCTCTGAAGGAGTGTTGGGAAGGCTTGACCATTGGACTACAATCCAAAACAAATGTGAAATTTACAATAGAGGTTAGGGCAAAGTGTCCCTTAGATGCTCTTGGCCGCGAGGTTGAGAGGGTGTGTTCTTTGAGTATAAAGAGGCCCAGATAGTGCTTAGAGCTAGTGTTGGGCCCGCTTTAGGTCCCGACACCATCTAATCTGAAATAGAAGCTGGTAGGTGGATTCTCCATTAGCATTGTTATTTCTTGGTGTATTATACTTAAGGGATAATCATCATCCATATTCAACATTTGGGACTCATGACCCTCACAGTTGACAATAACATCCATCGTTGTACTATCATGCATGCCTTATTCAAGGCACAACCATTCACCCTTGAGCTTCCTTCATCTACGATACTTAAACACCAGGCATAAACTTTGTCATATGACAAAGTACCTATAATTGTAAAGAAAAGTTAAGAGATCCATTCCAAAGTATGAAAATAATCAATTAAGAGAGTAAAATTTTACGTGAAATCCATGTCTTTGTTGTGGCTCAACACTTTAATGAGTTAGGGCGCATGCTTTTAGTATGTCTCAAATCCTCACATTACTTAAACATCTATGTAAAGATTGAAATTGGTATGAAGCATCTTAGGTATATATTATTTGAGCCATTTCTTAGCTTCATAGAGTTCAATATGTTTATTGAAATTTTTGTGCTACACATGTGAAAAATGTCACCACTACATATTGGTCATTCTATGCTATTGAGATTTGATACATGCATAGATTTAAGGGTTCCATATTCTCAACTCCCCTTAAGCAACATATATACTTGGAGCCATAGAAAAGAGTAAGGTCCTCCACAAGGTACTTGGCTATTTGCCCATTAAAAAATAATCTACCAATTTTGATGTGGTAATACTTAAAGGAACCTCTGAAACTCTCAACTCACAGCAATCTAAACGGTATACTTCTACAAATAGAACACAACTAGTTGCAAAGACTTACTATTTGCAATGTTTGCACCTCTGAAACTCTCAACTCATAGCAATCTAAATGGTACACTTCTACAAATAGAAGACAAATAGTTGCAAAGACTTTCTATTAGCAATGCTTCATTGAATGGTTATAGTGGGTGCAATATGCATTTACTTTTGCAATAATATGTGTTGTACCAACATATTTGTTACAAGGTGAAAGTCAACATTCCTTTATCTGAGAACTAAAACCCTTCTTGTGCTTTGATATGTTTGCAATTACAAAGACTATAATTACCTTGAAAGCCCCCTTTATACTTGGATGCATGTGTATCCAAGAGGAGCAATGATATGTATGAGTGATCCAATTCTTTTCTTCATCTTTCCTATTATATACTTCTATTGAGAGAATGCTCATTATTTTGTCAAGCATTATAACTTAGGCAATAGACGTAAAGGAATATGTGTTAAATCCTAAACAATAAGCATTTTTATTTTGACTAGTAATCACCAATATACCATAGAAATCAACTATGATATTAAGCAATATTCACACTTTTGTAACCAAAGACAAAACATAGATATCGAAATGCATATAGATATGTATATTGACACAAACTATAGATTCAATTTCAAGGCATCACTTTGATCATACCATCAACATGAAATGAAAGGAAGTGATGGATCGAAGGTTGGACTCGAGAGCTATGGCGGGAGAGCAAGAGCAAGAAAGGGAGAGACTAGAAATGAGAACTCCAACAGTCACAATGTGTGACCGGGCCTTCCTTTATTCAAACTGTCACTAAAAGAATAAAGAATAAAGTGACGGTGACGGGCCCCCGCCACCTACAGTTTGCAGTGGTGGTGGTGACTGTCACTTTAGTAATACACGGGCGACTAGGAAGAGGCACCTTTACCCCCAGAAACCTCTCACTTAAAGGCGAATCTGTCCCAGTGAGGAGTGAAAATAAAAAGAAAAAAGACAGTACAACATGTACACATGTACAATAGGATGAGGAAAGACGTCATCTCATCCCATGCCCATCAACCTCCTGAGGAAGGCAAAGCGCTCTATAGAGAGGCTTTTCGTGAGCAGATGTGCAGGATTCCAGTCAATCGAGATCTTGACAAGATCAACAGACTTGTCTTCAACAACCCCACGTATGAAGTGATACCTCACCTCAATGTTTTTTGTCTTTGCATGGAAGACCGGATTCTTGGCTAACTGAATAGCACTCATAGAATCCGAATGCAGTGTAGGGATAGAATCAATATCAAGGTCAGCAACTAAATGACCCAACCAAATGGCCTCCTTGTAAGCCTCAGTGTGACTGAACATACTCGACCTCTGTAGTAGAAAGGACCGTGCATTTCTGCACCCTGGAAGTCCAAGAAACATCACCTCTAGCATAGGTGAATACATAGCCGGAAGTGCACTTCCTACTATCTGCATGTCCTACATAATCAGAGTCAGTGTACCCCACGACCCCTGTATCCTGGCTGCCATAGCATATGCACATATTTGCAGTACCCTTCAGGTACCTCATGATACCCTTCATAGCATCCTAATGCTTCTGGCCAGGTGTAGCCATATAGCGTGCCACAACACCAACTGCAAAGGCAATATCTAAATGAGTGGCTATCATGGCATATATAAGACTACCCGTTGCAGATGCATAGGGAATCTTGGCCATCTCGGCCCTCTACTCATCTGTCTGTGGACAATTAGCATGTGATACCTTCACATAAGAAGGCAATGTACAGCTAATAGGCTTTATGTCCTGCATATAGAAGCGCTCAAGGACTTTATGAATGTACTCCCTATGTGATAAGTAGAGGAGTCCCTGATGCCTGTCACATCTAATGCGTATACCAAGTATGTGAGCGGCCTGTCCCAGATCTTTCATCTCAAAACTCTTCTTAAGCTGAGCCTTAAGAGCATCTAGCTCATCATGAGCTTTTCCTACTATTAGCATATCATCCACATAGAGTACCAAAATCAATAAAGAACCATCACGGGCTGTCTTCGTGTAAAGACACGGATCCATAGCACTCCGGCTCTAGCCCTGTGACTACATAAAGGCATCAAACTTATGATACCACTCCCTAGGTGCCTATTTCAAGCCATAAAGACTTTTCTTCAATTTGCACACTAGGTGCTGCCTACCAGGTTCTGCAAAGCCCTTAGGCTACTCCATATAAATCTCATCATGCAAGTCCCCATGTAAGAAATCCATCTTGACATCCATCTGGTACAAATCCAAGTCAAGCTAAGCAACCAAAGCCAAGACTAAGCGGAGGGTGGTCATCTTAACCATAAGAGAAAAGGCCTCATCAAAGTCCACACCATGCTCCTGCTTAAAACTTTTGCTACCAATCTAGCCCTGTATGCCGGCTTGGGGTGTCCAGGGATACTTTTTAGCTTGTACACCCACTTGCATGGCAAAGCCTTCTTGCCTGTAGGCAAGGAAACCAAATCCCAAGTGTCATTCTTATGCAAGGAGTCTATCTCAGACTGCATAGCCCTCTCCTAGGAGTGACTGTCACCCCTGCGCATAGCCTCATCATAGGTGAAAGGCTCTCCTACATTTGTAACCAAGACATAATGCATCGAGGGCTGAAATCTATCAAGTGGATGTCTGTCTCTAGTAGATCGTCTCATGGCAGGCTCTGTTGCCTGCCCAACTTCCTGTCCAACACCTGACCATGAGCATCTGCTATAGCTATAGGCTGTCCAACTGGTTGTGCAGCGGGAGCTCTCGGCTCCTCCTGAAATATGACCCTGCGGATGTCAAAAACTCTCTCAGGCTGCCTATGCATTTTGTCTTCATGGAAGACTACATCATGACTGCGGATGACTTTCCATGCCTGCGGATCCCAGAGACGGTAAACCATCTTGCCTGCATCCCCATAACCAAGGAAAATGCACTTGATACTCTTGGAATCCAGCTTACTTCTCTTGTCCTTGGGCACATGGCAAAATGCCTCACATCCAAAGACACGGAGATGTGCATAAGAGGGAGGTTTTCCAGTCCATACCTCCTCTGCAACCTGGAAATCCAAACCACTAGAGGGTGATCTATTTATGACATGCATAGGTGTACTAACTGCCTCAGCCCAAAAGCTCTGTGGTATGTCTGCATGGCTAAGCATACTGCGTACACGGTCCTGGATGGTTCTATTCATCCGCTCAGCCAAACCATTCTTTGGGGGGTGTAGGGGGCAGTCAACTGATGCTTAATATCCCTCTCATCACATAACTGCTCAAAAGCATGTGAGACATACTCACCCCCATTATTTGTCCTTAGGCATTTTAGCCTATACCTAGACTGGTTCTAAACAAATGCAAGCCATCTCTGAAACATAGCCAAGACATTGGATTTCAGCTTAATGGGATAAGCCCAAACTTTTCGTGAAAAATCATCTATGAACGTAACAAAATACTTTGCACCACCCATAGACTGACAAGGCATGTGCCCACAGAAATCCGAATGTACCAATGCCAAGGGCTCACTCATGCGTGGCCCAACAGACTTCTTATGCGTAGACATAGTCTGCCTACCATAAAGACACTGCTCACATGAATCAAAACATGCATAATCAAGGGGCGGTAAGTACTGCAAAACAGAAAGCATTTTCATTCCCTTCAAAGACATATGGCCCAAACGGGCATGCCAAAGAGATACATGTGGAATAGAACCCATAGACAAAACATGATCAAGGGAAGAAGCTGATACAATCAAGGGGTAGAGACTGCCAGCCTTGGCACCTCTTGCAATCACAAGTCTACCACGAGTGATCTTCCATGCAGAGTCTCCAAAACATACATGATATCCTGTGTCATCAAGCTATCCAGATAACATGAGACTGCGTGTCAAAGTAGGTACATGACGTACATCTTGCATAACAAAACTATAGCCAGCAAGAAGGAAACTACATCCTAACATCACCAATTCCCACAATATCAAGAGAATTGTCATCACTCAAGCGCATAGAACCTGAAACAGTACGGTATGAATGAAACCACTCTCGGCAACATCTCACATGAAAGGACGCACCTGAGTCCAAGAGCCAACACTATTCATACATAGAGTGTATCTCTGTCATCTGCAAAGCACTAGAAGAAGCTGCTAGGATATAATCATCATTATAAACATTCTCAGGCTGCATAACATTGATCTCTTCAATTTTAACACTAGATTTTGCAGGTACTATGCTACGGTGAGAAGACTTATCCCGCACTTTGTCTTACAAACATCTCCCAATGAGTAGGGACACCCCCTCAGGCAACGGGGCAAAGTGTTCCTACCACTACCAAAACTTGACACAAGTAGGTGTCAGCTCACAAAGATACAGATCCGAAACTGAGACTTAGCTCATAAGCATACAATGAACCAAGACATATGATGTATCATCCCAAAAGGTAAGAAGTCCCAAAGTCTCAAGTGTCTGTAACTGCTCAACAGCATGTAATGGCTCAATGCATAAAAGTACCACCTGCTCAATGTCTGATAAGCATTCAAGAATGCTCCCACTGGCACAAAAGCCGTATGTACAAGCTCAAGATCTCAAGCCAAGGCAAGACACAGTGCCAATGATATAAGTCCAAGACAATACATCAATAGTACATCCCGAACATGTAGGCGGTAGAGCATCCTTATGTAGCATCCATAAGCATGTAAGACATCAAGTACATCCCAAGATAAACCTCTGGCAAGCCAATAAATAGCTTAAGTAAGCTTCGAGAATCCAAGGTCAAGCCAAGACCGAGCTCCAATAGCAATTGGCTCCAAACAATGTAACTAGCATGTAGTAATGGCATAGGTTAAGCATGTCAAGACCGGTCAGACATAAGCAACATGCATGCCATAAGTACATCCAAGATGGAGCATCCAAATACTTTGCAAAGTGAGCTCAAGCTCAACCAATGATGCCGAATCAGAACCAAGCTCTATGTTGAGCCCCAAGTGTCAATACATCACCATATATGTCCGAAACATAGCCCGAAAAGCATAGGCATAAGTATACATGAGTAAAATGACTTCAGCCCAACTATGTATAACAGTGATTTACTATTCAAAACTGAGAATTTCAGCACCAAAATCAGCTCCAAATGGTTGCCAAACAATAGGCATACATTCCCCTAACATCCGGGCATCAAACGGGACCAACTGGGCATGCCAAACAAGCTGTAGCATCAAATGTAAGTGTAACACTATCATTAACTGCCTCTGGACTGTTATGACAGTCCCAAAATAGTGTTAAAGCAGTCCAAATGCTATGCCAACACATCAACCATCAAAACCAAGCATCAAAGCATGTTCATATGCCCGAAATGGAGCCTTTCCAAGTGCCAATAGAGGGGGAGAGCTGCTGTTGTGACTGTCAATGCTGAAGACACATATTGGAGGCCTGCATGATTCGGCCAACTGTAAATGCTGGTCGTGGGGTTGCAAAAAATGGTGGCCAAGCTTCGGAGGGGTCCAAGGAAGGCCTCAAACAAGCTCCAGCAAGTCTTGTTCAAAGGCAAGTGAGATATGAAGTAAGGGAGCTTCAATGGTGGATGCCCCAATATTTTTTACAGCTTGTGAGACCTGAGACATGAAGTAAACCTTGAAGAAAATCATCAAATACATCTGATGTAATGCCCTGAAGGTGCCCAACAATGTCGGGAGGGTGCTCTGGAAGCCGGGGAGTGACGGAAGCTTGAAGGAGTCGGATATGGCTGCCCGGAAGGAGACCCAATGCAAGTAGGGAGTTGATGGGATGCTCAGAATGCCATGAACCAAGCTCAAGAGTCAGAAAGCAAAGCACTGATACCAATTGAAAGGAAGCGACGGATCGAAGGTTGGAATCGAGAGCTATGGCGGGAGAGCAAGAGCAAGAAAGGGAGAGACTAGAAATGGGAACTCCAATAGTCACAATGTGTGATCGGGCCTTCCTTTCTTCAAACTGTCACTAAAAGAATAAAGAATAAAGTGATGGTGACGGGCGCCCAGCACCTACAGTGTGCAAGGGCAGTGACTGTTAATGTATTAATACAGGGGCAGCTAGGCAGAGGCGCCTTTACCCCCAACATGAAATAGAATGAAATGAACATTACAAGAGTACTTTGAGAATTTCTCAAAAGGAAGTTTCATTATAATGAACACATTCTAATTAGACCAATACGTTTTATGTATACATGGGTATTATAAAGTAGTCATTACAAGAATGGCAGCCACATGGCATGTGAATTCAAATAAGCAATTTGGATTGACACCTAATATATTCTATGACTAAGCACATTGTGTGCTATATGGATGATATGATACAATAGACAGATGGATCATAGCCAAATCACATGGAGATTCAAATGGACATATAGAATTGGCACATCAATGCCTCAATTTCTGACAAATCCATATAATCTAGCACAAAGAAATAACTCACTACATCAAGAAAGTTGATGAGAGCTATGTGCTTTATCTAAATCTTGCACAATACCTACAGGTTACAGAAACATAGCATTTCAATAACAATGAAAATAACTAATCATTAATATGGATTCACATAACATAAAAGAGAGAAAAATTTCATGTAAGATAGAACATATGCACTACTTTGTTGATTAATGTGGCAACAATTGATTCTAAATTATAATAATCAAAATCTATTGAAAATCATAAATATAAGAAAACAACGACTGAATTATTCAAATGATGAATCCCACTTAACTAAAGATAACTAGTCACCTACATGAATTAAACCAACACACAATAGGGACATTTATCTATAACCTAAGTTACTAAGATAAGACTGCAATGTTGCTCATCAAAACCCATTACAGATAATAGATTAAAAATATATATATCAATCTCTGCAAAAAAAAAAACCTAATCAAATACATAAATTTTGACATAAGAAAAACATAGCAAATTTATATGCAAATTGAGCTAAAGAGTCTCTACTCTAGCAAAAAATGATCTCTATAATAAAACAATAATAATGGTTAGAGAAATGAGAGAGAGAGAGAGAGAGAGAGAGAGAGAGAGAGAGAGAGAGAGAGAGAGAGAGAGAGAGAGAGAGAGAGAGAGAGAGAGAGAGAGATCAACACATGTACTTCTTGCTCCAAATAAACTTTATAAAAAGACAATAACAAGTATAACCAACACAAAGGTCTATTGAAAACACAATACAAAAGAAAAATAATAAACAACGAGAGGGAGGGATGGATGGAGAAAGATTTTATATATATATATATATATATATATATATATATATATATATATATATATATATATATATATATATAGAGAGAGAGAGAGAGAGAGAGAGATGAGCACATGTGTCTCCTAGCCAAAATAATCTCTACAACAAAACAACAATAACAATTAGAAACGACATGAAATCCTACTAAAAAATAGCACATAAAAGAAAATGCAAAGAAAGATAAGCACTTATATTTTATCCAAATTCTAGAGCTACAAGAAGAAGAAATTGCAAAAGTAAGCAAAATGATCAAAGCTATAATTACTCTCACCAAAACTAAAAAATAACACATAAGAGAAATGAGAAAGAAAGATAAGTACTTATATTTTACCCAAATTCTAGAGCTACAAGAAGAAGAAATTGCAAAGGTAAGCAAATCCTGGCTTATCATGGAAGTCCAAGCTTTCCGAATTCTGGCCTACCAGACTTCTTATGTGTAGACCTAGTCTGCCTGCCATAAAGACAATGCTCACATGAATCAAAACATGCATAATCAAGGGGTAGTAAGTACTGCAAACAAGAAAGTATTTTCATTCCCTTCAAAGACATATGGCCCAAACGGGCATGCCAAAGAGATACATGTGGAATAGAACCCACAGACAAAACATGATCAAGGGAAGAAGTTGATACAATCAAGGGGTAGAGACTGCCAGCCTTGGCACCTCTCGCAATCACAAGTGTGCCACGAGTGATCTTCCATGCAGAGTCTTCAAAACATACATGATATCCTGTGCCATCAAGCTGTCCAGCTAACATGAGACTGTGTGTCAAAGCAGGTACATGACGTACATCCTGCATAACAAAATTGCTACTAGAAGGAAACTATAGCCTAACATCACCAATGCCCACAATATCAAGAGAGTTGTCATCACCCAAGCGCATAGAACCCAAAGTAGTACGGTATGAATGAAACCACTCTCAGCAACGTGTCACATGAAAGTACTCATCTGAGTCCAAGAGCCAACACGGTGCATACATAGAGTGTATCTTTGTCATCTGCGAAGCACTAGAAGAAGCTGCTAGGATATAATCATCATCATCAACATTCTCAGCCTGCATAACATTGATCTCTTCAATTTCAACACTGGATTTTGCAGGTACTATGCTGCGATCAGAAGACTTATCACGCACTTTGTCTTTCCCCTTATCTTTGCACCTTTCATTGCGCAATTCATGGCATTGTGGCCTTATATGGCCCTTTTTCCCACAATGGTGATAAGTAACATCTGCATTTCTGCCACGGGATTTGCTACATGACTTCCCACGAGGCTTGGACCAAGATTTCTGAGAATCATGTCCACGGCCACTACCACTGCCATGCTTTCCATATCCATCATTCCTGCCTCTAACTCTCATAGCATGAGACACACGAGAGGCATCCAAATTCTTACGATTAACTGCAGAAGAGCACTCTCAACATTACATAATTTCAAGGTAGGAGTAGAGGCACATAATGTAGTGCGGAATACATCCCACGACTCATTAAGAGTACCAAGAAAGAAAAGAGGAGTGACATCCTATGCAAAAGTGATGTCCTGCGAAGTCAAGTTCTTGAGTATAGCTTGGAACTGGCTCAAGTGAGCAAATATAGTCACATTCTTCTTCATGCGCGCAGATCCACAAGGTGCTTCAGCCAATACATCTGACTCGCTACATTTTTCTTGTCATAGAGATTTTTGATCTTTTCCCACAACTGCCATGCACTCTGTTCTTCCTCAAAGACATTATAGTGAACCTGTTCTGTGAGAGACAATACAATAGTGGACTTGCATAACTCATCAAGCTCAAGCCATTCCTCATCTGGCATAGTTGCAGGCGGATGCCCGCTTAACCTCAAAGGTTTGATCTAAAATTTCTGCACCAACACCTGCCAAATCTGGCTCTTCCAATAAGAGTGATTCATACCATCAAGCTTAGTGATGTTGAAAATAGGACAATCAATGGACGAACTCGCCATAATGCAGACTAGAAAACTGTAGACAGTTCAAAACTGCTTGTTGTTTACTGTAGGAAATGACCAAACAATCACCAAAATCGAGGAAAAATGGCGTAGAAAGTGGAACAAACCTACTGCCCACCAAGCACTAGTGAAAGTATGTCATTTCAGAGTGTTTCAGCATGAAAAATCCATGTCAGTCCATACATATATGCTTGGTGTAATAAATTTCAGATTTCAGTAAAAGAGAGCTAATAGTGCCGAAATTGGATCCCAAGGCAATCAGATACTGTCAAGACCAAAGCCGGCATCATGTGGGCATAGCATAAGCATATGATGGTCGATAAGCATGAATCCAACACCCAAGTATGTCATAGAAACACCAGTGAGTAGGCACACCTCCAGGCAACGGGGCAAAGTGTTCCTACCACTACCAAAACTTGACACAAGTAGGTGTCAGTTCACAAAGATACAGATCCAAAACTGAGACTTAGCTCATAAGCTTACAATGAACCAAGACATATGATGTATCATCCCAAAAGGTAAGAAGTCCCAAAGTCTCAAGTGTCTGTAAAACTGCTCAATAGCATGTAATGGCTCAATGCATAAAAGTACCACCTGCTCAATGTCTGATAAGCATTCAAGAATGCTCCCACTAGCACAAAAGCCATATATACAAGCTCAAGAGCTCAAGCCAAGGCAAGACACAGTGCCAATGACATAAGTCCAAGACAATACATCAATAGTACATCCCGAACATGTAGGCGGTAGAGCATCCGTATGTAGCATCCATAAGCATGTAAGACATCAAGTACATCCCATGATACAACTCTGGCAAGCCAATAAAAAGCTCAAGTAAGCTCCGAGGTCCAAGGTCAAGCCAAGTCTGAGCTCTAGTAGCAATAGGCTCCAAACAATGTAACTAGTATGTAGTAATGGCATAGGCTAAGCTTGTCAAGACCGGTCAGACATAAGCAACATACATGCCGTAAGTACATCCAAGACGGAGCATCCAAATGCTTTGCAAAGCAAGCTGGAGCTCAACCAATGATCGCGAATCAAAACCAAGCTCTATGTCGAGCCCCAAGTGTCAATACATCACCATATATGTCTGAAACATAGCCCGAAAAGCATAGGCATAAGTATACATGAATAAAATGACTTCATCCCAACTGTGTATAGTAGTGATTTACTATTCAAAACTGAGAATTTCAGCACCAAAATCATCTCCAAATGGTTGCCAAACAATAGGCATACATTCCCCTAACATCCAGGTACCAAACGGGACCAATCGGGTATCAAATTACAATGCCAAACAAGCTGTAGCATCAAATGTCACTGTAACACTGTCATAAACTGCCTGTGGATTGTTATGATAGTCCCAAAATAGTGTTAAATCAGTCCAAATGCTATGCCAATACATCAACCATCAAAACCAAGCATCAAAGCATTGTTCATATGCCTGAAATGGAACCTTTCCAAGTGCCAATGGAGGGGGAGAGCTGTTGTTGTGACTGTCAATGCTGAAGACACATATGGGAGGGCTGCATGATTCCACCAATTGTAAATGCTAGTCCTAGGGCTACAAAAAATGGAAGGCCTCAAACAAGCTCCAGCAAGTCTTGTTCAAAGGCAAGTGAGATATGAAGCAAGGGAGCTTCAATGGTGGCTGCCCCAATCGTTTTTACAGCTTGTGAGACCTGAGAACTGAAGTAAACCTTGAAGAAAATGATCAAATACCTCTGATATAATGCCTTGAAGGTGCCCAACAATGCCGGGAAGGTGCTCGGGAAGCCAAGGAGTGACGGGAGCTCGAAGGAGTCGAATATGGCTGCCGGGACACAAAGAAATAACTCACTACATCAAGAAAGTTGATGAGAGCTATGTGCTTTATCTAAATCTTGCACAATACCTACAGGTTATAGAAACATAGCATTTCAATAACAATGAAAATAACTAATCATTAATATGGATTCACATAACATAAAAGAGAAAAAAATTTCATGTAAGATAGAACATATGCACTACTTTGTTGATTAATGTGGCAACAATTGATTCTAAATTATAATAATCAAAATCTATTGAAAATCATAAATATAAGAAAACAACGACTGAATTATTCAAATGATGAATTCCTCTTAACTAAAGATAACTAGTCACCTACATGAATTAAACCAACACACAATAGGGACATTTATCTATAACCTAATTTACTAAGATAAGACTACAATGTTGCTCATCAAAACCCATTACAGATAATAGATTGAAAAAATATATATAAATCTCTGCAAAAAAAACACTAATCAAATACATAAATTTTGACACAAGAAAAACATAGAAAATTTATATGGAAATTGAGCTAAAGAGTCTCTACTCTAGCAAAAAATGATCTCTATAATAAAACAACAATAATGGTTAGAGAAATGAGAGAGAGAGAGAGAGAGAGAGAGAGAGAGAGAGAGAGAGAGAGAGAGAGAGAGAGAGAGAGAGAGAGAGAGAGAGAGAGAGAGAGAGAGAGAGAGAGATCATCACATGTACATCTTGCTCCAAATAAACTTTGTAAAAAGACAATAACAAGTATAACCAACACAAAGGTCTATTGAAAACACAATAGGAAAGAAAAATAACAAACAACGAGAGGGAGGGAGGGATGGAGAAAGATATTATATATATATATATAGAGAGAGAGAGAGAGAGATGAGCACATGTGTCTCCTAGCCAAAATAATCTCTACAACAAAACAACAATAACAATTAGAAATGACATCAAATCCTACTAAAAAATAGCACATAAAAGAAAATGCAAACAAAGATAAGTACTTATATTTTATCCAAATTCTAGAGCTACAAGAAGAAAAAATTGCAAAAGTAAGCAAAATGATCAAAGCTATAATTACTCTCACCAAAACTAAAAAATAACACATAAGAGAAAATGAAAAAGAAAGATAAGTACTTATATTTTACCCAAATTCTAGAGCTACAAGAAGAAGAAATTGCAAAGGTAAGAAAATCTTGGCTTATCATGGAAGTCCAAGCTTTCCAAATTCTAGCCTACCAGACTTCGTATGCGTAGACCTAGTCTCCCTGCCATAAAGACAATGCTCACATGAATAAAAACATGCATAATCAAGGGGCGGTAAGTACTGCAAACCAAAAAACATTTTCATTCCCTTCAAAGACATATGGCCCAAACGGGCATGCCAAAGAGATACATGTGGGATAGAACCCACAAACAAAACATGATCAAGGGGAGAAGCTGATACAATCAAGGGGTAGAGACTGCCAGCCTTGGCACCTCTCACAATCAAAAGTTTGCCACGAGTGATCTTCCATGTAGAGTATCCAAAACATACATGATATCCTGCATCATCAAGTTGTCCAACTAACATGAGATTGTGTGTCAAAGCAGGTACATGACGTACATCCTGCAACAAAACTGCTGCCAGAAGGAAACTACAGCGTAACATCACCAATGCCCACAATATCAAGAGAGCTGTCATCACCCAAGCACATAGAACCCGAAATAGCATGGTATGAATGAAACCACTCTCGGTAACGTGCCACGTGAAAGGATGCACCTGAGTCCAAGAGCCAACACTGTGCATACATAGAGTGTATCTTTGTCATCTGCGAAGCACTAGAAGAAGCTGCTAGGATATAATCATCATCATCAACATTCTTAGGCTGCATAACATTGATCTCTTCAATTTTAACACTAGATTTTGCAGGTACTATGCTATGATCAGAAGACTTATCCTGCACTTTTTCTTTCCCCTTATCTTTGCGCCTTTCATTGCGCAATTCATGGCATTGTGGCCTAGTATGGCCCTTTTTCTCACAATGGTGACAAGTAACATCTACATTTCTGCCACGGGATTTGCTATGTGACTTCCCACGATACTTGGACCAAGATTTCTAAGAATCCCGTCCATGGCCACTACCACTGCCATGCTTTTCATATCCATCATCCCTACTCTAACTCTCATAGCATGAGGCACATGAGAGGCATCCAAATTCATACGGTTAACCTCTTCCTGCAGAAGAGCACTCTCAACATTAGATAATTTCAAGGTAGTAGTAGAGGCACATAATGCAGTGCGGAATACATTCCACGACTCATTAAGAGTACCAAGAAAGAAAAGAGGAGTGACATCCTCTGCAAAAGTGATGTCGTGAGAAGTCAAGTTCTTGAGTACAGCATGGAACTAGCTCAAGTGAGCAAACATAGTCACATTCTCCTTCATGCGCAGATCCATAAGCTACTTCAGCCAATACATCTGACTCACTGGACTTTTCTTGTCATAGAGATTTTTGATCTTTTCCCACAACTGCCATGCACTCTGTTCTTCCTCAAAGACATTATAGTGAAACTGTTATGTGAGAGATAATACAATAGTGGACTTGCATAACTCATCAAGCTCAAGACATTCCTCATCTGGCATAGTTGCAAGCGGATGCCTGCTTAACCTCAAAGGTTTGATCCAAAATTTCTGCACCAAAACTTGCCAAATCAGGCTCTTTCTATAAGAGTGATTTATACCATCAAGCTTAGTGATGTTGAAAATAGCATGATCAGTGGACGAACTCGCCATAATGCAAGTTGGAAAACTGTAGGCAGTTTAAAACTGCTTGTTGTTTACTGTAGAAAATGACCAAACAATCACCAAAATCGAGGAAAAATGACAAAGAAAGTGGAACCAAACCTGCTACCCACCAAGTACTAGTGAAATTACATCATTTCATAGTGTTTCAGCATGAAAAATCCATGTCAGTTACATATATGCTTGGTGTAATAAATTTCAGATTTCAGTAAAAGAGAGCTAACAATGCCAAAATCGGATCCCAAGGCAATTAGATACTGCCAAGACCAGAGCCGGCATCATGCGGGCATAGCATAAGAATATGATGGCCAATAAACATGAATCCAACACCCAAGTATGTCATACAAACATCTGTCAGTGAGTAGGCACACCCCCCAGGCAACGAGGCAAAGTGTTCCTGCCACTACCATAACTTAACACAAGTAGGTGTCAGTTCACAAAGATACAGATCCAAAACTGAGACTTAGCTCATAAGCATATAGTGAACCAAGACATATAATGTATCATCCCAAAAGGTAAGAAGTCCCAAAGTCTCAAGTGTCGGTAACTGCTCAATAGCATGTAACGGCTCAATGCATAAGAGTACCACCTGCTCAATGTCTGATAAGCATTCAAGAATGCTCCCACTGGCACAAAAGCCATATGTATGAGCTCAAGAGCTCAAGCCAAGGCAAGACACAGTGCCAATGACATAAGTTCAAGACAATACATCAATAGTACATCCCGAACATGTAGGCGGTAAAGCATCCGTATGTAGCATCCATAAGCATGTAAGACATAAAGTACATCCCAAGATACAACTCTGGCAAGCCAATAAATAGCTCAAGTAAGCTCTGAGAATCCAAGGTCAAGCCAAGACCGAGCTCCAATAGCAATTGGCTCCAAACAATGTAACTAGCATGTAGTAATGGCATAGGTTAAGCATGTCAAGACCGGTCAGACATAAGCAACATACATGCCATAAGTACATCCAAGACGGAGCATCCAAATGCTTTGAAAAGTGAGCTCAAACTCAACCAACGATCCCGAATCAAAACCAAGCTCTATGTCGAGCCCCAAGTGTCAATACATCACCATATATGTCTGAAACATAGCCCGAAAAGCATAGGCATAAGTATACATGAGTAAAATGACTTCAGCCAAACTGTGTACATCAGTGATTTACTGTTCAAAACTGAGAATTTCAGCACCAAAATCAGCTCCAAATGGTTGCCAAACAATAGGCATACATTCCCCTAGCATCCGTGCATCAAACGGGACCAACCGGGCATCAAATGACAATCCCAAACAAGTTGTAGCATCAAATGTCAGTGTAACAGTGTCATAAACTGCCTGTGGACTGTTATGATAGTCCCAAAATAGTTTTACATCAGTCCAAATGCTATGCCAACACATCAACCATCAAAACCAAGCATCAAAGCATGTTCATATGCCCGAAATGGAGCCTTTCCAAGTGCCAATGGAGGGGGAGAGCTATTGTTGTGACTGTCAATGCTAAAGACACATATGGGAGGGCTACATGATTCAGCCAACTGTAAATGCTGGTCCTAGGGCTACAAAAAATGGTGGCCAAGATTTGGAGGGGTCGAAGGAAGGACTCAAACAAGGTCCAGCAAGTCTTGTTCAAAGGCAAGTGAGATATGAAGCAAGGGAGCTTCAATGGTAGCTGCCCCAATCTTTTTTACAGCTTGTGAGACCAGAGAACGGAAGTAAACCTTGAAGAAAATCATCAAATACCTCTGATGTAATGCCCTGAAGGTGCCCAACAATGCCAGGAAGGTGCTCAAGAAGCCGCGAAGTGACAGGAGCTCGAAGGAGTCGAATATGGCTGCCGGGAAGGAAACCCAGTGCAAGTAGGGAGTCGATGGGATGCTGAGAATGCCATGAACCAAACTCAAAAGTTGGAAAGCAAAGCTTTGATACCAGTTGAAAGAAAGCGATGGATCGAAGGTTGGACTCGAGAGCTATGGCGGGAGAGCAAGAGCAAGAAAGCGAGAGACTAGAAATGGA